>NC_090444.1:647953410-648261015 GCF_031143425.1 Pleurodeles waltl | reverse complement strand
TACAGTACATTGATGACTTACTGATTGCAGCTAAGACAGAAAATGGCTGCACAGCCGATACCATTGCTCTACTGAACCATTTGGGAAGGAATGGACACAAGGTGTCTCCTTCAAAGTTGCAGTTCTGTCAGAAGAAAGTGAAATATTTGGGTCACCAAATAGAGAAAGGGTCACGGAGAATAATGAAGGAAAGAATAACAAGTGTACTTCAAATGAGTCCACCCAAAACGAGGAGGGAGGTGAGGAAGTTTTTGGGAATGGTGAGCTACTGTCGCCAGTGGATTCCCAACTTCTCAACTCTAGCAAAGCCTTTACTGAAACTGACCCAGAAGGATGCTTTGGATGAAATTGAGCTGAAAGGAGATGAGATGGATGCTTTTATTGAATTGAAAGAATGCATGTGCAGGGCTCCAGCTTTAGGTATGCCTGATTACACAAAGCCTTTCACATTGTTTTGTCATGAACGTGATGCATGTTCTTTGTCTGTCTTGACCCAAGCCCATGGTGGCATAAACAGACCAGTAGCGTATTTTTCGGCTACTTTGGATCCGGTCGCAGCAGCACTTCCTGTGTGTTTGCGCGCCGTAGCAGCAGTTGGTATCAGCCTCACTCAGAGTGAAGGAATAGTGATGGGACATCCATTAACAGTCATGGTCCCTCACTCAGTTGAGATACTTTTGACCCGCTCCCGAACGCAACACATGACTGGAGCAAGGCTCACAAGGTATGAAACAATAATTCTGGGCTCACCGAATGTGCAGCTGAAAAGGTGCACTATGTTGAATCCAGCAACCTTGCTTTCCGGTGAAAATGCTGAAATTGAGAACGCTGAAGACGTCGAGCATGACTGCCTTCAGGTGACTGAATTTTGCACAAAACCCCGACCTGACATCAAAGATACTCAGCTTGATGAAAATGACCAAATTATTTTTGTTGATGAGTCATGTTTAAGGGATGCAATGGGAATCTTGAAAGCAGGATATGCTGTATGTACTGTAACAGGTGTCTTGGAAGCGTCCTGGCTTCAAGGAGTATATTCTGCACAAGTAACAGAGCTTGTAGCCCTTACAAGAGCATGTCAACTGTCCACATTGATGAAGGTTACCATTTATACTGATAGTCAGTATGGGTTTGGAATTGTGCACGACTTTGGGCAACTATGGTCACAGAGAGGTTTTCAGACTTCTTCAGGGTCCCCAGTGAAAAACGGGGAAAGAATAAGGGAATTGTTACACGCCATTCAAATGCCAGCCGAAATTGCAGTGGTAAAGTGCAGTGCTCATACAAAAGGACAGGACTATGTTTCCTTGGGAAATGCATATGCGGATCAAGTCGCAAGATTTTGTGCCTTGAACTGTATATTGCTCAGGGATGAATGGAATTCAATAAGCGAGCCAGAGCTCGAACCAGCTGAAGCATTTGCTTTAAAGGTCGTGGATACAATGGATGAACTAAAAGCATTACAGAATAGTGTCAGGGAGGATGAAAAGGCTTCCTGGATTAAATCACAATGTACACAGAGACCAGATGAGATATGGGTTTCCAATGAGGGAAAACATGTTTTACCAAATTGTCTCTTATCGCAGCTAGCGCAGTACTATCAAGGGCAAGCTCACCTAGGGAGAGATGCCATGATAAGATTGTTCAAAACTGATTGGTTTAACCCCAGATTTCGTCAAGCTGCAGAAGCAGTTTGCCATTGTTGTGTCATTTGTCAGCAGATGAACCCAGGAAAAGGAACAGTTGTGAACGCGAGCCACATTGGCAGGGCAAGCGGCCCGTTCAGTAGAATGCAGATGGACTTTATTGAGATGCCTGTGCATGGAGGTCTGAAGTATGTGTTGGTGATTGTGTGCATTTTTAGTCACTGGATTGAAGCATACCCCACACGTAGAAATGACAGCCTTACAGTTGCAAAACTATTGTTGAGGGAGTTGATACCACGTTTCGGATTCCCGATCTCTTTAGAATCAGATAGGGGAAGTCACTTCAATAACGAGGTGATAAAGTTACTTTGCGAAGCGCTGAACATTGAGCAAAAACTGCATTGTAGCTACCGCCCAGAAGCCTCAGGACTGGTGGAGCAAATGAATGGTACACTGAAATCAAGAATGGCGAAAATATGTGCATCAACAAATTTGAAATGGCCTGACGCATTGCCTTTGGTGTTAATGTCAATGAGAAACACCCCTGACAGAAAGACTGGACTGTCCCCGCACGAAATTCTCATGGGCAGGGCTATGAGACTTCCTGCAGTTCCCGCAAACGCGCTTTTGAATATTGCAGATGATATGGTGTTAGACTACTGCAAAGGTCTGGCTGACGTGGTTCGCTCTTTCTCTCACCAGGTGGAAGCAACCACCTTGCCACCGATCCAAGGTCCAGGACACGCACTGAAAGCAGGTGACTGGGTCGTGATAAAGAAGCACGTGAGGAAGTCGTGTCTGGAACCCCGTTGGAAAGGCCCTTTCCAAGTGATCCTGACGACAACTACCGCTGTGAAGTGTGCGGGGGTTCCCAACTGGATTCACGCCAGTCACACAAAGAAAGTGTTGTGTCCCACAGATGAGGAAGTTGAAGCGCTGAAACTGCCAGTTCCTGATAACAAAGTGCAAAGCGCCGAGACAGAGCAAAACAGAACTAGAAGCGAACAGGCAGAAATAGAGGAGAGAGAAATATTCTCTGAAGACGAAGAAACAGATTCACTTGGGGAAGACCAAGGAGAAACCTCAGACAGCGACGAAGAAGCTGAAGGCAACAAAGAGCCTGAAGCAGCTGAAGGTAACAAAGAGCCTGAAGCAGCTGAAGGTAACAAAGAGCCTGAAGCAGCTGAAAGTGACACAGAGCCTGACGAAAGTAGCGGTGACAAAGGGCTCGAAAGAGGTGAAGAAGCAGGAGAGCCTGATCAGAGGAGGGCTTTCCCAGAAGCAGACGGTACAGAGAAAGAAAAGGAAAACGTGATTGTCTCCCCAGAACAAGGGGACAAGGCAGAACAGAACGGAACTGTTCCAACTTCTTCAGAAGAGATCGCAGGTCCATCAAGTGGACCCAGTGCAAAGAAAAGACCGAGTATATCACCAGTAAAAGTAAAGACTGGAGGAAGGTTGAACGACAGTGAAGGGCCAAGAGTGAAAGAGAAAAGAAAAGAAGTGTCTGTCGTGGTACCAACCTCAAGTGAAGGAAAAGACTTTGCCAAAGAGGAAAGTACCAGTGAGGCAGAGTCAAAGAGAGATGCAAAATTGAAGAGGAAAAGAATACCGAACAGGAGATATTCCGGTCCAGAATGGGCATACGTAGTCCATGACGATTGGACTGACGAATTTGTATCTCTTAGCCTCGAGAACGAAGAAGAAGAGATACCAATAGAAAAGAAAAGTTTTATGGACACTGTTGATTGAAAGGCTGGTAAATGACATTGCTTGCTATAATATAACGTGATACAACCAGCTGAGACATTGCTAAACCGGATGAGACATTTGCTAACTTGATAAGACTTTGAAAACCTGATTGACTCTTAAACACGATTTGAGACAACGTGCCACCTGAAAAAAAAAAAAAAAAAAAAAAGAGAGAGTGAGTTATTGAACTTTAAAAAAAAAAAAAAAAAAAAAAAAAAAAACAAAGACTGAGTTATTGCCGAATTGAGACAAATGCTGCTAACCGATAAGTGACTTGGCTCCTGAAGAAGACTGTGTGAACATTGCGCTCGTTCAGCTTTGTAGCTGAATTGCTAAATCGTTTCTTTTATAGGTGCTTCTAGCTCTCTGATTCTATACAGATCATGACGCAAAACAGTAGAAAGAAATATTGTAAATATGCGTGTATAGGCTTGGTAATTGCATGTGTACTAATAATAATGGCAATAGTGCTTGGAATGCATGGTAAGGGTGAGAATGAGAAAATTGATGCTTCTACTTTTGCTCCTGTTACTGTCACTGAACTAAATGCATTGAAAAGACTAGAATTAGATGAGAGACACTTGCATGATAAAAAGGAGCTTTCGTATAATGTTTTCTATCGCTTGCTAACAGAATATGTTGAGACTATGGATGCGAAAGATTGTTATGTGTGTACACAGATACCGACATCGGTAACGGAAGGGGTGACTTATCATCACATGCCTCTTACATATGGGATTAAATGTAGTATAGTAACTTCTAGATTTTATGGTCAAACAAACATACAGTATTTTTACTCAAATTATGATGTTACTTTTGCATATGTTCCTATAATCACGCAGCTTAGCCAGATTGGTAAAGATTGGGATGCTAAAATAATGAGGGAATTTTTCGAGCCAATGCAACCTTTTGAAACAGCTCACGCTCATAGGGAGAATCTTACCTGCTCGCTATCTGCAGTAGAAATAAGCTTTTTAGATCGCACAGATGATAGAAGGGCACACATGAATGCGAAATTAGAAAAGGAACTACATAAGAGAACTTCAGTAGATAATTATGCTTTTGCTGCAATAAAGACACAAGGGAGAATAGCTTTAGATGCTTGGCATGTAGGGAAATTTTGTATATATCGAGGTGAATCTTATTATGACAACATTTTTGTAGGAGCGAGTGAGTGTAAACATACGATTATCTTTAAGGCCAAATGGACATTCATGCTGAACGGACTTGATCCTGTCATACCAGGTGTGTATTACATTTGTGGGCATAATGCCTATTATCGTCTTCCAAAAGGATGGTGGGGGAGATTTTATTTGGGTATAGAGTAGTGTTCCCAAAGGTTTATCAACTGGATGACCTATCGATGATTCCAAAGACATCTGAATCCCATCGTATCCAGAAAAGAGAGACCGCAGCTGCTGTGGTAGGAGATATATTTGGAGCCATGATTCCTTCATTGGGAGTTGTGTTGAATTCCATCAAAATAAGAAAGTTGTCTACTATAGTGGATAACATGTTGACAAAGTTTTCAGGTGCTATAATCCTGATAGATGCTGAACTTGCAGCGGAAAGAGCTATGACTCTTCAAAACCGGCTTGCCTTAGACATTCTTTTAGCAAAGGATGGCGGCGTTTGCAAAATGCTTGGTGCACGACACTGTTGCACGTATATTCCAGATAACAGTGCAAAGATTAAAACAATGCTTGCTAACCTAACAAAAGAGAGTGCAGATTTGAAGGAATTGAAAGAACCAGGAGTGTGGGAGAAAGTTGGAAAGGGACTTGCTTCAGTGGGAAATTGGCTTGGTGGCATTTGGAATGGAATCTTGCTAAAAATAATACAGGGAATTCTAATAGTTCTAATTTGCATCTTTGGAATTTGGGGAATAAAAAGGGGAATAATAATGATCATGGAAAGAATTAAAAGAAGGAAGGAAGAGAAAATGATGAAAAGAATGGCAGAAGAATACAAAGCAAGGACAAGGGGAACTAAAAGGAAGAGAGAATTGACAGAATTTTAATGGAATAAAATTTGTGGGAATGGTTTTGTGTGATGACAAGTAGTCATCAGAGGAGGGATTGATGAAGCTGAAATGAAGGTTTTACATTTATTAGTGCATAAACGTAGTGCTGCAATAATCAAATGTGCCCTCAGAGTAGTTTGCCAACATTTATAAGCGTGCTTCATATAACGTGATGTATTAGAATTGTACTAGTTTGATATAATCGTAAACGTGTGCCATGATTTGCTTGGTAGAAATGCTTTAGCTTAGCATAACTTTAGTGGAGGCTTTGGCCTAGCTGCCGTGTCTCACGGTTTTAGATGCTCGTATTTTTCCAACGTGCTAATAAAAGTGTATTCTTGCTTGAAGCTGTACTTTTCCAGTGAGACCGTTCACATGCTTATCTTTAAGGTTTCGTGCCAGCCTGGCATCTTCTTTTCCACTCCAAGGTCAATCTGCAGGTGCAGACAATGGACGCTCTGAAAGTGAGTTAACTGGTAAAATATGTTGCAACTTACGTTCCCGACTCCAAGGATAATGTATGCTTAGGTAAAAGCTTGAGAACTGTAGTTTTTGATTGGACAATTTGAAGCTAACCTATGAACCCTCCAATGGAAGAACCTTCTGGATTTGAACTGTTGTCTGTAAAAACCAGGTGCACAAGAAGAAAGTAGCTATTACTGGCCATTACCTATCGGACACTATTGCCTATCTTCTACGATGCCAATTGATGTTCGACGCCATTTTGAGAGACTTTGATGCTTTCTCTAATTGAGAGAAAGAGACTTTAATTAATTCTCGCCCTAGAGACTTTAACTTTGATTTGTCCCTTTGCATGAAGTAATAGTTTTATCTTGCCGTTGTGAGGCATTTGCCCTGTCCACCCTGCCCCTTTGCCCCCGTCCCATGCTGATCGGAACCGGTACCCATGCTGATCGAAATCGGTACCTGTGAGACGAAGACTTCCTTGAATGCTGATTGAATTTGGTAAATATGAAAGGAGAATTGTACAATTGCATTGTGTTTCTTTTTAGGTAACCAACTGCTGATTTTGATAAGAGCCTTAGTTAGGAGTTTTCCAAATTAATGTTGCTAAATTGTTTTTGCATGAAGTCCCACATGCTGATGCTAATTTGAGGTTAGATGAGGATTCATTTGTTGCACGATGCAATTTGAGACCTTGTTATGCTGACTAAATGTATGCAATTAGCTCATTACAGATTATAGTTTTAGTGGTTTGTGTTGCTATTATCGAAGGCATTATTGTTCAAATGCTGCATAGATTGCATCTGTTTCGTCGTTATGGACAGCTATTAATGTTCATATACATATATCATTTGGTGTTGAGACACATCTACATTGTGCTAGCTTTGTTAATATAGGGAAATAAATTCATTAACTTTGCATAAACTGGTGTGATTATTCATGACCGAAAGGTCATGGTTTCGTCGAAATGTATTCTGGATTAATTGTGAAGTGTTATGTTGATCGGGGAATTGCTTATGTTCGTTATTGATTATTGATTGTCGATTTTGATTGGTTACTCCCGAGTACGGAGAGTTCCACTTGGCCAAAAGATTCATCGACCTAAGAGCGTCCAACTACAGGTAAATTGTTAGGCTGGAAACGCTCTATCACACTCCACACCTACGACCCTACAATATGTGCGTCTTCTTCACACGCATAGATCAATATATATTCATATATTAAACATGACAATTTAATAGAACAAGGAAAGTCCTATTTGCTTTGTTGGTGGTCGGTGCATTTGTGACATTTCTGGTATTGAAAACAGGTGAAAATATTTAAATGCAATTAATTATAGAATCCTTGTGGGGCAGGAAAATTATAGGGTCGATGGGATGAGATGTCAAGTACGGGTTTCTCGCTTTAATCAAACAACGCGTTAGAACACAATAGCGTTTCAACACCTCGTGAGGAGTAATAATTTCTAAATGAATGCAATTACAATCCAGTGCAATACAATAAAATATCATAGACAGCATGCGTGTTTTAGCCTCTTATTATTGCTTCGTGCTTCATGCTAATTTGTAATCGCCTTTTCCTCTTTTTTTCAACCATTTGACTAAAAAACTACTTGAGACATGGTTAGCAGATTTACAAAACCCACAAATCCACAATCTAATGCAAATATCCTCACGAGCAGCATGGTGCAGATGTCATTAGAGAAAACAATATCTCCTAACCACAGCCTCTGTTTCTCGGCAACCTTTGAAATGTCAGCAGAGGCTCTCATGTTCTAATGCGTTTTTGTTAAATGGGGGAGAGGGGTGACTCATCATCTCCTTTAAACCTGTTTGGACGCGGTGGCGGTCTAAATGAGATTGCTCATTAACAGGTCTATACTTTCAGACATCCCTCCACGCATTGCAACACGTGGATTTTATAATACTTATAGCGTTACATAACGTTCATGTTTCTGTGTTGTCATTCGTAAAACACGTGACTTTTCCACTTTCCTTCAGGCTGATACAGCGGTCGAAGTGCATTAAAAAAAAGTATGGGAACTGTTACGCTGCATGCAGTGGGGGCGGAGTCAGTGAGCTTCGGGACGGGGTTAGAAGTGTGGCTAAAAAATAAAAAATATTCTGTAAATTAGTTTGGTCTTTTAACATCAGGTAGCTACATATAACATAAGATGCAGCTTAAATGAAAAATAAAATTAAAAAAAGTTGTTACTCATTGGGAAATGCACTACATTGCATTTTGAAACCTCTATTAGTTCATACACTGCAGAGGTCTGTGTGCAACCAGAGACCCAATGAATTCAGGGGCATTATTATACTTGTTTTGCACTGAATTTGCGTCATTTGTTTCATGCAAATTCAGTGCAAAACTAACTCCATATTTATACTTTGGCACTAGCCCTGTCTACCGCTAAAGTTATGGAGTTAAAGTAATTTTTTGGACGTGGAAACCTATCTTGCATCAATGAGATGCAAGGTAGGTGTCCCCGTGAAAAAAATGACTCTATAGCCCTAGCGCCATATCCATCCCCTTGTGCTAAAATCACGCACGGGGGAGGAGGAGTCGAATGATGGTACAAAGCTTGCTTTGCACTATTATTTAACGTCTGGGTCAGGGGAGGCGTTAGGGGACCTGTGGGCCTATTTCCATGGCGGAACACCATGGAATAAGCCCTCAGGTGCCCACTCCAGGCCCCATGGACACCCCCATCCACACCAGAGGGACAGCGGAGGATGGGCAACGCCACCCCAGGTAAGTATAGGTAAGTACAGGTAAGCTTTCTTTTTTTTTTTTGAAGTGCCATTGGGGGCCCTGAAATGGGCCCCTCTTCATGGCACTGGTTGCAATGGCCATACCCAGGGGACCCTGGTCCCCTGTGCTGGCCATTGGGGTGGTGGGCATGACTCCTGTCTTTTCTAAGACAGGAGTTATGTGGTATGGATGGTTTTGCATCTGAAAGTGACGCTAGGCTGGTTAGAGTCATTTTATTTACTCTAACTTGCCTAACATCATTTTTTTGTGCAAAACCCCCTTCTTCCATACAGCCACCCCCACCCGGCAACATCATTTTCTTTTACGCACGCCTACCATTTGCACCGGCTTGCTCCATTCCATAAATATGGTGCCCGACTGGCGCTCAAGAATGGTGCAATCTGCGTCAAAACTTTTTGATGCAAAACTGAGATAGTGCAGTTTTACACCAAAAAGTATAAATATGCCCCTAAATCTTGGTTGGTTCTGTGGAGAAAAGTGACATGTATGTTTGGTGCTACAAGGTCACAACCGGTGACAGAAAGCACTATGAATATGTTATTCATTATTTTAATCTTAGACTGGTACAAATAGGGCACACTGTTTAAAACTAAATAGTGCTTCTAAGACATAGATTTTAGTAATACCTAGAGTATACTAATGCATTTTTTACATTACTATCCCTACAACACCTCCAAGTGTAATAAGCGCAGAACAGCCCAGTTGTTAACTCTTTGCGCTACCACTCAAAATGAATACATCTTAGTCATCACTAAGCTTGGAGTGGTTAGATCAATTAAAGCTAGTACCGACCGCCAAGCATCCTTTACATTTGCAGATTGACTTAGCGCACATTTGCATTTCTTTCAGGCAAGCAGGCACTCTGGCAGGAAGGCTTGTTTTCCCAAGGTGTCTGCCCGGCTCCAGTTTATTTTCACAGGAGACTAAGGCCATCATTTTGAACACGGCGGGATTTCCCGCCGTGTTCAGGCTGGCGGTCTTTTCATCGACCGCCAGCCTCCTGGAAAACCCGCCGGCTGTATAATGTTTTCCCCGCCAGGCCAGCGGGCGGGGAACACGGCCACAACATTGAGGGCGCCTCCATGAGGAGCTGCTGCCAATGTTGGTGTGCGGCCGGTGCAGCAGCAGTGACATGCGCGATGGGGGCCTGCACGGGTGCCCCTTCACTGCCCAGGCAAAGTGCATGGGCAGTGCAGGGGCACCCCCTCTGCCAGCCTTTTCCTGGCGGGATATCCGGCCAGGAAAAGGCTGGCGGCATATGAAACATTATCCGCTGGGTAGCGTTTGACACGATCATTGAGGAGGTAAGTGGGGCTGGGTCTGGGGCTGTTTTAGGGGCTAGGGGCAGAGGGCAGGGGCATCGGGGTATTTTCAGTTTTAGGGGGTGGGGGTCAGGGTGGTTTAGGGGCAGGGGATGGGGTTCGGGCATTTTTTGTTTTAGGGGCGGGGTCAGGGTATTTTTAGTTTTTGGGGTGGGGAGGGGGGTCGGGGTGAATAAGGTTTAGGGGCAGGGGTGGGGGTCGGATATTTTTTAGTTTTTGGGGGTAGGGAGTTGGGGTGGTTTAGGGGTGGGGAAGGGGGTAGGGGCATTTTTCATTTTAGGGGCGGTGGTAGGGGGTTGAGGTATTTTTAGGGGCAGGGTGGGGGTCTGGGTATTTTTACTTTTTGGGAGTGGGGCGTTGGGGTAGTTTAGGTTTTGGGGTGGGGTGGGGGGTCGAGGTATTTTTACTTTTTGGGAGTGGGGGTTGGGGTAGTTTAGGTTTTAGGGACAGGGTGGGGGGTCCGGCATTTTTTTTTTTTTAGGGGTGGGGTGGTTTAGGTTTAAGGGCAGGGCAGGGGGGTCGGGCATTTTTAGGTTTAGGCGCAGGTGACGGGGGTCGGGCATTTTTAGTTTTGGGGGCGGGGGTGGAGGGGTCGGGGCATTTTTAGTTTTAGGGTTGGGGGTGTGGAGTGTTTTTACTTTTTGGGAGTGGCAGGTTGGGGTAGTTTAGGTTTTTAAGGGCGGAAGTGGGAGGTTGGGGTGGTTTTATGGGTGGGGGTCACAGTAATTTTAGGGGTGGGGTTGGGCTGGTTTTAGGGGCGGGATGGGGGGTTGGCGTAGTTTAGGTTTTAGGGGTGGGGTGGGGGGGGTGGTTTTAGGGGCATGCTGTTCACTAATGCCTTTACCAGGAATGCCTTTACAACGAAAACTCGTTGTTAAGGCATTTGTGGTAAAGGCATTAGTGGTTACAACGCGGTCGTGGTTCCAGCATGCGTTGTTCCGATGTATATTCCCCATGCATCAACCATATCCAGCCTCTTGAGGCTTTTTTCCAAGTATTCCTTGTAATTACAATTGCCCCTTTCAAGGTTGATTTCCTGCCATACTAGTTTAGCCAGCGTCCCATCTGAGGCATGCCGCAACTTATGACAGCATTTGATAAACACCGCTGGTCTAGCTAAAGTCTACTCTACTAGGGAGCATTCTAATCTAACCTGGGCTGCTGATGCCAGTCTGGGTAGTTGGAAGACATGCTTGTATAATTTTACCAAGAATTTCTCCAGGAGAATTGCCTCCATTCCCCTCATTATTTTCGTGCGTATGCAAGCGTTGGCAATAGTTTTACTCTTGTTACTGCTGTTAGGGGTTTAAGGGTATGCCCACGAATGGTCTTAGCTAGCGTTCCAAAGACATGAATAAGTGATTGTGCTTTATTCATTATCCCTTTCCTGTGACACGCATAATTCCTTCTTAAGACTATTGTGACCCCTCGGTACCTCTAGGTGGCCACTGCCTTTATTATCTTACTGTTTAGATACCATTTGCGCTGATTTGTGGGCCTGCGATTGAGGACAATAATTTGTGTTTTATTCGGAGCTATCTCCAGCTCATTTATTTTTGCATACCCTACCAGACTATTCATAAGTTTTTGCATTCCTATTCTGGAATTGCTTAGCAAGAGCAAATCATCCACATCGAGCATGTTGGCTAACCTATATCCCCCTAAGGTGTGTGGGCAGACATACTATTTAGCCTTGTAGGTTTGCAATGTAAAGATTAAAAAGAATTGGGGCTAAGACACAATCTTGTTTTAGACCAACTGCTGTTTTAGTGGGCCTAGATAAATGTGAACAATCTCTGAGTTTAACCTTTACCCATGTATCCGAATACAATAATCTTATAGCATTTAAAATATTTGTGGGTAACCCCCATAGCTGTAATTTTGTCCACAATTCACTGCAGGATACACAGTCAAAAGCTGCTTTAAAGTCAATGAAGCACATGTATAATGGGGTCCCTGTTGTCTTTGCTCTATTGATGGTCAGACCCAGAGACAGGAGGTTCGTTATTGTGCCCTGATTTTTGACAAAGCCCGTTTGATTTATTGGGAGTTTGCCATTATCAGCTGCCTATGACTCTAGGTGCTGCAACATGCATGTAGAGAAGTATTTGAGATCCACATCTAGGAGGGCAATCAATCTATAGTTATTTGGGGAGGAAGCCATTCCCCCTTGTATATAGGATGGATTATTGAGCCCTTCCAACTGGCCGGAATGTTTCCAGTTGACAAAACATAATTAAACATCGTGGCCAGAAAATCTGCCAATCTTTTCATTGATTCTTTAAATAGTGATTGTGGTAGTCCATTTGGGCCAGGCGCACAGTCAGTTCGGGATTTCCCAATGATCTTTATATCTGATGTGGTGATCTCCAGAATATTTGAGTCATCTTTCTCCCATTGAACTTGCATCTCTCTTGTGGTGTTGCTTCCCTTGAAATGTATTTTTAAGTAGCTAGCCCAGGCTTCATCAGTTATATTGGTGTTATGAGCGGCTTTTGGACTTTTTCAATGTTGTTAATCAATCTCCAGAAACTTTTTGAATCTGATAATCCTGCTGCATAGTTTGTAGTAGTGTAATTTGGCCCATAGCGTTTCCTGCTGGAGGTATTTAAAATATAATTTTTCCTTTTTTAGGAGTTTCCTTTGCTCCCGGAGTGTTCTAAGTAGTGCTCCATCCTCATGGTCTTTTTGCAGTTGCCTTAGCAGCTTACATACAGCTGATTTACTTATACGGATTGCACCTGGCAAATGTACGTCCATACAATGCCCAAGTTTGACTCTCTTTCTTGTTTTTCCCGTGCGGCACTGGCTTGTGAGGTCCTTGTTGAAGACCTCCCAGGCCAATGTCAGATTTGTGATCCCCATATTCTCGAGCTCCAGTCTCCGCAGAGCTTCTTCTGTTTGGCTTTTGACACAGTTGGAGGACCATTTCAATATTTTAAGTTTGCCAACTTCCCCCGTAAGGCATACCACTTTCTCTGGGTTACACAATGCAGACCGTATCTGAATTATCTTCGTTATGGTCACTTTCCGCCCGCTCCAAGATTCTGAAATCACTTGCCCGGTTATACAGTGTGGAATTAACTAGCGTGTAACCTAGGTATGAAACAGCCTTTCCAGAGGATCTTGTCCATGCAGGGGGGATGTTGGCCGGAATCCATCCATTTAAAGAGAAGAGGCCTGTGGTCTCGCAAATCTTTATTAATTTCTCTCCAATTTTGTCCTTCTTTATGTTCGATGGAAAATTTTGACTTGGCACTGCTGCTACTATTTGAATATGTTATTCATTTGGGCTATGAAATAAGTTGAGGTTGAAATCACCTGAGAATAAGCAGTGTGCTGGGTATTTTGTGCTTTTTATATAAAGTAGTTGTTTTATCAGGTTACAGATTCCTGTATCATTACAATGTCATGGGAACGTAAGAATTGTATTACTGCCGGATCTTCCAATTTTGCCTGCAGACCACCTACATTCCACGAACAGATGCTCAGTGTGCCACTTGGCGATGTTAACTGATTAGCTGCTATTCAGCTTTTGCAGACCCTTCCTACAGTTAGTGCCAAGGAGAGCCAGCTCCATCCATTCAGTGAGTCACGACTTGTTAGTATCTTTCTTCGCCCCTCTTCTTTCCATGTTTGGACTCTTAGGTGCGACTGGGCTGCGGACCTTTCTTTCGTTTTACTCTCAATAATATCATTTGAATTGGATACTCTGCATGCCCATCGAGGACTGACCATGGTCCAGTGTCTTTATTGGGCTGATAGTCCTCCGAAAGTGGATTTGGATATCTGTCCCCTTGATATATATTAACCTCAGTGCCCCAGGCTCTCAGTTGGTACCTCCTTTCAAGGATTTGTTTTGGTAGAGCCAGGGGCTGAGAAGATGACCAATGTGGGGTCCGTGTGCTGTCTCCCGCTTGCTTGTATGAATTTTATAACAGCAATATCATCTGTTGAAACATGCTTAAGGCCCGAGAGCTCTTTTATGAGTCTTAGGATAGTGGACCGGTTGAGCACATCGGATGGAGTTCTCAAAGTAAATTCCTGAATCCAAAGCAATTGAGGGACTTGTTCCTGTATATCCAAATTTTAACAACTTGTCCGTTTTGGCTGCTGCATGGCCGGGGTCTCGCTTCTTGGGGACTTTACATGGCTTGGGGTTGGTGGACTAATCCCTCCTGCCATACTGATCTCTTGCGCCTGGTCTTGCTGGTCACTGGTGGAAATGCCACTTTCCTCCAGCGCACCTTTTGCTATGGGGGGTAGTCTATTATATAGTCTAAAGCTTCGTAGTTGTGCCTTCCATCTTGAGAGCATGATTTGCCACTGCATTCCGTTCGAAGTGGTGGGTGCTTTCTGGTTTCTGCCATCCCCTTATGAGTTTGTCTTCCTTACTTGATTCTTCTGGACTGATAAATTTATCTTCCTTACTTAATTCTTCTGGATTGGGTACTGTGGCCTTTATAGTATTTATGCGGTTGGGCCCAACGGCCTTCCTACCCTTTCTTGTGCGTTTTCTTTCTCTTTTTGTCAATGACAAAGGCAGAGGCTTTCCAGTACTTACAGTGTTTCTTTCCTTCCATAGGTAAAGCTGGTCCTTGGGAGCTTCCATGACAGGTTTAACATATTGCAGCAGAAGCTGTTTTCTTCAGGGACTATTCTTTTGGGGGGCACCATGGATCGGTCGGGTTGAGGTGTATGCCGACTGTGCTGCTTGTCCTCGCTGCTCTCTACCATGGGAGCAGATGTCAGCATATTGAATAATGATTTCACATATGGTTGCTCCTTAATCTGAGAAAAGCAGACCTCTTTCAGTATTCCTTCCAAGGTTATCGGCAGTTGGGAAAGCCTGTCCCCTACCTCTTTACATGCACAAATAGTAAAGTCATTGAGCTGCTTAGTTTGGGCTCTTGTTATCAGGGCATTTAGTTCTTCTAGCTTGCTGTCTATCCCAGAGACAAACACCGCTAGGGTATTTAACAGGTCTACCTGGATATCCATTTTATTGGAATGAAACTAGAGCGCCATTACTGTTGCCTGAATTGAGTTCAGAATGGCGGCCCACATTTCATTTGTTCCGGTCGCGCTACTTGCTACCATTATCTGTGAATTGTCCCTAGAGGGACCCCTTTGATCTTTGGTGCATGTATCCATATTATATCTCTCTGACTGTGGTGCACGCCCTGCCACCAACCTCCAGCTTGATTCAGGAGATTCTAATTCCGATGGATCTAGCTCCAAGCTTTCTAATCTATACACCGGAAAGAAGAGGATCTTTGGGTCGGGTGATTTTGAATTAGTCTTTCTGGGATTTAGCTCTTCCTCTAATCCCTCTAGTTCCATGGTTTCCGCTTTTGTGACCATCTTTAAGTCAAGATTGGATGTGCTGGATATGTTGGGTGAGTTAGCTGTCTTAGGCATAGTTTTGGAGGATACTGGTGTAAGCAATTTATTTTCATGATCTCTGCTGGCTTGTGGTTTTCGCAGATTCCTATTGAGGGGGATGAGCCCACACTCCACTTCTTGTTACTGCAGTGATGGAGTCCACAGGGGCGGCATCCATTGGACCTCATTGGGTGGGTGTTTTTTCACAATCACTATTGTCGGTGATAGAGGGATTGGTGGTCATAGTAACGGTACTCCCTCAAAGTCAAACACCTCTCTCAGCTTTTTAGATTTAAAGACCTGAGATGGAGGACCGACATTGGGGGATTGTTGATTGAAAGCCAGAGTGTCCCTCTTAAATCCACTATTACTCACAGCCATATAATAGTCAGTTATTTTATGATAATCAGATTGGAATGAGCATTTTGCAGCCTAGTCCTCACTCTCCTGGATGTTGCCAGTTACCGCGTGACTCATCTCTTCAACATGCGCCCTTTCCCAACAGTTTTTCTGCATTGCTGGGCTCCTTGCAGTTATATCAGTTGCTCTCAAAGTCCTGCATGGACTGGGGATCTGTGCAGCGCTATTTGCCCTTTTTTTTGTGGTCGAGTCGTCAGGGGCTGGGATCTTTTCCTCTTTCTCCAGTTTGGGTGAGAGTCATTGCCCCCTAATTTCCCCAATCTCCTTCTCCTTCTTCTTCCCCTCAGTTGAGTGCTCAGCAAATTGGAGTGCCCCCCAGTGGTTCCGGGTTTGTGTCAAATTTGGTTTGAAGTCCAGACGGATGTCAAGGCAAACTCTCATTGCTAGTCGCAAGTGACTGATCTACCTTTTCTCCCAGTTTCCTTTTCATCTTCATATGGGCAAAGGAAAATGACAATGTGACGATATGCTGTGCGACGGACTGCGTAGGCAGTGTTGTCCCATACTGCCCTACGCTGTGCTGTGCTGTGCTTGCCCTTGTGCTTGCGTTGTACATACATTAGTTTCAGAATTAATACTATAAAATTCTCTATCAGGTTCTCTCGTTGTCAGCCAGGCGAGGGGGAGAAATTTAGATTTACGAGTGGGGCACTCTAGCCGCCCGCAAGCTGCGTCTGACCCTAGACAGACTGCTTCTGCGGGAGGCTGCTGCACAC
Organism: Pleurodeles waltl; assembly: GCF_031143425.1. Lineage (NCBI taxonomy): Eukaryota > Metazoa > Chordata > Amphibia > Caudata > Salamandridae > Pleurodeles > Pleurodeles waltl. Next base: position 648,244,511 of record NC_090444.1, on the reverse strand, counting down.
ACTTAGCGATAGCTGCCTACAGCTATCGCACTCGGATTTACCTTGTGAGCTCATTGAGGGCAGCCTCCTGCAGCAGTCCAGGCCCACAGAACCTGTGAGCATGTCTCCAAGCACGTTATTGGCACAGCTCCTCTGCCACCTCTGCTCCCCCTGGACCCTCTAGGGTGGCGTCCCTGATGGACAGAAGCCGACGAGTTGAGGGGGCACACGGGGCAGGCGGGCAGGTGGGGGAGATGCACAGGGGCTGGTACACTCAGCAGCACTGCGTCTCCCTGAGCATCTCCCTGCATCTCCTTGCGTCCTTCCGTCTCTACAGTTCAGGTAGAGCACTTCTGCAGTACGCCACTCTCAAACAAAATTGAATGGGACAAAAAGACATGTTATTGTATTCAATGACAATTGGTGCCATGGCATGCAAGTTGTAATAACGCAGTGAACAATTGTAGGTTGTGAAATGGTGTAAAAAGCAGAACAAAATAAACAAACACAGAAAAGAAAAAAGAAGAATTGCAGTGTTCAAGGTAACAATCATTAATTTGGCTGTCACAGTTGTGTGTCAACGTAAAGGGAAGATCAGCAGAACTTATTCTCTTGAGCATATTCTGTCTGTGTTTGGCTCCTGCAATAGGACACTGAGATGTGCAGGAAGTCATCCTATCTGTACCATTGTCAATGGACCAGCTTACCAGCCATTGGACCACTGACAAGACCGTCCCCTATTAATACCAAGTCAACATTCATTCTCAGACTTGGAAAGGAGCAGAAGGATGGGTAGAAGGAACCAGTGGAGGTGTTGCACTTCAAGGTTAGCTGGTTTTAGCGTCATCACATGTCTCTTAAGCTGGTGCGTATTGAGTTGACTAAGTGTTAGACCTAGCTGCTCTTGGCATGGTTTCCCTGTACTATTTGCTTCTGACCCCTGTTTTTAGATCGCGTTTGGCTCCTGCAATAGGACACTGAGATGTGCAGGAAGTCATCCTATCTGTACCACTGTCAATGGCCCAGCTTACCAGTCATTGGACCACTGACAAGACCATCCCCAATCAATACCAAGTCAACATTCATTCTCAGACTTGGAAAGGAGCAGAAGGATGGGTAGAAGGAACCACTGGAGGTGATGCATTTAAAGGCTGGCTGGTTTTAGCGTCATCACAGGTCTCTTAAGCTGGTGCGTATTGAGTTTACTAAGTGTTAGACGTAGCTGCTCTTGGCATGGTTTCCCTGTAGTATTTGCTTCTGACCCCTGTTTTAGATCCTGTGCTGTAATTTGTGTTAGCTGGTTTTGATACTCTGGGCACTTTACCTCTGCTAACCAGTGTGAAAGTGCAAGTGCTCTCTATCTAAATTGAGGTGCCCAGGGCCTGTAAATCAAGTGCTACTAGTGGGCCTGCAGCACTGATTGTGCCACCCACATGAGTAGCCATGTAAACATCTCTCAGACCTGCCACTGCAGTGTCCGTGTGTGCAGTTTTAAACTGCCAATTTGATATGGCAAGTGTACCCACTTGCCAGGTCCAAACCTTCCTTTTTACTACATACAAGTCACTTCTAAGGTAGGCCTAGGTAGCCCCATGGTCAGGGTGCAGTTTATTTAAAAGGTAGTACATGCACTGACGTGTTTTACATGTCTGATAGCAAAATACTGCCAAATTCGTTTTTCACTATCGCAAGACCTATCTTTCTCATAGGTTAACATGGGGACTGCCTTTAAATATCTTTTACGCGCAGTTTCCTATTGAGAGCAGATAGAGATGTGGAGTATGGGGGTTTCTAAATTCACAATTTAAAAATACATCTTTTGGTAGAGTTGGTTTTTAGATTGTCTGTTTGAAAATGCCACTTTTAGAAAGTGGGCATTTTCTTGCTTAACCATTCTGCGCCTTTGCCTGCCTGTGGAATCTACGTCTGGATCAGACTGACAGTTGGGCTGTTTGTGAATTCCCACTAGACAGTGACACAAAGGGATCTAGGGAGTGTCCTGCATATCCTGATAAGTCTCCTGGGCTAGAGTGGGGAGCTAACACTTACACCTGAAAGGGCTGTGCCGGTCCTCACACAATGCAGACTCCAACTCCCTGGAGTGTGTCTGGGGCCAAGCCTGGGCAAGGCCGGATCTTGAGAACAACAGAGACTTTCCTTTGAAGTTTGCCTACTTCAAAGGCATAAATTAGTATAAGTAGTGGACCCAAAGCCCCAGATATTCAGATTACGTCTGGATCAAGAGGAACCTCTGCCAAGGAGAAGAGCTTGATGCTTAAGGAGGACCTGCCACTCTGGCTGCTGCTTTGCTGTGCTGGCCCGCTGCTTCTTCTTCTGCCTTAAAAGGGAAAGAACTGGACTTTGCTTGCTGGAATCCTGCTTGTGAAGTTTCTCCAAGGGCTTGGACTGAGCTTGACCCCTGTTCTGAAGTCTCAGGGACATCAAAGACTTCATTTGCCAGTGCCTGGGCTCTTCTGCTGGGAGTCCTGACTTGCTAAGTGGTACCAAATCCAGTCCCTAGGCCCTTAAAAGTGGAAGCTGGTAACCTGCAGGGGAAAATCCATGCTGAATGCATGTCAGAAAATGTGACTCAGCGCCTGCCTCACAGCTAGAGAAACAACACAGTGCCTGTTCTCACCATGGATTCTTCGCATAGCGCTTCGGAAATTTCTACGCACGGATCCTGGGTGCCAAAGTCTTCAACATCCCGCACAGACTAGAGGCTGCACACCCCGAATTGATGTACGACCTTCCTTGTGAGAAAAGAATGGATGCACAGCCTCCGGTGCGAGTAAAGAATTGACGCCTGGCCTCACTTGCAAGTAATGAATCAATCCATTGCTTGCTTTTCTGACACACTGGCACCCTTGTGGCTTTATTTTTTATACATACCAGGTACTTTGTGCTAAAATAACGCAACCATTCATTTCAGTGAATTAAGACTTCTTTTATTTTAAAAATTCATATTTTTGCTTGTGTATTTTGGATTTTTGTTGTTTTGGTTTTGTTTGATTTAGATAAATATTGGCTATATTTCCAAATTATTGTGGAGGGTACAAATACTTTACACATTGCATCTGAGATAAGCCTGACTTCTTGTGGCAAGCTACTAAAGGAGTGAGCAGGGGTTATCTGAGCTGTGTATCTCCCTTACCCTGACTAGAATGAGGGTCCTTGCTTGGACAGAGTGCAAACTCTGCCAACCAGAGACCCCATTTCTAACATTGGTGATCAGCCGTGAGGATAGGCCTCGTATTTGTACTTGACATACAGTGATTGGTGTACACTGCTAATTAATTGTAGACCCTTACACAACCACATACTGTTTTTCCCTTGTTTTTATTTTTATTTTTCCTGTTCTGAGATTTTTCCTGCCTTATGAACTTTGCACCTTTGTTGAACCTTCTCAGAATCATGTCTCAGTCTGGTGAGCCATCGGTTGAAGCTGTCAAGTAGTGTTTGCTCAAGAGAGGCTGGAAACAAATATGGTCCGTCTGCTCAAAAAGTTCTGCGGGAAGTTTAAGGGGCAGATTTATATAAAGTTGTGCTGCACCAAGTGCAGCACCAATTTCCCTGTGCCCCTTAGCGCTCCCCTACCACCACAATGTGTACGCCGTATTTAAAATACGGAGGCCCATATTTATACTTTTTGATGCTAAACTGCGCTAACGCAAAAATTTAGCGCCGTCTAACGCCATTCTGAAGCGCCATGCGGGCGCCGTATTTAATGAATGGCGTTAGCCGGCGGTAGCAGACCGGCGCTGCCTGGTGTGCGTGGAAAAAAACCACGTAGACCAGGCAGCGCCGGCGTAGGGGGAAAATGGCGTTAGGGCGTCTTAAAATGGGGCAAGTCAGGTTGAGGCAAAAAAAGCGCCTCAACCCGATTTGCGCCATTATTTTCGACGCCCAGACGCCATTTAAATGACTCCTGTCTTAGTAAAGACAGGAGTCATGCCCCCTTGCCCAATGGCCATGCCCAGGGGACTTCTGTCCCCTGGGCATGGTCATTGGGCATAGTGGCATGTAGGGGGGCACAAATAAGGCCCCCCTATGCCACCCAATTTTATTTTAAAAAAATAAAAAATTATGCTTACCTGAACTTACCTGAATGTCCCTGGGGTGGGTCCCTCCATCCTTGGGTGTCCTCCTGGGGTGGGCAGGGGTGGCAGGGGGGGTCCCTGGGGGCAGGGGAGGGCACCTGTGGGCTCATTTTGAGCCCACAGGCCCCTTAACGCCTACCCTGACCCAGGCGTTAAATAGTGGCGCAAATGCGGGGTTTTTTGACCCGCCACCTCCCGGGCGTGATTTTTGCCCGGGAGTATAAATACGATGCATTTGCGTAGCCGTCATTTTTTTAGACGGGAACGCCTTCCTTGCATCTCATTAACGCAAGGAAGGCGTTCACGCCAAAAAATGACGCTATTTGCCCATACTTTGGCGCTAGACGCGTCTAACGCCAAAGTATAAATATGGCGTTCGTTTTGCGCCGAATTTGCGTCAAAAAAAACGACGCTAATTCGGCGCAAACGGAGTATAAATACGGTCCGGAGTACCTTGGTGCAAGGTGGGGGCAATAACGTCATTCAATGTGATTGATGTACTCTGCAGGAGTAGCGCCAAAATGTTGGTGCTACTCCTGCAGAGTACATAGGGGCCCATTGTAAATAATGGAAGCCCACTTTTAATGCCTGCTCAGAGCATGCATTAAAAGTGCTGTAAAAAATGGTGCAAGGAAATCTCATAGATTTCCCTGTGCCACTTTTTTTCGGCCCCTCTAATGGGGGAATGCCCCCTTGCATACATTATGCCTGGCGCAGGCATAATGTAGCGCAAAGGGTTACCGAGTGGGGCAATGCATGCATAGCGCCACACTGTAATCACAGCGTGGGGATTTCCGCTTCATTGGGCCACACTAATGTGAAAAAATAATGATGCTAATGTGGTGCAAAGTGGCTCTAGGGGATTAAAAATATGCCCCAAAGTGTCCTATTAAAAGCCTCGCTAAAAAGGAGGAACTATAAAAGGCGCCGAGGGCCTGGCTAGCAGCAAAGAAGGCTGATGTGCCAAAGAGGAGGAAAATGGCACTCGGGAGGTGGAGGTGCAAAGTATCCATGATGTTTTGTTCAACAACCAAGGCCTGCCTAGAGGGAGGGTGTCTAGAGCTGGCAGCTGTGTGTCTTTCAAAGGACTGACCCAGGAGGAACTGGAGGACAGGCTGGAAATCAGCAGGTACCAACTGGAAATCGAAAGGCTCAAGCAAGGAAGGGACCTGGAGATGGCAAGGATGAGGAGGAAGTAAGAGACAGAAAGAGTCACCATGGAAAAGGAGATAATTGCCATGGAAAATAAGAAAATGCATTTACCTCAGGAGCTGAGATTGAAGGAGCTGGTTTGCAGTAGCAAGTCCAGCACAGATGGTGGCAGTTATACTTCAGTGTAATCTGAGAGGAGAGTGCACCTTCCCAAGAGTGTAGGGAAGGAGTACACTAGGGAGGATGGCATCCACAGGTGGTTTCAAGGCTACGAGGCAGTTCTCCTCATGCATGGGGTCTCTGAGAGAGATTGGGGGGCGGTCTGTGAGCTACTTCACACCAGAGGGGAGGGACACCTTGTTAGCACTAGGGGCAGTTAGGGAGCCCACCTATTCTAGCACGAAGGATGCCCTCATCACCAGGTGTGGCCTTACACCAGAGATGTACAGAGAGAAGTTGAGGGAAAGTAGGAAAATGTATTTCCAGACCTGGCTTGAGTGTGTAGATTCATTTTGCAGAGCACTGGATGGTTGGGTGAAGGGCAGTGAGGTAACAGATTACCAGGGGCTTTACAATTTGTTTGTGTGGGAGCACCTGTCTAGTCTGTGTTTTCTGGAGCAGCGCCACCATTTGATTTACTGCAGGCTTACTGAAGCCAGGAAGTTTGCTCAGGAGGCGAACTGTTGGGTGAGTACCAGGGTCCACAAGAAATTGTATGGGGGAGACTCTGTCAAGGGGGGACAAGGACAAATGTAAGGAGTTCTCTAAAGGGCCCCAACTAGTTCCAAGGGTAAGGATTCCCAGCCCTGTGTTGAAAAGAAAAGTTGGTTTCCCTCAGGTAAGCCTGAAGGAAAGGGACTCATCAAGTGCTTTGCCTGTGGTCAGGAAAGGCACATTAGAGGGAGTCCCAAGTGTCCTAAATGGGCACAGCCCCCCACCAGTGGGCAGACACATGGGGTGCCCAGTGTAGGGCTTGGGGAGGAGTTGGCCCCAGTTAGTGGGAGAAAGCCAACTGAGTTAACCCTAGTCTCCCTGGGTAAGGGTGAGGTGGTCCAGAGAACCCTCTTGCCTGATAATACAAAGAAGTACAGGCAGTGGGTGACCATCAATGGTAGGCCGGTGGAGGCTCTTAGAGACACAGGAGCCAGTATGACAACAGGTCGCTGTCATCTGGTGTCTCAAGAGCAGGTAGTCTCTAATGTGGTCCACCAAGTTGTAGCAGAAACAACAGTGAGCGCCAATGCTTGGTAGCTCAGGTCCCCTTTGAATGGGGGGTCTCAGGTTCCTATAGGGTAGCTGTGAGTCCATTCATGCCTGCTGACTGTCTGCTGGGGAATGACCTACAGTTTATTGCCTGGAAGGAGATGGAGCTCAGGTCCCATTTGGAAATGTTTGGATTGCCAGAGTGAGCATGCATGACCACACGATCCATGGCTGCCAGAGAGGGTAGTCAAGAGGGCCTGGAGCCTGAAACAGTGGCCCGGGAGCCTGCCAAGAAAAGAAGGGGTAAGGGGTGCAGGAAACCCACTTCTGAAATTCCCACGGTCCGGGAGGAGGCTGAACCTGAGAGGGACACCCTGGAACCTACAGGGGGAGAGGTGGCTGAACTGGGGGTTCTGTCTGAGCTGTCCCATTGGCAGCAGGAAAGAGGACCCACCAGGGAAGACTTCTGTGCAGCACAGAAAACATACCCCACCCTTGAGGGTTTTTGGAAACCGGCCGAGGCCCAGGCAGCTGGTGACATCTGTGGAACTCACCTACTTTAGTGGGAGAATGATCTTGTGTATAGTTAGCTTAAGGTTACTGAGCCTGGGGCAACCTGTGTGCTGGTGGTACCCCAGTATTTCAGAGCCTTTCAACTGGGTCTGGCTCATGATGCACCACTTGCAGGTCATTTAGGGCAGGGCAAGACCTTTGACAGGCTTGCACCCACTTTTATTGGCCTCAGATGAGAAAGCACTCAGATGCATTCTGTAGGACTTGTCAGACCTGCCAGGCAAGTTGCAAATCTGGGAAGAGGTTCAAGGCTCGTCTCCAATCCTTTTCTGTTGTGAGCGGATGGGCATTGACATTGTGGGGATCCTGGGTCCCAAGACAGCCATGGGCAACAGGTTTATCCTGCCACCCAGTACCCGGAAGCTATCCCCCTGAGGACTGTGACTGCGTCCACAGTGGCAGGGCACTGATAGGAATCTTTATCCATGTGGGTTTCCCCAAGGAGGTGGTATCTGACCGGGGGACCAATTTCATGTCGCTGTACATGAGGGCTATGTAGAAGGTGTGTGGTATAACATTCAAGTTCACCACACCTTACCACCCCCAAAGCCATGGGTTAGTTGAGAGATTCAACCTTACCCTGAAGGGCATGATTATGGGTCTCTCTGAACCCATGAGGCGTAAGAGGGATGTCTTGTTACCATGCCTGTTGTTTGCCTAGAGGGAGGTACCACAGATGGAGGTTGGCTTCAGCCCCTTTGAACTTCTGTATGGGCACCCTGTGAGAGGGCCTCTCAGTTTGTTGAAGGAGGGCTGGGAGCAAGTTCCCAAAAAGCTCCCCCAGGATGTATTCAGTTAAATGCTGGCCTTTAGGAACCAGGCAGCCCGCTTCCGGCAACTCACCCAAGAGAATCTGTAGGCTAGCCAGAAAGACATGAAATTCTAGTATTACCAGAATACCACTCTGGTTCAGTTTCAGCCTGGCCATAAAGTGTGGGTGATGGCCCCAGTAGAGCCTCATGCTCTCCAAGACTGTTGGTCTGGGACATTTGAGATAAAGGAGCGCAAAAAGACTCCTAGAAACCCTTTAAGGGTGTTACACGTGAACCGTCTCAAATTGCACCTTGAGAGGTCTGAGTTGACCATGCTCTTGGTCACGGGTGATGGGGTGGAAGAGGAGAGTGAATCTCTTCCCGACCTACTGTCTGCCAAAGAGCAGGATGGATCAGTAGATGGTATGAACCTCTCCCCTACTCTAACCCTAGAACAGCAGAGGGACTGTCACCAGTAACTGGATCAGTTTGCCTCCCTCTTCTCACTGACCCCTGGGGTCACCCATTGGTGCACCCATGATATTGACACTGTAGATAGTGTACCTGTCAAGCACAAGTCTTACAGGGTGACTGACAGAGTGAGAAATAGCCTCAAGGAGGAAGTCTCTAAGATGCTGGAGCTAGGGGTGATTGAGCACTCCAACAGCCCTTGGTCCAGTCTTGTGGTTCTGGTCCCCAAGGCTGCTCCACCTGGTGTCACACCTGAACTTAGGTTTTGTGTTTACTACATGGGGCTCAGTGCTGTCACCTGGACTGGTGCACACCCCATTCCCGAGCTGATGAGCTCATGGACCGGTTGGGATCTGCCCAGTTCCTCAGCACATTTGATCTGACGTCTGGGTACTGGCAGATTGCCTTAACTGAAGGGGCAAAAGAGAGGTCGGCATTCTCTACACCCAAGGGGCACTACCAGTTTTGTGTCATGCTTTTTGGGTTGAAGAACGCTCCTGCCACCTTCTAGAGGCTGGTCAACCAGGTCCTGGTGGGGTTGGAGAACTTCAGTGCCGCCTACCTAGGCGACATTGCTGTCTTTAGCTCCTCCTGTGAGGTCCACTTGCACCACCGCCAGAAAGTTTTGAAGGCCCTGCAAAGTGCAGGTCTCACTATTAAGGCCAGTAAGTGCCTAATAGGGCAGAGGTCTGTGGGGTACTTGGGACACCAGGTAGGGAGAGGCCAGGTGGCATCCCTACAGGTCGAAGATTGACACCATTCTGGCTTGGGAACCCTCCAAGACCCAGACTGAGGTGAGGGCCTTCTTAGGACTCACTGGATATTACAGCAGATTTGTCAAGGGGTATGGCACCATTGATGCTCCCTTGACAGAGCTGACTTCTAAGAAGCAGCCACATCAGGTGATCTGGACAGAGGTGTGCCAGACTGCATTTGACACCCTGAAGAAGGCCATGTGCACAACGCTCAACGCTCCTGACTTTTCCAAAGAGTTTGTTGTGCAGACAGATGCTTCAGAGCATGGTGTGGTAGTTGTGCTCTCATAGCTGAACAAAGAGGGCCTATATCAACCTGTAGCCTTCATCAGTAGGAGGTTACTTCCCAGGAAACAGAATCAATCAGGAATCAATCAGGAATTTGTAAAGCGCACTACTCACCCGTGAGGGTATCAAGGTGCTGGGTAGAGGGGGAAAGAAGGGGGGGTGCTGCTACTGCTCGAACAACCAGGTCTTGGGAAGTTTCCTGAAGGTAAGGAGGTCTTTGGTCTGGCGCGGGTGGGTGGGAAGAGTGTTCCACGTTTTGGCGGCGAGGTGCGAGAATGATCTACCGCCGGTTGTAGTTCTGCGGACACGTGGGACGGTTGCGAGGGCGAGGTCGGCGGAGTGGAGATGCCCGGTTGGGGTGTAGAAGGACAGCCGTCTGTTGAGATATTATGGTCCGGTGTTGTGCAGTGCTTTGTGAGTGTGGGCGAGAAGTTTGAAGGTGATTCTCTTGTTGACTGGGAGCCAGTGCAGGTTTCTCAGGTGGTCTGTGATGTGGCAGTGGCGGGGGATGTCCAGGATGAGGTGTGCGGAGATGTTCTGGATGCGTTGCAGCCTGTTCTGGAGTTTGTCCGTGGTTCCTGCATAGAGGGCATTGCTGTAGTCCAATTTGCTGCTTACGAGGTCTTGGGTGACTGTTCTTCTGGTTTCCGTGGGTATCCATTTGTAGATGTTTCGAAGATCATAAAATCAGAAGTGGAGTGCAATAGAAAGGGAAGCTTTTGCTATGGTCTGGGTGCTAAGACCCTACTTGTTTGGGACTCGCTTCCAGGTTCAGACAGACCACAGGCCCCTCAGATGGCTAATGCAGATGAGGGGTGAGAATCCTAAACTGTTGAGGTGGTCCACCTCCTAACAGGAAATGGACTTTACGGAGGAACACCACCATGGAACAGACCACGCCAACCCTGATGGTTTTTCCAGATTTTTCCGCCTTAGTGAGGAGAACGCCCAAGGGGTTGGGTAGTTGTCCTCACTTTCATCTGGAGGGGACATGTGTTAGACCTGGCTGCTCTTGGCATGGTTTCCTTGTACTTTTTGCTTCTGACCCCCTGTTTTTGGATACTGTGCTGTAATTTGTTTGAACTGTTTTTGATTCTCTGGGCACTTTATCACTGCTAACCAATACTAAAGTGCAAGTGCTCTCTGTCTAAATTGTATTGGTCATTGGTTATCCATGAATGGGACGTTTGATTTACCAGTAAGTCCCTTGTAAAGTGCACTAGAGGTACCCAGGGCCTGTAAATCAAACGCTACTAGTGGGCCTGCAACACTGATTATGCCACCCACATTAGTAACCCTGTAAACATGTCTCAGACCTGCCATTGCAGTGTTTGTGTGTGCAGTTTTAAACTGCCAATTCGACCTGGCAAGTGCACCTATTTGCCAGGCGCAAACCTTCCCTTTTACTTCATATGTCACCCTTAAGGTAGGCCCTAGTTAGCCTCATGGGAAGGGTGCAGTGTATTTAAATGGTAGGACGTGTACTGATGTGTTTTACATGTCCTGATAGTGAAATACTGCCAAATTCAATTTTCACTATTGCAAGGTCTGTCTTTCTCATAGGTTAACTTAGGGACCATTGGGAGGAGATAAAGATGTGGAGTTTGGGGTCTCTGAAATCACAATTTAAAAATACATATTTTGGTAGAGTTGGTTTTTAGATAGTCTGTTTGAAAAAACCACTTTCAGAAAGTGGGCATTTTTTTTGCTTAACCATTCTGTGCCTCTGCCTGCCTGTGGAATCCACGTCTGTGTCAGACTGACAGTTGGGCTGTTTGCCAATTCCCACTAGACAGTGACTCAAAGGGAGCTGGGGGTGTCCTGCATAGCCTGATGAGTCTCCTGGGCTAGAATGGGGAACGAGGAGCTGACAAGAGAGGGCTGTGCCTGTCCTCACACAATGCAGACTTCAACCCCCTGGAGTGTGTCTGGGGCCAGGACTAGGCTAGGCAGGATCTTATGAACCATAGAGGCTTTCCTTTGATGTTTGCCTACTTCAAAGGTAGAAATGAGTATAAGTAGTGGACCCAAAAACCCAGATTTTCAGATTGCTTCTGGATCAAGAGGAACCTCTGCCAAGGGGAAGAGTTTGAGGCTTGAGAAGGGCCTGCCACTCTGCCTGTTGATTTGCTGTGCTACCCTGCTGCTTCTGCCTGGAGAGGGAAAGAAATGGACCTTGGTTGCTGAAATCCTGCTTGTGAGGTTTCTCCAAGGGCTTGGACTGAGCTTGCTCCCTGTTCTGAAGTCTCAGGGACATCAAAGACTTTATCTGCCAGTGCCTGGGCATTTCTGCAGGGAGGACTGACTTCCTAAGTGGTGGCAAATCCAGTCCCTGGGCCCTTAGAAGTGCAGCTGGTAACCTGCAGGGGAAAATCCACTCACAGCTGTGTGAACGTCAGAAAAATCGACACACAGCCCCTCACATGGCTGAAAATTCAAAGCAGCGCCTACCTCGCAGGTGGAGAAATGACACAGCACCTGTTCTCACCGCGGACGCACAGCGCATCAGAAATTTCACATTGCCTATGACATAAGCTTCACTACCAAGGGGCTGAGCACGGGTTATCTGAGCTGTGTGTCTCCCTTACCCTGAACAGAGTAATGGTCCCTGCTGGGACAGAGTGCAAACTGACTGCCAACGAGAGACCCCATTTCAAACACTAATTTACTCTGGGAAAGAGTCTGCTTACCTTCTTCGATCTCCTCAATGCAGCTTACAGGCTGTTCTCGCTTCCTCGGGCCCTTGCAGTGGCTCATTGAGGAAAATAAGCACAGGTGTTCAGCATCTCGGTACTACCATCTCAGAAATGTACACAAAGTCCAATCTCACGATCAGGCACTTTTTCACCTCTAATACATGTTTCCACCTAGGCTACCCATAGATAGCTGGCAGACCTGGTACCACAACCTGTACCTCTGCTTACCTGATTTGTAATTTGGGAATTGCAGAGAGAAAATGAACTCAGTCTCACTGTTTTTCGATGAAACTGGCAAGCGCAGAGAAGGTCTAAAATCTCACTTCTGGGCTGCCTCAGAATCCCAAATCTTTACTGCGGCCACTGCACAGTGTGAGCTGAGGTGCATTAATGTAAGTAGAAATGGAAGGCAGAGGGTTCTTTGTATCCTAGCACTGGATTAGACCAACCCCTCTGCAACTCATGACCAAGTCTGCAGTTGCATCTTCTACCACTTAGACAGACCAGGACCAGATGGCAATGTGCTTTGCCTAATGGAAGCAACTGCTTCAGATGGAAGTAAGGGGCATTTTTTTTTTACACAAATTTGGCGCAAAACTAACTCCATATTTATGTTTTGACGTTAGACCCGTCTAATACTAAAATATTGGAGTTTGCACCATTTTTTTGATGTGTGAACCCACCTTGCGTCAATGAGATGCAAGGTAGGTATTCCCATCTAACAAATGGTGCTAACCCCATAGCCCATCCTTATCCCCCATGCTAAAATGACACACAGGTGGGAGGAGGGGCTAAATAATGGTACAAAGTTTGCTTTGCACCATTATTTAACACCTGGGTCAGACCAGGCATTAAGGAACCTGTGGATCCGTTTCCATGGTTAAACACCATGGAATGGGTCCACAGGTTCCCTCCTCAAGCTCCAGGAACACCCCCACCCACACCAGAGGGACACCGGAGGATGGGGTACACCAACCCAGGAAAGTAGAGTAAGTATAGGTAAGTCAGTTCTTTTTCATTAAAGTGCCATCAGGGGCCCAACATGGACCCCCTCCATGGCACAGGGTGCAATGGCCATACCCATGGGACACTAGTCCCCTGTGATGGCCATTGGTGTGGTGGGCATGACTCCTGTCTTTTCTAAGACAGGAGTCATGTGGTATGGATGGTTTTGCATCAGAAACTGACGCTAGGCTGGTTAGAGTCTTCTTTTTTTACTCTAACCAGCCTAACAACATTTTTTGGTGCAAACCCCCCTTTTCCCATACCGCCAGTCCCACCTGGATAATGTATTTTCTTTTACGCTAACCCACCCTTTGCACCGGCTTACGCCATTCCATTAACATGGCGCCAGGCTGGTACTCAGGAATGGCCCAAACTGGTGCTAAACATTTTGGTGCAAAACTTTGTTAGGGCAGTTTTGCACCAAAAAGTATAAATATGCCCCTAAGTCTGGATACTATGAGAAAACAAGGTGTTGCAGTTTAGCTTTTCTGGAAGCTGTCAAATTTACTTTAATGTTTGGTACTGCCAGTATGGGATGATGCTATTGATCTCTTGGAAAGGATTGCCTCCTAGGGTGACAATAGTGCCAGTATATGTGAAAGCACTTCTGCCTAGGTAGGTAGCTACAACAAGAGGGAAGTGGTAACTTTTTTGCAGCTTTGTACCACATCAAGATACCTATATGCATGTTTGGCCAGTTCTGAAGGTGCAAATGAGGGGCATTCTAAAATGGGTTCCAATGCACAGATGTACTATGACTGTGTTGCTGGGCTGGAGAGACCCTTCTGCGCATGTGTGTTTGGCCTGCCCGAAACAGCCAGCCAAACATACATGCGCAGTGAGCACTCCCCCTCATTGCTTGTCACCCCCGTGGCCCCACCCTTTTCCCCCCAAAACTATAATAAACATAGTTTATCATAGTCTTTTGGGAAAAGGTTTGCAGCTGCTGCTGCCGGGGACAACACTCCTCCGCCCTTATGAAGGAGCCGCCCCTGGTTATTCTTAAGAAAGGCACTCCACTGGCTACCGGTTATGTCAAGAATAAAATTCAAAATTCTTACTTAGATATGGAAGTGTCTTAATGATCTGGCAAACATCCAGACTATGCTCTTTCTCTGTTAGATGTCGCCTGCGTCAAGTACAAATTACGTGGTGACCGAAAGCTCACGGTGCCATTAACGGTGCTTTAGAACTGCCTACGATTACGTTTACAAGGTTAATAATGGCTAAAGTCTTTCTAGAAAGCACTGTTTTTGGCTAACCTAATTGATTGTATTTATTTGTGCCTAGGTTTGGTTAGCTCTTGTTATGTACATTAGAAATACAACAATGAATGTGTAGTTGTAATGCACCTGCTGGTACGTTTCAGGGTTCTCCTACTACGTTTTAACCAGGCACTAGGTCAAAAAATAAAAACCGCAAAAGTGATTTAACTGATTTTTTTTAGAATTACACCCGCGTTTCAATATATTATTTCAATGTCAGTAAAAGATGTATTTTAGCAGCCTGTGTTTGAAATATTCACAATTCTGCAGTTTTTATATTTAGCGTATTTGGTCTCATAGCATTTTGGGCCAGATGTAGCAAAGGTTTGCGAGTCGCAAATGGCCCGAATCGCTATTTGCGACTGCGCAAAATCGGAAATGGGATGCAAAAATCCAATTTCCGACTTGCAAAAAGCGATGTGAGTCGTTACCGACTCGCAAAATGTGCGCCCCCATTTGGCGACCCGCAAATAGGAAGTCGCGATTTGCGAGTCGCAAACCATATGCAATTGCAACTCGCAAATTGCGACTAGTCGCAAAAAGCCCAGTTTGCATGTCCCATTTACCACTAACTCAGAGCAGGTGGTAATCATTACCAAAGTATAAAAGGAGACCCAGAAGGCATCTGGGTTACTCAAGATGGCGGAGATATACCTGATAGCAGTGAGGAGGAGAGTCCACGCAGCCCAGCAGAGGAGGAGGAGGAGCCAGAGACAGGAGAAGTTTTACAGAACAAGGCAGACTCTTTTTCAGCAAACTGAGGAAGAGATCTACGACAAATACAGACTTAGCAGCGCAGCTATACTAGAATTAATTGAATTACTCAAACCACAGCTAGAACGCCAGACTCTGCGCGGCTGCGCTATCCCTACGCATGTGCAAGTGCTATGCTCACTGCACCTCTTGGCCTCAGGGAGCTATCAGGGGGTCATTGCTGTGGCAGGTGGGGTACCTCAAAGTGCACTATCAAGGTTCCTCAGGGCATTCCTAGATGCCATACTCACACACGTCTCACTACATATACCTACCCAGGAATGAGGCAGAAATTAACAGCACCAAGTTGGACTTTTACCGGATACATATTCAAATATGCCCTCCTGCAAACCTGGAATATCTGTTCCGCAACAGAAAGTGTACCCACTCACTCAATATTCAGGTTGTTTGTGACGCCCATTATGTCATCACTGACATTGTAGCGAAATTTCCAGGCAGTACTCATGACTCCTAAATTTTTAGGCACAGTGAGGTACACCAATGCCTGGAACGTGGGGAGTTTGGAGACGGATACCTCCTAGGTAGAGCTGCATACACATTGTAGACATACACACAGATCAATGTGCACACCAACCAGGACTTTCTAACAGCGCACTGTTTGTGCCCAACAGGTGACAGTGTATATGCACTACGGCCATGGATAATGACTCCGTACTTAACACCCAGCAATGAATGTGAGAGACGATACAACAGTGCACATAAGAGGACCAGGAATCTGATTGATAGCACCTTTGGATTGCTGAAAGCACGGTTCAGATGCCTCCACCGAAGTGTATACCCCCATTACGGCATTCAAAATTGTTGTTGCATGCACTATCATGCACAATATTGCCACCCGACGTGGGCTACCTCTCACCCCTGCAGACCCAGATTCTGAGGATGAAGTGCAAGAGCACCCACATTGCCATCATGGGGATCGGAGCATCGCAAATCAAGGCAGACTGAGAGGGCAACACATCGCAACTCAATACTTTGGAAGGTACGTGTCAAGTTCAACCATACTCACCTATTGACCAAAAACTCCATTTGTTAAGTGGAACAAAAAAACTATTTATTATGTGCAGAAATGGAACTATTTACAATGACAAACTGTGCAGGGAGTTCAGAAAGCCAACCATGCATGGGGCACATTGCCGTCATGTGCCCCAACATCAGGGACAGTGTTTAGTTTATGACCTACGGCGGCCTCTGCCAGCCTGGCTGGTTGTTCAGCAGTGCTCTGCCTCGCTGTCCTGTGGGGTGTCCCCTGTACCCCTGGACACATGTCGTGCCTCCATTAGATCGATCACATGGGTGATCCGGCCCAGGCCTCTTGCCACATCCCCTGCAAAGTGGCCCATTTCCACTTGGAGGCCGACTGTCCTTCTTGACAGCCCAGTGGTGTTGACTGCCAGTCTGCTAATTGATGAGGCCATCCTGTCCAGCCTCTGGAGCAGCTGGCGGTCCCTGCGCCGCCCACCCTCGCTCCGTGACAGCAGTCCAGCCACCAGTTCCTGCATGGACAGGGCTAGGTCCCCAGTGTTGTTGCCTATGACGTCCAATTGTGCATGGAGCTGCTGCATGCTGTTCTCATTGCTCCTTACAAAGCGGTGCAGAACCCCACTAATCCTCCCTAACATTTGGTTCTGCAGGCGCTGACCACGTAGCAGTTGTGCCTCGGGCATGGTGGTGGATGGACGCCCGGACTCTGCCTGCAGCCCTGCTCTCCTCAACCTGCGTCGCCTGTGCAGCGGTGGATGCCCTGTGAGATGTACCGTGGCACTCCTGGCTGTTGCTGGTACAGCCTCCGGAACCACTGTTGCAGCAGGTGTTGTCATCAAGGGGATGGTGTTGGTGGTGCAGGTGGGAGTGGTGGCAGCTCCTGTGCTTTCCTCATGGGGCTGGCTGACTGTTGGCACCTGGCTGCTGTGGCTGGTGGTGGGGTCTTGTGGGAGACCTGTGGGACATGGGGAACAGACTGTCAGTGTCTACTATCTGTTGCACACTTCCTAATAAACATTTGCCTATTGACTGCCTACTTGACTACATTGCCCATAATGCATCATTCTGGTGTTTGCTACCCTGAAATGGAGCTATCTTGGTTGTGCATGCCCCTGTGTACATGGTGGGTGAGGGTATGGCATTGATGGGGGTACAGGCATATCACATGGTACTCACCGGTTTATGTTGTGGGCTCAGAGGGTGTCCAGATCTCCGAATCCTGTAACAGCCTCCTGCTCCAAGGTCTCCTCCACCCTTTCCTCCAGGGGTGTGGGTGGTGGTATGGATGATGGTCCCCCTCCTGTGCCTCTCATCTCCCGGAGCCTTTCTGCCACCCTCTCCTTGGTCCGGGAGCGGAGGTCATACCACCTCTTCTTTATTTCATCCACACTCCTGTGGCTGATCCCCAGGGAGTTCACCTTTTCCTGAATATCCAGCCAAATTTGTTTTTTAGTTGAGTCTGGCACATTGAGGGCTGCCTTCCCAAAAAGATCATCATAGTGCTGACATAATTCCTCTGTCGGCACCTCCAGCTCCTTCTCAGAAAATTTAAATTTCCTCTTTCTGGAAGTGCCTGCCATTGTTGCTGTAGCTCTGTTTGCAGTTCTGATGTTACAAAGGGTGTGGTCCTCCCTCCTCCCAGGTGTATTAGTAAACTTCCTGGCTGTGATGTCATCATCATGTGCCAGGAAGTGTTTCCAGAGTGTTCTGGAGTGGTTTCTGGAGTGTTCTGCAGCACCTGCAATCAATTTACATGATAATCGCAATTTGCGACACCCACTCGCAAATTGCATGTCCGTTTTTTGCGCGGTCGCAAAAAGCGACCTCGCAGACAGCTGACTCGCTATCTGCGTTGCGACTCCGGGTGCGAGTCTCAATGTGTCCCCGGATATTGTACCTGCATTCCTATTAGCGACACGCAATTTGCGCGTCGCACATGCTCGCAAATTGCGAGTCGCTAATATTTTTGTACCTACATCTGGCCCTTTATCTCTAAAGAATAAAATGTCAGCATCGATACAGTTTGCAAGAAACAAAGAGTGCTAAGAGCAGAGTAATTTGATTACTTATATCCACCAGCTGCTTTCATGTCTTACATATATACTCCCGGGCTTAACTGAGTCACTAGGAACCTACTTCAAATGTCCATTTCACAATGATTAGACGTTGTGGGGCCTATGGAGTCCATTACGTAACAAATATAAGAAATGCTTGTGATGTGAACATAAAACTTGACATATTTTTCACAATGTACTTGACAGATTGGGGTGTCTTCCACAGAAAAAATGGTAGACTATGGGGTTATTACAACTTTGGAGGCGGTGTTAATCTGACCCAAAAGTGACGGTAAAGTGACGGATATACCACCAGCCGTATTACGAGTTCCATAGGATATAATGGACTCGTAATACGGCTGGTGGTATATCCGTCACTTTACCGTCACTTTTGGGACGGATTAACACCGCCTCCAAAGTTGTAATAACCCCCTATGTTTCCAAATGCATATTTCTTTCAAGATCCATCCTAAAACGAGTTGTTTTACAGCAGCTCGATGTGGTGTTAGTTGCCCTAGTTTCACTCTTCATTGTACAGAGGACTGAACAGACTATAGACTGGGCCACGGGCACTATTGCTATGCTGTGGTGACAAATTGCTAACACACACATACACCTTTCTTGTGTAAAATAGCTGATTGCAAGTTTATTGCTCACTCAGTTTGGATTCATTTATGGCAGTTCAAGTAGGCAGGCGACATCCATCTCGAGGAACCCTAGCCGGCATTTTCCATTTATTTTTTTGCATTTCTAGTTCATAAATTCTAAAAGGCTTCTGCCTTACCAACAGACATCTCAACTAACTGTTTCAGCAGCTTCTTTGATGCTGCAAGTGTCTGGTTCTTTTGGCTTGCCTCATGACCAAAATACAAGCAGAGACTTAAGGTTATAATTATCTGCCCTATTTTAAGGACAAGTCTTGATTTGCATAGGTCCCTCACGCAGATCAGTAACTATCTTTTCCAAGTAATGAAGATACGAGGTTTATTCCAGTTAGCTAATAATGAAAGAGAGCACAAGATCAGTTTTAGGCATAGTACCTCAACTGCTACAAGGTCACTGAGGACTCACCATACTACATGCCCTTCGAAAGGCCATACCTCATAAAGTGAGAACTATGGGGGAAAATGTATCAATATTTTACGCAACACAGCAAGACACCTTCTTGCGCTGCCTGCCTGAAAGGGAGAGGGCAGTAATGCACCATATTTAACATTATATGGCACATTCCTGTCCTCTCCTTACAATGGTGCACTTTTGGCTGCCTAGCGCCAACGCAGGCACCCTTGTGCCATTGTGTAAGTTTACCTCTGTTGTAGGCAGGACTGTTTTTAGGTAGAAAGGGAACCTTTCTGCACAAAACAATCCTTAGAGGCCTTTTCCTCTTTCTATGTATGCTGCAGAATGCAGTCCTTCGGCTGGAAATATAGTAGCATTTGTTGACTTAACTGAAGTCAATTCTACAAAATAACAACAACATTTACAAAGCAGCACCATGAAAACATAACAGGGCATAATACAACACCTGCTGCAAAAAACAACATAATCACATTGCAATTATGCAGCACAAAAACACAGCAGCACCATAACAACAGAATTGACCACCACTACAAAAATATGCCACACAAGAAATATACACAATTGTTCATGTTAAACATAATCGCCTCCAAAATCCTGCTTTTTTATTAGCAAACCCTTACCCTAACACCAAGGCCATGAAATAGCACCAGTCAAAAAATGTTTTTTGATCTGACCACAAATCCTTGAAAATATCAAGGGGCTTCAAACTAAATACTAGGAAACCGTAAGTGGTGAAAGGATCACCTCTTGTCAGACAGCCCTACATTGCAGGACTCCCTGAATGACATCCACATTGTTGATTAAAATGGTAAAGATCAGACATTAAGCAGCCAGAATACTGGAAAACATGTGCTGCACATGATTAATAGTTTTTCTATCTATACAGACTATTAAATATTTGTGCAATGTGACTCAATCTAATTTTGCCATATTGCTTTTGATATTTTGCAAAGCAGAGGGCTAGTTGTATATGAACATGAAAAACAGACTTTACTGTCACCCCTAATGCTTGCTCTCCAGCTTGGCCAACCCTGACCTGAACCCATGTATCTAGGCGTAGAACTACTAAAATCTTCAGTAGCTTGTTAGGTAGAAACTTTTATGCTAATTTAGACCATAATAACTGGTGGTTCACTAAATAAAATACAGATTTACAATTTACAGAAGAAATATTTACCCCATATGCGCAAACTGCTTTATGAGTGACATAGTGAAGTGCACAGATATAGTGCAAAATTGACTAGCCCAGTTTAAGTCCAGCTTGTTTTTCAGGCAAGTCCAGATGGTTCTTTAGGCTTTAAGCAGTCATCATGAGCCAACTTTTGAGCTTTTGTTTTAAATAACATATACATTTTATTTCCAAGAATTATTTCTTATATGAATACAAATGTAAAACAAAACATTAGTTAAGCACATACATATTACACAATTTAGTAATTGTAGCAATGAAAATAAACACGTTGAAACAATTAAGATCCCCTCAGACCATTGTGATATTTTTAAAAGTTCCACTTAGGCTTAATATTAATTCATCCACATTTATTTTTACATCAATCAATAGTCATAATATTGCACAAAGGGCAAGGATTAATCACATAGAGACTATGATACTCTTGAACATTACTGCCTCTTTTGTAGTAACAGAATGTATCTTGCAATTGCAAATTATATATCTAGAGACTTCATTAAGAGTAATGTGTCTTGTGCATTGCTATGTGATCTACATTCATACTTGATAAAGATTGGATGGAGAATCCTTTCCTTCCACACAGAAAAAGAGAACAATCTCAGAGTAGATGAATTAAGTAATACATCTAGTTTAACCACAAAACAGGACCCATTATTCTCCAAGATACTTTTTCTAAAAGCAAGAATTCTGCAACCAGTATATATTCCTAGCTGTAACAGAAAGATTGTGATCAAGAACAGACTGTTAAACAATAGCAGTCAAACAAAAATATTCTAAGAGGCATTGATCAGTGACTTAAAACTGCCATTTATAGCAGGCATTAACAAAGCCATAGATCATACCTAGCTCTAGAAGTATACCATGTGAAAAACCAGAGTGCTGCAATCTTTGGGGCGGAGGTTTGGGGGTTTGTTGACACACAACAGCTAGCTATTGAAGAAAACACATTTGTGAGATTGTTTCTTACTTGCCTGACTAATATCCTTTTAACTCTGCTCCTTCTTGACTTTCTTGACTTAGGCATCAACTGAATTTGAAATTTGGTAGTGTTAAAACCCTTGAAATATTGGGTTTGTCGTTGGGCAACACCAGAACTGCAGTGATATAGGGATTCCCTGAAGAATTTAGTAAACATACCTAGTGCAATGAAGGTTCCATGAAGGCTCATATTTGTTTATAAATAGTTGAAGAAGCTTGGCTTACAAAGATTATGGGATGAACCCACTACTACTGGCAAAACCAATGCTGTTGATTTACAACCGAGTATTGGGCTTTTGTCCTTGAGCATGTTCTTGCCTGTGGAACCAGGTGGTGTTTAGCTAATCAATTCCTAGAGTTTAAGATGTTTCCATTATTTGAGTCCTTTTGGACAACATTACACCACCATAGGCTAAAAGTCTATGGGGCAGATTTAAGAAAAGTGGCGCTGAACCCAGAGAAGAGCCTCTTTTCTTGAGCCCCTTAGCGCCACCCTACAACCACCATATATATGTTGTATTTAAAATACAGCGCACCATGGTGCAGAGTAGGGGGCAATAGTGTCAGAAATTGTGACGCTATTGAGGTACTGTTCAGGGTTTGGTGCTAATCCTGAACAGTACAGAGGGTCCCATTGTAACCAATGGTGTGCTCTGAGGAGGCATTAAAAATGCCAAAAAAATGCGGCAAATAAATCTTTTAGATTTCTTTGTACCATTTGTTTGGCCCCCCTAATGGGGGAATGCCCCCTTGCATACATTATGCCTGTCGCAGGCATAATGTGGCTCAAAGGGTTATAAATGCATGCATTGTGCCACTTTGTAAATAAGGCAATATTGCACAATGTTTTTGCCACAATATTGGCACATTAACATTAAAAAATTAAGCTAATGTAGCGATATATGGCACAAGGGGCTCTTAAATCTGCCCCTGTCTGTGCACTTCCTCTTCGGCTGCCTTTCATTGAGTCCTTTTATGGATGGAAGCAGAACCAAGTTCAATTTCTAATATGTGTCCAGCAGGTGGGGTTGTTGATGAGACTAAAGACCATATCCTGTTCTTTTCTCTGGAAAATGTGGGCTGTCGATGTAAATAGATTTGTCCCATTTGTTTGAAGCTTGGAGTGACTCAGTATGTTGTCGCCCTCAGGATTCTAAAAACTGACACCTCAACTTCAATTGTATTTGCAGTCAGTCCCTACTTGGCAAACGTGTTGCGTAAACGTGAACTCATTTTGTCTATTGCAACCATATGATTATAAATACTGCTTTTTAAGTCATTTTGCTATTCTAGAGCGGAGGATTGGAGAGTTTTGTTATTTACTTTGTTTTTGCACACTTAAGCTTCCAGACATCATGGGCCAGATGTAGAAATGGTTATGCACGTCGCAAACAGCGAATTTTGCTGTTTGCAACGTGCAAAACCCACATCGCGTTGCCCAATTCCCGTTTTGCGAGTCGGTAACCTGGTTACCGACTCGCAAAATGGTACTACGAGTCGCAATTAGGAAGGGGCGTTCCCCTTCCTAATTGCGAGTCGCAGCGCGATGCTGCATTGGTTTGTGACCGTGAACGCAGTCGGGACCCCTTCCCCTTTGTGAATGGCATGAAAAAAAAAAATTCAGAGCAGGCAGCGGTCCTATGGACCACCGCCTGCTCTGAAAAAATGAAACGAAACTTTTAATTTTTTCATTTTGTAATGCATCTCGTTTTCCTTTAAGGAAACACCATCCTGCATCCTGAATTGCGACTCGCAATTTGCGAGTCACGATTCAGGAATTTCATACATCTGGCCCTATGTTTGCTATTACATTTTAGGTAGCCTTGGATTTGCGATGTCCCTGATGGGAAGATTACTACTTTTATCTTGTACGTGACTATTTTTACTTTTTTGCACATTTTATCTTCCAGATATTGCATTTGTTATTACATTCGAGGGAGCCTTGGATTTTTAATGTCTACCATGGAATAATTATTATATGTTATCTTGTGCTTGATTATTTTTATGCTAAACTGTACTTTGCAAACTCTTTCAAAAAGTGTTTACTGTGTAGGTATTTTCCCTTTATGGATATACTGTGAGCTAGTTTAACTTTTTGTACATTTTGCACATTGGCACTTTGTATTTATGTATGTAATTTTTAGGATTTTAATTCATTTAAATGAATTGTGCTGCCAATAATTTATGACTGAGTTGCTACCCGGTCGGCACTGAAATTGCATTTGGAAACATCCATGCTAGACGGATCATTGAACAGCTCTTCATTTGGTTAGCTTTTCTTCTATGAAGTTGGAAATTGCAATCTGAACATGTTATTGCTTTTTATTGTTTTTTTATCCGAAGTATGATTTTTTATGCCTTGTTGGTTTTTGGTAACCGAGTAAAACATTTTTCAGCCCAAAAAAAAAGCGTCTCTGCAGGCGGTGGCGGAGCTCACAGAGGCCAAGGTTACGGAGGATGAGGTAGGAACAGCCTCTGGGACACGACTCCGGAGGGTCGGAATCCGAAGGGCCGAAACAGAGCAGCAACCCGAGATGTCACGCCTTACATGTCAGAGGAGATCATCTAGCAGAGACAGAGAGATGCTTTGACCACTGCAGGGGTGCTCACGCCCTGGAGTCTTTAGTGGGGGTGCTGAGGCTGCTCTACAGTCGAAATGTTGGGGCATTTGTTTATGTTCAGTTCAGTTTTGACCTTGTTCAGCCTCAGGGGATGGACACCGGAAGGAGGGTTGGGGGGACAGGAGGGCGGGGGACTGGGGTCATGTAGAGATAGCCATCATGACACACTCAATGCATGAATTTAAACATATGACATGGAATATACGGGGGATGAGGCAGCAACTAATGCCCATATTTATACTTTTTTAGCGCCGCATTTGCATCATTTTTGGACGCAAAAACGGCGCAAACTTGCAAAATACAATTGTATTTTGCAAGTTTGCGCCGTTTTTGCATCAAAAAGCGGTGCAAATGCGGCACTAAAAAAGTATAAATATGGGCCTAAATGTCATAAAATACACATGTACCTCAAAAGGCCGGGGATTGCACCTAGTTATGCTGCAGGAGACCCACCTCATGAGAGCAGAGGCTGATAGACTACAACTCCGCCAGATGAATTCAGATACACTCCACTACATACTCTTTGTGCGTGAGGTGAGTATTTCTGTAGGAGCAGGGGTGCCCTTCAAGGCCATAACAGTCAAAATTGATAAGGAAGGAATGGAGGAGGGTCGGCTGTGTGGTATGCTTTTGCTAGCACGCCCGGTCCTTAGTAAGTAAACTTACAAGGGGACACGTATAGGTCGACTAATCTTTTGAATCGCATGGAGTATCCTAGCTCATGCAGTGACTGAATCAATAATCAACATCCATGAGACAAAATATACCACCTTAAGAAACCACAAGGAAAAAACACCCTAATCAGAAATAACCATCACTCATGAAAAAGGTTAACAATTTTTATTCCCTATTGATTACAATTCTAATCAAATGTTAATTATGACTTTATTAATCAATCTTTATTAGTTCATCAAGGAAAAATGTTTCTCCAAAGAAAACATAAGCAACAATGCAAATCATAAGTCAGTGAATTAGCTTTAATGAAGCAATTCAGCAAATCAATTTGTCAGCCATTTGTCACCGTCAACGTCAGCCTACCTAACCAAGATTAGCATCAGCATGTGTGTCTTCAAGCAAAAACAATTTAGATACAAAAAACATTAATTCGGAAAAATCTATCTAAAGAGAGAAAATCTAATCAGAAACAGTGCAGTTGGCACCTAGAAGAAAAGGCACACATTGTCAGTCACATTTCCATAGCTACCTATCCAGGATGGATCAGCAACGAGTCAGTCTTTGTCTCCAGGTCATCAATAGTCAGCCACGCATCAGGTTCACAGAGTATAAGCCCAATTGTCAGCACATCGGACAGCGTCTCCTGACGTCATCAACTTTGTCCTCGCAGTTCTGATTTCGCACCCCTTGCCATTACTTTTTAATAGGGTCTCCGAGTCCATCCCATTATTTGCTAATTGGTCAGTCTTGTCGGACGTTATGACTCTAACCTATAGTTTTTGTTTACCAAATCTTTAATTTTGCATAAGTCTTTTGTCCCATAAAACTGATTGGTCCTTCTTGCGATGAGAAAATCATCCGGCTGTTCAGGTAACAAAATTGTTGCATATGAGTCTTTAGTCAGTGCCTCTATTGTTCAAGTCCTGGGAAAGTACATTTAGCCTACACTACACATAATTGTATCACATTGTCTTCATCATCTCCTGTCTGTTGGTACATTGCAGAATGTTCCAGCTAAGCCGTCTGAACTCTGAGCAGTTCAAGGTTTCTCCTTCCAGTTACCAGTCCTCGCAAGGCTTTTCGAAGTCTCCACGTTATGAGCAAGCAAAGCCCAGCAAAACCAGGTCTTTAGTCCGGTTAATTTAAGAATATGAATTAACATAACACATAAGTTATACATTTCGTTATGACATACTAGTACATTTTCCCATTATTTTGCATCTGTTAGTACACACGGTGACCACTCCCCGAGGGCACATTTTCGAGCGAGCTCATTATTTTTCTAAAATGAATTTCTCTATGCATTTTTCTCATTATTAAACACACAATAATTATTAGAAATGTCTTTAATTAAAATATCTGCTCCATCAGTCCCTCCTCTGATGACCAAATATGTCATCACACCTTTCCTGTCAATACTTTACAAATTTGTCTCACATGTATTTTGCCTCCTTCTTGAATTTTCCCTATAAAATTGTCTCCTAGGTGGTTCTTCCCTCCTCTGATTATTCTTAGATTTTCTTAATCTTATTTTTTGGCATAATTTACACGTACCCCATAATCCTAATATGGAAACAATCACAATTAATATCCCCTGCACAATGTTCCATAATATTCCATTCCAAATTTGACTAAACCAATTTCCCACAGAGGCAAATCCATTTCCAACATTCTCCCAAACCCCTGGTTCCTTTAATTATTTCAAATCATTGCTTGAATTAGTTAAATTAGTAAGTCTCTTATCTCTTTATCATTCTCAGGTATGAACGAACAACAATGCCTAGCATTACATTTTACAGACTCCACCGTCTTTCGCCAAAATTATGTCTAAAGCAAGCCTATTTTGAAGCGCCATAGCTCAATCCGCAGCCAGTTCAGTATTTAACAGGAGTATTGCCCCTGTAAAGTTTGTCAGCATATTATCCACAATAGTAGACAATTTTTGTATATTGTTTGCATTCAAAATAACTCCTACAGAAGGAATTATTGCCCCAAAAATATCCCCCACAATTGCAGAAGACGTTTCCCTCCTCTGTTGCTCATGATGTAATTCAGTCACTTTTGCTATTTTCTTTAGATCATCTACCTGATAAATCTTATGGAAAACTATCCCTAAATAGCACATCCCATACCATGCTATAGGAAGACGGTAATAAGCATTAAGTCCACAAATATAATAAATTCCAGGAATCCCAGGGTCCTGACCATTCAACATAAAAGTCCATTTACTCTGAAACAAAACACATGCACTCATTCACTCGTTCCAACAAATAAAGTGTCCATGCGTAATTTTGGCCTATATATACAAAGCTTCCCCACGTGTAATGCATCTAAAGCTAATCTCCCTTGTGCTTTAACAGCAGTGTAAGCATAGTCATTTTTACAAGTCCTTTTCTCAAGCCCTTTCTCTAAATTTCTCCTTCAATGCCTTCCTTCTATCATCAGTATGCCCCATAAAGCTCTTTTCTAATGGAGTTAGTAAGCAGGTTAAATTATTACGGTGAGCATAAGCAGTTCCAAATGTTAGTGTTGGCTCAAAGACTCCTCTAAGTAATACTATATCATGCTCCTTAACTATTTTACTCAAATATCTAATAATAGGAACAAAGGAAAACACAACATCATGATTTGAATAGAAATATTGAATATACTCTTGGTTATAGAATCTAGTTAGTAGCAGACTACATGTAATGCCATAAGTTAAGGCAAGCTATGGTACGTAACCACTTCTTCCACAGAGGAAGAAATTTGCATATACACAAGACAATTCTTTGCATCCATCGTCTCCACATATTCACTCAACAACCAATAGAAAACATTAGAAGAAAGCTCTCCTCGTGCATTAGCATAGTCATGCAAATATTTGTCATCTAGCTTGAACCTCTCTAAACCTGTTAGTGTAGTAGTCTCATGAACAGGAGTAATAGCAGCTTCTTTCATCTCATGAATAGACATTCCCACAATCATTACTATAAACATTATTCCACACATAATTGCTACTCCAACACTCAAATATCTGCAATATCTAATATTTCTAACACGATTATTTAATTCAGCCATGATCTGCAAAGAATCAGAAAGCAGAAATAACTATTAGATAAGGTGCAACAAGAAAAATCTAAATTGGAAAATCAAAAATATGCTTCTTTCTCACAATTCAGTTTCATACACAGGAACCCTTTTCTCCAAAAATCAGTTAGCAACTTGTCACATCCAGGTTTCAAATGTCATATCAGGTTATCAATGTCTTTTCTGTTTTTTTTCAACAGTCTCTTTATAAATTCTCCTTCATATTAGCCCAACAACTCAGTCTATTGATTCCCTTCAGGTCGCATCAAAGTACTGATTCAGAAC
This sequence comes from Pleurodeles waltl, assembly GCF_031143425.1. Classification (NCBI taxonomy): domain Eukaryota; kingdom Metazoa; phylum Chordata; class Amphibia; order Caudata; family Salamandridae; genus Pleurodeles; species Pleurodeles waltl. The sequence goes on along the minus strand of NC_090444.1, from coordinate 648,216,566 downwards.
TTCTCTGTCAAAGCAAAAGGATATGAACTTGTTTTGCCATTTACTTGTTGCTTCATATGCCCACTCAGGACCTGCGTATCTTCGACTTACTACTCTTTTTCTTTTCAACCTTCATTCGCCAGCTAATTCTCCTTCACTCAGTTTATCTTTTCTTGTGGTGTCTACTTCTTCCTCTATTGGTTCATTTATAATCAATTCCTTTTTCTTTCCAATTTGCGATACAAGCAAATTTTCTCCTTTCCTTGATCCTTCTGTCAATATTCTTTTCAAAATTTGACTCTTCTCTTTTCCTCTTTCTCTGGTGTTTTCTCTTGATGGACCTGCAATGGGTTCAGGAGGAGTCGGACCACGCAATGGGTTCAGGAGGAGTCGGACCACTTTGGCTTTGATCCGTCTCAACTCTTTCCCCCTCTTGATCTGGCACTTTGTCTGCTTGTGTTTCAGCACCATCTACTTCTGGGAGAACCCTTCCTGTGCTTAGTTCTCCAGTTGTTTCTGTTGAGTTAAACTCTTGCTCACCCTCTTGTATTTCTGCACTTTCGTCTCTCACAGGGGTGATTGACCCGTCTTCCACCAGCTCCGGGTCAATTTCAGGCTCAGCTTGCTCCGGTTCTGGCTCAGGAAGAGCCACTTGTTTCGCTGCTGTTGGTGCTCTCAACAACACTTCTTCATAATCTTGCAGACTCACCACTCTCTTGGTATGACTTGCATGTATCCAGTTAGGTAGTCCTTCACACTTCACAGCTGTCGTAGTTGTCAGCCCCACCTGGTATGGGCCCTTCTAACATGGCTCTAGGTAAGTCTTTTGAACATGCTTTTTGATGACGACCCAATCTCCAGCTCTTAGATTGTGATATGGGTCATGGATGGATGGCAGGGTATCAGTCTGCATCTGCTGAGAGAAAGATTGAACCACATCAGCCAGACCTTTGCAGTAGTCGAACACCATATCATGTGTAATATTGACAAGAGCATTTGCTGGAATTGCTGGCAACCTCATTGCTCTGCCCATGAGAATCTTGTGGGGTGACAGTCCTGTCTTTTGTCAGGTATATTTCACATTAACATCAACACCAAAGGTAATGTATCTGGCCATTTCAGATTTGTTGCGGCACACATTTTGGCAATTCTTGATTTCAGTGTACCATTCATTTGCTCTACAAGTCCTGATGCTTCTGGGAAGTAGCTGCAATGCAATTTCTGCTCAATGTTTAATGCTGCACATAAGAGTTTGATCACTTTGTTATTGAAGTGTGTTCTCCTATTTGATTCTAAAGAGATCGGAAATCCAAACCGTAGTATTAACTCTCTGAGCAACAGCTTTGCAACTGTGAGACTGTCATTCCTACATGTGGGGTATGCTTCAATCCAATGACTAAACACACACACAATCACCAACACGTACTTCAATCCACCACATGCAGGCATCTCAATAAAATCCAGCTGCATGCTGCTGATTGGTCCTCCTGCTTCCAATGTGACAGACTGCCTCTGCTGCTTGTCTGAACTTCGGATTAAACCACTCAACTTTGAACAGTCTAACCATGGCATCCCTTCCAATATGTGCTTGGCCAAGATAATATCTGGCCATCTTAGTCAACAAAATTTTTGGCAGCACCATCTGGCCCTCCTCAGAAGCCCAAATCTCATCTGGTCTTTGAATACACTTAAGCTTTACCTTTTTCTCTTCCTTGTCAGCATTTTCCTGCAATGTTTTCAATTCCTCTAGTGTGCCAATTATTTTCAAAGCAAGACTTGCACAATTAGTTTCTTCTTCAGGCATTAATTCCCACTTGTCTTTAAACGATATACAGTTCAATGTGCAAAACTTTGCGACTTGATCCGCATATCCATTTCCCAAGGAAATGTAATCCTGTGTCTTCTGGTGTGCACTGCATTTCACCACAGCAATTTCTTCAGGTAACTGAATTGCGTAGACCAACTATTTTAGCCGGTGGCCATTTCTCACTGGAGTTCCAGTCGAAGTCATAAAACCTCGCTGCGACCACAACTGGCCAAAATCATGAACAATTCCAAAACCATATTGACTATCAGTATAGATTGTGACTCTTAACCTTGCAGAGACATAGCAAGCCCTAGTAAGAGCTATTAGTTCTGCCACTTGTGCAGAATACACACCTGGAAGCCATGAAGCTTCTAATGTGCCTGTAATTGTGCACACAGCATATCCTGCTAACAATGTGCCTGTTCCATCTCTTAAACACAAAAGCGTGTCTTTAATTTCAGGCCTCGGTTTTGTACATAGCTCAGTTACCTCAAGACAATCATGTTCAATATCTTCCTCTTTTTCAATTTCAACAGTGTCACTTGGAAGTAATGTTGCTGGGTTTCGTACCGTACATCTTTTCAATGTTACATTTGGAGCATCCAATATGCTCGTCTTATACCTTGTCAGTCTTGCACCCGTCAAATATTGAGTTTTCGTCCTTGTCAGTAAAATCTCAACAGAATGTGGTACCATTACCGTCAAAGGGTATCCCAAGACTAACACTTCACATTGGGAAAGACTTTGACCAACTGCGGCTACAGCGCGCAGACAACCTGGTAAAGCTGCTGCAACCGGGTCCAAGGTAGCTGAAAAATAAGCTACTGGGCGATAAGCACCTCCATGGACCTGGGTTAAGACAGACAAAGAACAAGCATCATGTTCATGACAAAACAATGTGAAAGGTATTGTGTAATCAGGCATTCCCAACGCTGGAGCTCTGCACAAACTCTCTCTCAATTCGGTGAATGCTTTCACCTGGTCCTCATCTAGGGTAATGGGATCTGTAATTCCCTTATGTGTCAATTTCTGTAAGGGTTTGGCAATTTCAGCAACATTTGGAATCCACTGTCTATAGTACCCCACCATTCCCAGAAACATTCTGACGTCTCACTGTAAAGTTAGGGGGGAGATAGTAATCCTCTCCCTGGAAATTCTTCTCAATCCCTTCTCAATCTGATGTCCCAAATATTTCACTGACTTTTGGCAATACTGTAATTTCACAGGTGAGACTTTATGTCCAAACTCTCCCAAATGATTCAACAGGGCAATCGAGTCATGCTTACACTCGTCCCTTTTTCTGGATGCAATTAGCAAATCATCAATGTACTGCACAAGAGTCGATTGACATGGCTATTCCAACGCCTTCAGATTCTTTTTTAGTATCTGATTAAACAGGGATGCATTTTTCTCATTAATGAACACACATTAATCATTAGAAATGCCTTTAATTTACATTTCTTCTCCATCACTGTGGTGCTGGAAAGTATATATACCCTGAATCAAGATCATGCCCCTTTAGTGATCTTCCTATTGATGCAACTGAGTCACTTGTCAGAGAGGGCCCTGCTGCTTAGAGGAGATTTTAACTGCATGCCAGAGACTGTGATGGATCATTCAACTTCACCACTGCCCAGTTCACTGGCACATTAAACAGCTGAGTGCACGAGGGACTGAATGGTGCACTGGGACACAGAAGATTTTTGGCACACACAGCATGCCAGTGACATGGACTACTTGTACTATTCCATTGTGCATAAAGTTCATACCAGACTGGGCAGGTACATCTGCTCCTGAGGGTCTGCTGCTATGTAAAACTCACAGAGTACCGCAGCTGTGTGCTGTCAGATCATAGTCTACTCTTGCTGTCCTCTCACCCAGTAGACGAGCACCCTGTGATTCCAACATGGCGCCTGCACATGGCAGCCCTCGAGGATGGGGCATTTTGCAATGTATTACGAGACCAGATAGTCCAATAGTTTACGGACAACACTGTTACAGCTTTCAGCAGCCTGGTAGAGTGAGAAGCCTTCAAGACAGTAGTGAGGGAGCACTGTATGGGTCCAACAGTGGGGATTTGCCACAAGCTCCACCAGGAGCTGTTCACCTAGACATCACAATACATCAACTAGACAATGCATTGGGTATGGACCCAGGGGCTCTCCCTAGATTGCTCGAGGCCAGAGAACAGTACAATACAGCAGTAGAAAGTCTCCAGTGCCACAGTTATAGAGACTACATAGCCCATGCCCACGATGAATAGGGGAAACCGGGAAGGCTGTTGACCTGGCTAGTCTGACCAGAGGGTAGGGGTGCACCCATCACTCGCATGATGACTTGGGACAGGAACACACTCTACTCCCCAGTAGAAATAAACATAGCATTTCAGGACTACTATGTCTCACTGCATGGGCCCTCAGGGGTTGGACTGGCTGGAGGACCCCATTGTCCTCCTGTACCGGATTGAACTCCAGATGCTCCCAGTGGGAGAGGCTGAGGCGTTGTGGGACTGGTAACAGTCCCAGAAAAAACAGTCCACTATAAAGCGTATGGCCACTGGAAAGTTGCCAGAACTGGACAGCCTCTATCTGGAATGCTATACAACATGCATTGCGAAACTGACCTCAAACCTAGAGGCCCTATATAAAAAGGCACGTGAGCTGGGGTGACTCCGTACCCAATGACGGAGGCCCTAGTGGTCCCCTTGCCGAAGACCACCTGACTTGAGGCTGGCATGATAGACTATCGACCATTCTCCATGCTCAACACTGACTTCAAGGTGCTAAGCAAGGTCCTGTCCTCCCGCTGGGACCACTTATGCCTGATCTCTTACATGCAGGTCAGAATGTGTTTATACTGGCCGTAACACCTCCCTCAATTTCAGATGGCTTTGCCATATAGTTCATAACCGGGATCGGTGGGATCTATCCTTGTGCCATGATCATGTCAGTGGACCTAGAAAAGGCATTCAACACTGTACGATGGGACTTCCTGGAGGCAGCTATGCTTTGCATGATGCTGGGTGAGGGATGGGCCCACTGGGTGCTTTTGTTGTACATCCACAGCACAAAGCCAGGGTGAAAACTAGACACACCACCTCAGAACCATTTAATGTCTTCCATGCTACGAGACAGGGATGTCCACTGTCCCTATTGCTTTTCGCCCTTGCCATCGAGCAGTTGGCAGAATATATAAGGACGGAGTGCCGGGTAAGGGGCCCCAGGGCAGAAGGGGTGGAAAATATAATTTCCCTCTACGCAGAAGACCTGCTGATGTATCTGCAGAATAGGGACAAATATATTAGACTTAGCTTGCATATCCTGGAAGAATACAGGACTTTTTCTTGCCTTCAGATAAACCGAGCCAAAATGTGCATTTTCCCTGGGATGCGGGAGGCCCCACGACCGGGCAGTTGCCCATCGGACATTCTCTGGGCACCCCACGCATTTAAATATCTTGATATCCAAATCTACCACAACACCGCTAATCTGCGAAAGGGCATACTGCACAAGGTTATGCGTTCCCTGAAATCCTGTGTCTCCTTCTGGCTCTTGTTAAAGCTTCCATTCATGGCATGCATATTGTTCTCCAAAATGATCATGCTCCTGAGGCTGCTTTATTACTTTGCAAACTTGCCAGTGTGGGTCCAGGTAACGTGGTTTCGGTGATAGGACACCCTCCTTAGGAAGCTAATATGGTTTGCCGCTAGTGGCTCTCTCTCACGACCCTCAGCTGCCCACCCCTTGAGGGAGGACTCGCGATCCCAGACTTCGAGGTCTATCACTTAGCGGCACAGATACAGTGAGACCCCAGATAGCTGGACAGGGCAGGGCTGCCAGAGCTCGACCAAATTGGAGGAGAGCCTAACCAGGGGACATTGCTTGTGAAGCTGTTGCTGCCTGCATTGCAGATCCAGCGGCCAGGACTCCTCCTGGCAATGGCACTGAGCTGTTGATGCCGCTGTCATAAGCCAGTGAGGGTGGCGGGCTCTGCACCCCAGAGCTGCCACGGAAGGGGCTCCTGCATGGTGACCCAACTACATAATTCAAACAATGAGCAATTGCTGCTGGTTAAGCTAATTCCATTGCTGGACCTAATGGAGCAGACTGCTCCTCTTGTGGGCCAATGCATTGTATATGAGGCACTGTGGTGGACATTTTGGGACCTCTGGGGACAGAGAGACATAGAGTTGCTGACCCGCCCAGTACTGCAGCTAATGCTGACATTGGACATGGGGAGGCACCTTATCACATTGTTTTAAATGGCACTGAACACAATGGCTGGGAGACAACTGAGGGCCCCTTAGGGAACAATGGACTGCCGACCTGGGCCTGTGAACTCTTGGACAGGGAATGGGGGAGACTATTGACGTACCCCCAGAATGTGTTGCTTATCGCATGACTGAAGTACATCAAGTATAATTACACCATAGGACATACCTGACACCATATAGGATCAGGGCAATCTATGGGGATGCACCCGGGCCATGTCCTAGGTATGAGGCATTAGATGCAGATTTTCTCCAAATGACTTGGCGATTCACACACATAAGTAGGTTCTGGGAGCAAGTGATTGCAAAACTCAATGCAACCCTGAGCCACTCGCTGGAGAACACAGCTGAGACATGCCTACTAGGGGCTTTCCTTAGACCTAAGCTAAAAAAGTTGGGAATCGGTTCAGAGACCTGGCCCTGATACTAGCCAAAAGGCGAATCACCATGGTCTGGAAGTTGCCGGGGGCCTAGGGTTGAGACGTGGTCGAAAGATGCAATGCTTTGGGCCAGGGCAAAAGAGAGGGCACTGCAGAGGGAGGAGTCTTGTGCAGTGTGTAAACGTCTCATTGCAAACTTGTGGTTGGAAGTTTTAGACAAATGGGGACATCCAACAGAAGCAGAGACTGAACAAGAGGGGTCCCAGGTAGAGAACACTGAGACAGGCTAGATTAGGAATGGTAATGGAGCCCAGACCCCTGTGAAAGGAGCTGCAGAGGAGTGAGCACTTGGGTGGGTGAACATCAGAGCCCTTACCCTGCCTCACCCCTTATACCTCCATAGTAACCCTGTTTTGGACTTTCCCCACCTTTTCCTTATATAGCTAGGTGATGAGGCTACGATCCTGGCACTATCCATGTATGGTTGTCCCCTTCCCTTGAGTCACAGTTTGAAGTTATTGTTTGATTTGGGCAGCATACCATGCTGAGACTGGTAACTCCATTTACACATCAATCAGGATCATGGAAAACACCAAACTGCATATGTTGCACACATCAGACAATCGGGCCCAGACAAATGCACCGGCAAATGAACACACCAAACCTAGACCATACAGAAGGGACATTGAAAATACTAGGGGCCTCATTTACAAGGCATTTGCCCCACCGTTGTGTCATTTGCGTGACGCAGCAGTGGCGCTAAGCAGTGCTTTACACTGCTCCATATTTACAAACTGATGCATTAGGCCCATTGCGTCAGTTTGTAAATCCTTATGTCACATTATACCTGTGCCAGGTATAATGGATGCAAGGTAGGCATTCCCGGGCAAAAAGCCATGCAGAACTGGTGCATTGAAATTTACAACATTTCACTGCGTTGCTCTGCAACTTCACTTAGTCAAAAATGTAATGCCTGCTCAGAGCAGGCATTAAAATGACACAGGGCTTTTCCTATGGGAGCCTTCCAGACATTGCTGGAGCTGCATAATTGTTTTACCCTAGTCCAGTAATGCATCAGTTTAGTCCACAAATGCATCAGAATTTCTGATGCATCTGTGGAAACCTGCACCATGGAGGTCTGCATAGTAAATACAGTGCATCCAAGACATGTTTAGGTTATCGTTGGACATCGCAAGAAATCTGACACATCGGGCAGATGTGTCAGATTCTTGTGAATGAGCCCCTAAGAGACTGGTGTTCAAGCAGTTCGAGCAGGATACACACTATTAGCTGCAGGTTGCAGAGGTAGCACTTGGTGCACATGTAGGGGCTTCTAGGTTCCACAGATTTGTATGATGGAAGTGTAACTGTAATGTTTATTCAATGTTACTAAATACCAATAAACAAATATTTTACAAATAATAATGAGTCCCTCCAACTCACTGAGATTTTCCAGTGCTCCTCATTTTTTTATCACATAGATGGAAGAAAGCTGGCCAAAGCAGCAAAGCTTTTGCATATATAGAGTATTTGTGATATTGTCTGGGCCAATGGCAGCAGTCATCTTTAACTAGTTTGTGATTTCAACAATCTACTAATGTTAGACCTGAGAGCCTCAGGGTGGTCTTCCCCCAACATTTTGCATACCTCCCTCCATTTTTCTGACTTAATGTTTGTTTGGTTTTAGGACTCTGCACGCTGCTGTTGACCAGAGCTAATGTGCTTGTCCATTGGTTCATACCCAATTTAATTTACCTATAAGTCCCTAGTAAAGTGTACTAGATTTGCTCAGGGCCTGTGAATTAAATGCTACTAGTGGGCCTGCAGTACTGATTGTGCCACCCAAATAAGAAGCCCCTTAACCATGCTTCAGGTCTGCCATTGCAAGGCCTGTGTGTGCAGTTTCACTTCAACTTGAAATTTACAACGACTTGCCAAGCCTTAAATGCCCCTGTTCTTACATATAAGTCACCCCTATGTCATGCTCTAGGCAATCTATAGGACAGGGTGCTATGTAAGTAAAAGGCAGGACATGTATTTGTGAGTTTTACATATCCTGGTAGTGAATAAGTCCAAAGTTGTTTTCTACTACTGTTAAGCCTGCTTCTTTTATAGGCCAACATTAAAAATGGCCTTATATGCTTTTAAGTGGTCATTTCTGATGTGAGAGGAACAGACTTGTCATGTTTGGTATGGGTGGAACAGAAGTGAGAAATCCTACTTACTGGTGAAGTTGGATTCTACATTACTATTTCTGAAATGTCACTTTTAGAAAGTAGGCATTTCTCTGTACTTACTGCTCTCTGTGCTTCACAGCCTGTCTCCAAACCAAGTCTGGTGTGTGCTGGTTGACAGCTCTCCTTGTGTATTCTACCTAGACAGCCATAAACACAGGACACTCAGCTGCATCTGCATTCATCTGCATACTGATGGGTCTTCCTGGGCAGGAAAGGTGGAAGGGCTCTCTCTTACACTTCAAAGGCCAGTGGCCTGCCTTCGCCCAAAGGACTGATAACCCCACACTGGGCTCCTGGCAGATATGGCTGGGCTAAAAGGGGAACCCGGGCACTTCATAACCACTCTTTGACGTTTCCCCCACTTCAAAGGCACTTTTGAGTATAAATACTCGGTCTGTGACCACACCAAATCAGACACTTCCAGACCTACAAATGGACTCTGTCAAAGGGACTGCCTGGCTGCCCAAATGACTCATCTGGCCTGCTTTACTGAAAAGACTGCTGGCCTGATTTTGCCCTGCTGCCTGCGGGCCCCTGACGCTGCTGGATGGACTCTGCCTTCCTCCACAAGTGCTCTCCAAGGGCTTGGATTGAACTTGCCTCCTGTTCTGAAGTCTCAGGGCTTTCAGTGACTTCACAAAAGAGAGAAAATCCAATGTGTCTGAAAATTGACGCAATGCCTGCAAATATTGATGCAACGTTTGCTGGATCGGCACAGCTCCTGTCTTGTGGCTGAAGAATCGCTGCAGCGCGTTCTGGATTTTCCATGCATTGTCCCTGGACATCAAAATATCCCTGCATCACAGTGAGGAACCAAGGTTGCGCTCCTGGAAACTGATACATCACCTTGTCACGTGGAAAGAAATGATGCATTACCTTCGCAGTGCCAGAAAAAGCAATGCATTGCTTTACTTTCCAACACATCTCCTCCTCTGTGGCCCTTTGTGCCATTTGTTTTGATGCATCCCAGTTACTGTGTGTTAAAATAATACAACTATTGATTCTTAGGGCTTGAGACTTATCTAAACCTTTAAAAAGTGATATTTTTAAGGATTTAGGATTTTTGTCACTTTGGTCTTATTTTATTCAGATAAACATTATCTATTTTTCTAAATGGTGTGGAGTACTTTTTGTGGTGATTTCACTGTGTTACTGTATGAGTTATTGTACAAGTACTTTACACATTGCCTTTTAGGTTAAGCCTGCCTGCTTTGTGCCAAGCTACCGAAGGGTGAGCACAGCATAATTTAGATTGTGTTGTGACTTACCCTGACTAGGATTGTGGTCCCTACTTGAACATGGTGCATACCCCTGCCAACTAGAGACCCCATTTCTAACAACTAACAATTATTCAAGGCAACTCAACAACCATTTTTTCTGATATGCCACCTTGCTCTAATGCGTCAGCAGGGAGGTTATATAGGTGAATTAAATATGCTTTCCTATGAGAATCTGGGTTTCCTCCACTGTGTTAGTAAACCTACCATTTTCCAAATATTTTTCATGTTGTTTTGTGTTATGGCATCTGCAATCTCAGGCCAGGCTCTTCCATTTATAAGCAGTTTAATTTCATTATGTAGTGCTGCAAGGCTCCTACCTTTGGATTTCCCTCTTGAGTCTGCATTCAGTATCAGACCACCAATTGCAGTTGTCTTCTAACCTAAAATGACTCCTGGAAGTCATGGAATAGACCACTTATTTAATGTTATGCTCACAAACGTTCAGTCACATTTGATCGTGAGTCTTAGCAAGCTAAGTATGAACTTTCAATATTTTAGCTACTTGCTCCTGATACCAAGTTGTGCCATTCTTAGTGATAAGATGATATTGTACCCCTTGTGTTTTATTTTTTAACCTTGTATGTTAATTCTATCAGCAGCCAGCAAGATAATAATAGAGTTTATCAATCTACTCTCTCGTATTGAATATGCTTTTTTAATAAATTGGGGTGACTAAACTCAAACCTTTAAGCTTTGCTGGCTCTGCCTCAAAGCCCATACAACAATACTAGTTATCAGTAATTCTAGTATTAAAATTGCCAATAAGCATTATTAACACTTTGGGAGGCCTAACACAAAGGTCCTTTATAAAATAAGCCAAACACTTCAAAAATCTATTTATGACATTCTTGGGTTATTTTAGGTTTTACAAATGCAAATTTCCTTAATATTTCTGTAAAGTTATTGTTGCTTGCCGATGCTTCCATGAAATACACATGAATTGCCTACATATAAAAATTTCAAAACCTATTTAGGTCTGACCTCTAGAGCTTGGAAGCTTGTATGGGGGTGGTTACTGCACATGGGTATGAGAGCACTGCAGACATATACATGTTACACTAATTTGTTTAAATTACTGTGACATGCATATGACACAAGTGGGCCAGACATGGGTGGGGTCACACTGGTACACAGTACTAACCGAACACATACACAACTGTCATCATGGCATCAATATTCATTGCCAAATGAATGCTGGCACCACAATGACGGTACAACCACACTTGCCAACTGTGCCAATGTGTGCACATGGCAAGATGACATGTACCTATAATGTTGTGCTTGAGTTGTGTATGTGTCAAAATGTGTATATGTGTGTGTGATGCTATTCACTGGGTGCGTGGAGGGAGGTGCAATGGGTGATGTGGTTGTGCCATTATGTGTGCCACTTGCATATGGTGTAGATGTTGTTGTGTATGTTGTGTTGTGCTGATGAATACAACAATCAGGTCAATGTTGTGTGATCGTCGCTGTCATGATGTGTGTAGTTGTGCTTCTGTGTGAGTGTGTTTGTGTAAATGAGTGTGTTGGTTTTTGTGGTTGTGTCATGTGTGGGTACATTGTCACTAGAGTATGTATGTTGTGTGATGGATGTACATGTATGTGAGTTTGTGGCATGTAGGTGTTGTGTTGTGGTGTCATGGCAATGGATAATGGTGTTCATGTAGTGTGGTGTGTTGCGTGTGATGCAGGGGGATGCATATGTGAAGGGTAGAGTGTGTGTGTGTGATTTACCTCTATTCCACGGCCACTGGCATTGTCCGATGTGGTTCCAGCGATGTTCTTCCTCCATCAGCAAACTGCTACCAGTACACCGCCTGAACAACTGTAACATCTAAATATAGCTAGTGGGAACCAGCCTGCCTGATGGCTCTGCAAAGCAAAACAGAAATGATGGACGGGATGCGGAACCAATCAAACATTCACCCCTAGTCACAGATCTGGGTTTAATCCATCAATTCTTTTGCTCACCATGCCACCCCAGTTTGAACCCAGCCATATGCAAATCAGTCTTGACCCTGTTCCTCATGCGAACAGTCCAGCCCCAACTGACAGGCCTGGTCCTCCCTGGACCAGAAACAAGCATCCTGGGAACGGTTTCAGGGTTTCACCCTTCATCAGCCAGGCTAGATTGAATCCAGTGGCATAATGAGCCCGGGACCCACGTCTGGGCATACCCGGCGCACTTATGGCGGCAAAAGCAAAGCAAAACACAAATGATGGACAGAATGCGGAACCAGTCAATCATTCACCCCCAGTCACAGATCTGGGTTTAATCCATCAATTCTTTTGCTCACCATGCCACCCCAGTTTTAACCCAGCCATATGCAAATCAGTTCGGGCTGGACTGTTCCTATTGGGAACAGGGTCAAGACTGATTTGCAAATAGCTGGGTCCAAACTGGAACGGCATGGGTGGCAAAAAAGCAATGGATTTAGGCCCAGATCTCTGTACTGCGGGTGATTATTTGACATTGTTCAACATTTCGTCCATCACTTGTTCTTTTTGCATATGAAGAGCACTCTGTCATGGTAGTCTTCGGCTCAGCGGCAATACATCTAAATATGGCAGAAGAAGACCGTCAACTTGACGGTCTTCTCAGGGTTGCCACTCCCGTGGCTTGGCGGTATAACCGCCAAGATCTAAATCAGACCCATAGTTTCCCACCCATACCCACTGCTAGCAGGGGAAAACAGGGGGCCTGCTACCATTCCTGGTAAAGAAGTGAGACAGGTGAGGGGAGTGAGCCAGCTCGGCTATGCATACTTGGGATGCTGTGCAGTCTCTACAGAAAAAAACAGGGGCATCCCACAGGAAGAGTAGTGCCATCCTAGTGTCATAAAAAAAGCTTTGGCAAAAATCAATAAAAGAGCAATATGGCCTGTGTCCGTATATATGATGCTCCCTGGGCCCTAAAAGCTGAGAGAACCAACACTACATACACATGCGTATGCTGAAGAATGTACATAATTCAGGAATGTGGTGTCTGCCAAAGGGTAGCAGCACGACCAATGATTGGAACAGCTTGGCAGCTACTAAGAGAATTGCAGCCCTCCATTTATTTTTTAGTTGCCTAAGTCTTTTGGGTATTAGAATTTATGACCAGGGGAGCAATTTTTCAAGTTTTTAGGCGTACCTAATGTTGAGACCACCAATTTATGGTGTTGGGCTCCAGGGCCCTTAGTTTGTATGTTCTCTGGCTGCTTGGTAGATCTGTCAACCTTAGTGTGGTCTTCCCCCAAAGTTTTTGCCTTATTCCACCATATTATTCTGATCTTGATTTTGTTGCCCTTAGGACTCTGTGCACTTTAAATCTGCTATCCTTTGCTAAACTGTGTGCTCACTCTTTAAAACATGGTAACATTGGCTTATCCCCCAACTGGCATGGTAAATGTACTTATAATTCCCTATTAAATGGATCTATGTGTACTCAGGTCTTATAAATGAAATGCTAATAGTGGCCCTGTAGCGCTAATTGTGCTACCCACTTAAGAAGCCCTTTAACTATGGCTTAGTCCTGCCATTTCAGCCTGTGTGTGCAGTTTTAAACTGCAATTTCAACTTGGCAAAATGAGCCTTTTGCTAGGCCCAATACATCCATTTCAATACATATCCATCATTCAAAAGGTAGGCCCTGAACAGTCCAGAGGGCAGGGTGCAATGTAAGTAGGACATGTACTTTTAAGTTTTACAGGTCCTTGTAGTGAAAAATACTAGGGGGCATATTTATACTCCGTTTGCGCCGAATGTGCGTCAAAAGTTTTGACGCACAATCAACGCAAACGTTGCCCCATATTTAAACCCTGACGCCCGAGGCCGCGCACGAGAAAAATTCGCAGTGTGCGTCGTTTTCTGGAAGCGGCAACCCGCCCTGCGGTAATGATATGCAGGGTAGGCGTTCCCGTCCAAAAAACGACACACACGGCCGCGCGTCGTATTTATGCTTTTGGGCAAAAAGGACTCCCGGCCGGTAGGCGGAGCAAAAAAATGACGCAAAGCCCGATGTGCGTCAAAATTTAACACCTGGGTCAGGGCAGGCGTTAAAATGGGGCAAACACACCTGTATTTAATCAGAACACACAGAACAAACAGCAGAGCAGCAGAGCAGCAGAGCAGCAACAGGGAGACATGGAGGTGATTTTGATTCAGCGTGCACGTAGACGCAGAGCCCTGCAGCAACAACAGCAGCTACAACAACAACAGCAGGGACCCCAAAGACAGCGCAGAAGGCAGGAGAGGATATTCCGCCCAAGAACAACCCTGCATGGCCTCAGGGAACACGACATCATCCAGAGGTACCGGTTGAACTGGCAGGCCATTCAGCAGCTGCTGAGAAATATTGAACAGCAGTTGGCCCCCACTTTGGTGACACCCCGCACCATCCCAACAGAAACAAAGCTGCTTGCCGTACTTCACCTGCTGGCAAGTGGCTCCTTTCAAACAACTGGTGCCCTGGTTGGTGGAATATCACAACCATCATTCTCTGCATTCCTGCCAAAAGTACTGGATGCTATCATTCGCCTGACACCCCGCCACATCTGCTTCCCTAACACACTGCAGAAGCAGCAGGAAACTAAACAGGGGTTCTACGCCATCAGTGGCTTCCCACACATCCTTGGTGCAATCGACTGCACACACGTACGCCTTGTGCCACCTGCTGCAACAGAACACCTCTACCGCAACAGGAAGCACACACATTCAATCAACATGCAGGCCATAGTCGATCACCAAGGACTGATCAGCAACATCGTGGCTAAATATCCTGGGAGTGTACATGACGCATTCATCTTCCGTCACAGCACCATCAACCAACACTTCCAGGATGGACGGTATGGCAATGGACTACTTGTTGGTAAGGACAAAAATCAAACTCATATACACACTGCACAGCAACCCCCTAGGACAAACAACACATACACCACATTAGCAACACCTAGCCAGGAACACACTGAGGTCCTCACATCACTAGCCATGTGTCATAAGTCACCATTGAACCTGTCGCACATTGGAATGTACTCCACAGCTTAATGTGAAGACATTAATGAGTGTGGTTGCCTAAATGTCACCTTGCAAATTGGAAGTGTCACAATAACCTGTACATTAACAAATTGCATAAGTCTTAAGGTATGGGATGTCCAGGGTACTTTCATTTGAACGTCTTAACTACACTTTCATGTTTTAACTCTGCATGGAACTATCATCTCACCCCCAGTGAAGACACACGGACACGTGTATCACAAGTCACAAAGCAAGGGAGGGCACACTGTTATGAAAATCCAAAGACAGACTGCTGACAAACGGTTAGCTAACAAACACTTGCTCAGCCAAGGAAAAAACTCAATACAAAAATTTTCCCCTACAAGTATAGGTTGTCACATTAGTACACAAAAGAGTCACAGACAACACAAGACAACTACTGCCATCAAAGGTCTGTACAGGAGTGCTTTCTACATCTAATTGATCCCATTCTGTATTTCTATTTCAGCTGATCAGGGGTATGGCATCCAGCCTTGGCTAATGACACCATTTGGGAACCCCACTACTGCTGCAGAGCGGGCATACAACAACGCCCATAAGAGGACACGCAGCATTGTTGAGCGGACCTTTGGGATCCTAAAGTCAAGGTTCCGCTGCCTTGACATCACAGGCGGTAGCCTACTCTATTCCCCAGAGATGGTCTGTAGGATCATACTCACTTGTGCCATATTGCACAACATTTGTGTAAAAAGGAACATTCCCCTCCTTGAACCAGACCCAAACATGCCTGAAGATGACGAAGACGATGCTGGCCTGCAACAGGAGGGGGAACAACCAAACACGGCAGCTGGAGTGCGTAGGCGCCAACAGCTTGTAAATAATTTTTGTTCATAATTTCTTATATCAACACTTATTGCACAATTGTAAATAAACACAGATAACAAACACCACATCATGCTTTGGCCTATTCATTTCTGCCCACCTTTAGTTTGAAATTGCTGAAGAAGAATGTCGTCTCATTGAGCAATAATGACATAACACTCATCACACAAAAAATATAAACCACAAATGTCTGCACAGAGGCTAGGATGTTACATGATACATTACCATCCACAGAGGCCAACAGGAGTACAAATGTGGCAATGACACGTGCCTGATCCAGACACCTGAGACAGTCTCTCACTCAGCACAAAAATGTAGATCATTTGAAAGTCTCATTACACGTATTCAGTGACAGGGTGGGACCATCCATGTGTACGTGACCATGTCCTCAATGGCTTCTCTCAATCTTTGATATAAACAATACCCAATTGGAACAACATTAGCTGCCACTAACTCATGAGGAGACCTTGAAGTTACATTGACAACATACACCCAGAGAGTTGATAGTGGATCCACATTCGCACACACATATAAACATATGTCATCCAATCAACCAAATATTTGCAAGCAGCCCATCACAGTAGTGTCCCAGTTCGAACCTACCAGGAAGAATGTAACATGCCATTAAACCAGGTAATGCATAAAGGGCCACATACATCAACAACCTATTTGTCATCAGCACATGAGGAACGCTGAGATTTAGCAAACATAGTCAGTGCAAAATGGTATGTCAGATTGCTCCAAATAATCAATAGGGCAAACGTCAAATGGGCTAATGAGATGAATGAATGGCTAACAGTGATTCATACCCTATGGCCTTCCATTAGCCTGCTGCTGCAGGTTTTGCATAACAGAATAAATGAACGCCATGGATAAATTAGCAAATCTGGAAGGGCAAACCCTAGGGTGCTGGGGGCCTAAGTCCACCTCTACCGCCCCCCAAATATACATGAATCATGTACTTGTGAAGTAAACACATGCATAAGGCGCATGTGTGGCCTACATGTCAAAAGTCAAACACAAATCAGATACACAAAATCATAATAGGACATGGTTAGCCCCATAAAAAGTGTAAGTGACTATTGCACTCCCTGTTTGGACTATAGATAAATGCATTACCATGATAAATGTGGACACATTTTTGAGAAGGAATACATCATGGTATCACATTCATCATTTCAAAATAGCCATCAGCAATTACCCAAAATATGTGTACAAGTATGGTTAATACATTTTTTGAGGTATCATAAATATTACAGTGTGAATGCCTTCTATACATCCAATAAGGGACATGTGTCATAGCTAACCACAAATGTGTATCACATAGCACCGTTTGGTCATGACAAAGTTCCTTTCTCAACTTTAAAAAATGAAGACATAATTTAAAAATGCGTCAAATTTCCACGCATACAGCATGGGCGTCATAATTTTTTCAGGTACAGGAGTGCACAGAATGCAGAGTCAAAAAATATGATATGAAACATAATAAATTAATAAGGTACATGACAGGTCCACCATATTGTCCTTGTAGTGTCAAATTTCCATGCATACAGCATGGGCGTCATATTTTTTTCACGTACAGGAGTGCACAGAATGCAGAGTCAAAAAATATGATATGAAACATAATAAATTAATAAGGTACATGACAGGTCCACCATATTGTCCTTGTAGTGTCAAATTTCCACGCATACAGCATGGGCGTCATATTTTTTTCACGTACAGGAGTGCACAGAATGCAGAGTAAAAAAATATGATATGAAAAATAATAAATTAATAAGGTACATGACATGTCTACCATATTGTCCATGTAGCGTCAAATTTCCACGCATACAGCATGGGCGTCATAATTTTTTCACATACAGGAGTGCACAGAATGCAGAGTCAAAAAATATGATATGAAAAATAATAAATTAATAAGGTACATGACATGTCCACCATATTGTCCATGTAGCGTCAAATTTCCACGCATACAGCATGGGCGTCATAATTTTTTCACGTACAGGAGTGCACAGAATGCAGAGTCAAAAAATATGATATGAAAAAAAAAAAATTAATAAGGTACATGACATGTCCACCATATTGTCCATGTAGCGTCAAATTTCCACGCATACAGCATGGGCGTCATAATTTTTTCACGTACAGGAGTGCACAGAATGCAGAGTCAAAAAATATGATATGAAAAATAATAAATGAATAAGGTACATGACAGGTCCACCATATTGTCCATGTAGCGTCAAATTTTCACGCATACAGCATGGGCGTCATAATTTTTTCACATACAGGAGTGCACAGAATGCAGAGTCAAAAAATATGATATGAAAAATAATAAATTCTACACTATGGGCCTGATTCTAACTTTGGAGGACGGTGTTAAACCGTCCCAAAAGTGGCGGATATACCACCTACCGTATTACGAGTTCCATAGGATATAATGGACTCGTAATACGGTAGGTGGTATATCCGCCACTTTTGGGACGGTTTAACACCGTCCTCCAAAGTTAGAATCAGGCCCTATAACTGTAAACTCAGCCTCACAATGTAAGGGAACAATGAAGAAATTACTTTTGACTCTGCATTATGTGCAATGTTATGCGTCAAAAAATATGACGCACAATCTGTATGCGTGAAAATATGACGCATAACGGAAAAATAAAAACGGCGGCCATTTTATGCAGGAAGTGATGTAATAGGATATCCTGTTTACAAAATCTGTACTGTGAGTTTACTTTCACTTTCACTTTGCAGTCTCAGCTTTATCTAGACTGTGTGGTTGTGTGAAAAGTGTAGTCCTGTGTTTAACTGCTTTTGTGTCCTGTGTACCTTGTGTTTTTGTGATCATAGTCTTGTTGTCTAATATTGTCTTAGTCTGTTTAGTATACTTTTGTCCAATCCTGTTTTTGATTGTATTGTCTGTGGGAGTCTGGTCTGGTTAGTTTAACTTTGGGGTTAGTTGGGCTATTTTTCTTAAGTTTTCTTTTTCGTTCACTACTCTACCTTTCCCCATTTCCCACTTTTACTTGTTTGTCTCATTTTTCACCTTTCCATTTGTTAATATGTCCGGTAGGCCTCGGCTTGCCAGGATGGGTGAGGAGGAATTGGGGGGATTCATTTGGCTTGTTTGCCATTTCCTCCCACTCATGCTGGAGGCTGGGGGCCGTGTGATACAGGGGTATCACACTGAGGTACGTAAAGTCCGGTGGGGGAAGGTGCGCCATCACCTGGTCCAGGTGTACGGTAGCATTAGGAATGAGCATCAACTAAAGCGCCGCTGGGCTGATCTCATATCCAGGGAGCAGGACCTGCTGGACCACCTGGGAATCAGGATTGGTGGCCATGTTGGTGAGTACAAATCAATTACATGTGAATAATTGAAAGCTGTGTGGGGACATATGATGATTGTTACCCAATCTGCTAGATAAGTAGCTGACTGTGTGTAATGCTAGGGAAACCTAATGTGTATTTTTTGCACAATGTGTAGGAAGACCAATGCTAGCAGTCAGATGGCTCCTGTTTTCAACACATACCGGATGCCTGTAGCTGTATGTAATGTAGTGTTGCCTTTGTGTCAGACAAGCGACACGTTAATGCCTCTGTTTGAACTCTACAGATCATATTTGCCAGTGAGAAAGTTATGTTGAAACAACATACCTACATATGTAGACGCCATAGCTAGACAGAAAATTGTAAACCCATGATGATGCTATAAATGTGTGGTGCCTTCACGTCACATGAAGTTAGCTATGTTGTCCACACATATGTCACATGTGTGTCTGGTTGCTGTGTGTTGAAAATGTCCACATAGCCTGTTTGAGTTTGAGGGGTCATGCAGTCCTCAAGTAACCAGCTTTTGGATGTCTCTCTGGGATGCACATGATGAGATGAATGCAAGCCATTATTGTTGGGGCATACTAATGGAGGTGTATCTTTGACAACACATGACTGTCCTGGCCACTGCATGTGTGTAGTAGGGTGTGTAACTGTAGCAGGAGACTCATCCAATGTTAATGTTGATTAAAAATTCATCCATGCAGTATGAGCATGTGTGAAAGTGTATCATTACCATGTCATATTCAAACAGTGTCATTGTAACTGCAATTATTTGTCAGTGCACGGAGTCTGAGTATATTCTTCCTTTCATGCTTTACAGGTGGACCAGCACCGTACACCGTGGGAGAGGTGGCACATTTTGAGGACCCCGATACCTACAGTGAGTGTGGCCTGAGTGCTATTTTTATTGTTTGCTAGTGATGCATGATGGACTACTGTGTGTTCAACAGAATTCATGATTTGATGCGCTGCCCGTTCACTGGCATTGTTGCTTTAGTGGGATTTCAAATATTACTTCTGTATCTGTAGACCAATACTTAGCCATCTCTCAGATTTAGGGGCTGTAGGTCATTCCAGTCTGCCCGCTATGGGGAATGGGATGAGTCATGTGGAATTCACTGGTTAATGTAAGAGTTGCTCTGGGACTTGGCTTGAACTGAGTGTGCATTTCAGACTGACATTATCCCAGATAGTTTTGGCAAATGGCTTGTATGAAATATGCAGCTTCCTAGTTGAGGATGCACTGTGTACACTGTAGGTTGGATCTTCCGGGGGCATGTACTTCCACAAGTTGAACTAGAAGTGTGTGTGACTAGAGTGCAATGGCCTAGGTGTTCAGTCGACTCATGATCATGGGTGTTCTTGCTCCTCTGTGTGTGTGGTAAAACATGCCTCACTGATAGTATGTGATGTTGGCCTGAGTCAGAGCATTTTGACATGTGTGGACCTTGGACATGACAATGTTTGGCTGACTCCAACGTGTTGCTAGCCCTTCATTGGTGTTGTGTGTGGAGACAAATACTTGTTGACCTTTCTAGACACTCCTGGGTGTGCATTGGACCTGGGATTGTTGGTTGTTCTTCCCACCCCACCCTCAAAGACTGCCAGGTGATTGGGAATAGGGTACCTAGGACTGTAGCAACCAGTATGTTACACGTACTTGTGACCTTTTGCAATTTTGTTTAGAACCTAGGGTACACATTTGGTTATGGCCCATGGGTTCAATATTTGAAAACAACAAATTACAAATGGCATTGAGTGAGGGTTGTGATAGTTATCACATAGAGTGACATATGTAGTGAAGTCAGTATGCGGAAGAGGTTCAGCCATAATGTCAGCTGCATTAGGCATTATTTGGATGAGTAGTTTAGGCTGATGTCATCCATCATGTAGAGACATGGATATGCTAGGTGTAAGATGCCCTTATGTATGCAGGCTTCACATGTACTTCCTCTGAGACTTTAAGTGAACTATGTTGTGACAATTGCTGTAACAAATACAGTACAAGTAATGTACAAATAACCCATTGTGCTATTCCACCCAATGCAATTCCCATGGTAAATATTTGCCATTTCTCTTCACAGCTGCAAACATGAGTGCCGCAGATAGACACCAATTTGAGAGGCGTGCCATGCAATACCGGCACATCCTGCAGGTGCAGTCGGGGTACAGGAGGATGGCCCGAAAATATCAATCAGATCGGGCCTCCGGGGCATGGTGGGCCTCACCACAGGGTGGGCCTACATTGCCCACAACAGCCACCACCACCACATCCACCAGGTCTCCCCAAGTGGCCCCAGCAACGTCGGGCACAGTTGACCCTGGCTCCTCATCAAGACCTGGACCCAGCCATGTTCAACAACCAGGACAGTCCAGTGGGCATTCAACTGCTGGCACAAGGTCCACCTCGGCCGGCACACAGACAGCATCAGCCCCTCCTGTGGACCCAGCCGCATTCCTGGCATTGAGCCGTAAATTGGACAAGGTGTTTACTAAGGTGGACAAGCTAAGCCAGGATGTGGCGTATATAAAAAAAAAGGGTTCGCTCCATCAGGCGTACCCTACGGAGGGCCCACCTCGAGGACATTTGCCATGTTTAACTTTTACCCCTCCCCTCTCTCCTCTTTCCTATTTTGTACTGATAGTTGGGTTTTGGGGATTAGTATTAGGTTAGTATAGGTAGTTAGCTTAGTTAGTGTTAGGGAAGAGGGTGGGGGGTCCTTATTCTTTCTATCTTTATTTTTTGTGTGGGTGGGGGTCAATGTTGGGATTCCTGTTTGTTTAAAAAAAAAACAAAAAAAATATTTAACAAAAAATTACAAAAAATATATGATTGTTTAGGATAGTATAGTATGTGTGTAGGTTAGTATGTGTTGTCCTGCATGTGTCCTGTCTCATAATGGTGGGTGGGGGGTTGATGTTTAGATCGTTTCGTTATATGTGTAGAGTAAGTTTAGCTTAGATTAGTTAGGGACAGTTGTGGGTTAGTAGTAGTCAGGTTAGATTAGTGTAGGTATTACTTTTCCCTTAGTTGCCTCTTGTGTGAATAAATAGTAATAAATATATAGTTAACCCTTTACATGATGCGTTAGGTGCTACTTTATCATGGCCTTCACATCAGTGTAGGTGAATGTTTTTGTATGACATTAGTGTCCTATGCTAGCCATCCCCAGAAAATGGAGGTTTAACATGCCAGCTACCCGTGTGATAACTTGGTAAGTATCCACCATTTGGGAGACCCACCATTGGTAGTTTGCATCGATCACCAAGGTTTTGTGTTGGTGAGTATGTATTCTACTTCACATAGTGTGCTTCCAGACTTGTTATTGTGGTTAATTTTATAGGTCGGACTGCAGTGTGATGTTCAGGGAGATCTTTGTAGATGAGGTGTTGTTAACACTCTTGTCTTGTTGCCTTCATTGCTGACCTACATCATGTGTGTACTAATTCAGCCTGACTTTCCTTCATGGAAGTATACTCAGAAAGGGTGATTGATGCAGTGTTATTTTTTTAGGTTTGCTAACATTTTGCAGCATAATTTCATGTTTTAGCATGGTGCCTACATATCTCAGCCACCATTAGTTGACTAGAATTGCTATAGATGGTGCATTATTCTGTCCAACACAGCATGATTGTGTGTGATTTGTCCCTTCATCAGTTATTCTCCTCAGTATGGTAAGGCTATGATGCAATCCTGGCCACTGCACAGATGTATCAGACTACATGATGTCAGGACAGTTGTATTGACAAGCTACATGGTTGCCACACAGGCACTTTGGAGTTATGTACTGCACAGTTGAAGTGTGAAATTACACAGAGACATATTAGGTGTGCAAGTGCTATTTATTGATAGGTGCTGTAGTGCAAAATGTCCATTGTCCATGTTTGCTGGGTCCGTTCTGGTGCATTCTTACATGGTGATCCTAGAGAAGGGGTGTGGATGAGGCTCCTGACATGCTGGGGTGATGTCACAGACAGTGCAGAGGGACAGGAATTGGCAAATAGTAGGAGAGAGACATTCACTGGCAATGGTGACAAGTCATACAGTGGATAGCAGAACAGTCATTGAGTGTAGTTGTTGTGAGACTGGCATTTGACAACACGTAGGACCTTGGTCAAAGTAGGCCATGGTGCAGGGACTAGTGCTTCCGGGTACTCTTCCATGAGAATGTGATCTGTTCCATGTCTTCTTCTTCTGATGTGTGTGTTGCCTGGTTTGTCCTTGTTGTTGTAGGTTGTGAAGGGGCAACACACACCTCAGTGTTAGAAGACGTGGAGGCAGACATCCCGGGGGCTGCTCCCTGTGGAGTTATTAAGGGCAGTACTGCAACAAGGAGGGCCTGCTGGTTTTTGAGAATAGCAGCCACATCACGATGGTAGGCAGCCAGGTTGGCCCTGAGGGGTTCAATGTTGCATTCGTGCACACGTTGACTGGATTGCAGTTGTAGGTGTTGTGCCAACTGGATGACAGCTGTTCTGATTTCCTTCAGTGTTTTGGCAAGTTCCTGCAAGAGAGATGTTCGGGCTTCCATAGCAGCTGCCTGATCTGCAAATGACGTCATGCACGAACGCACCCCCTCAAGGCTGGCTGCCATGTTTTGCATCCCACCCGCATCTCCTTGGCCAGCTCCAGCTGTACCCCAACTACAGTTCTTTCAAAGCTGGTGCCAGTGTCGTCAGAGTCCTCAGCTGTGTTGGAGCTGGCAGGTCTTACAATTGGGGTGGTGGGTGGTTCTTCTGTGATGGCTGCTTGTTCTGTGCTCCTCCTTGTGACTGAAGGTGGGGTCTGGAGGGTTTCAAGGACCTTTTGGATGGTCTCCTGGGAAATATTTATGGGCACGTCATCCATGTCATCAGGGAAATCAGGGACAGGCATATCGGCAGGAGATCCATGTTCCTCTGCAATGAAACAGGGTACAATTAGTGTGTCTGTGTTGTGACAATTTTGCCATAACATGCAAGCCTTTGGATGACTTAACTTTGTGCTCTGGTTTGGTATTGGTATCTGCTGTCCTTCATATGGGCATTGTTAAAGGCCTATGGCCCACCTGTGTGTCACATGTATGATATAGAGTTATCAGACTTGTCTGCCTAATTGCCTCTAGGTGTTGCTTTGTATCAATTTGGGAATAGCCATCTTTTTGTCCTACTCGTCCCTCCGTGTATATCTATTCTTATGGAGAGACATTTTGTTGCGTGGGCTCTCATT
Source organism: Pleurodeles waltl (assembly GCF_031143425.1). Classification (NCBI taxonomy): domain Eukaryota; kingdom Metazoa; phylum Chordata; class Amphibia; order Caudata; family Salamandridae; genus Pleurodeles; species Pleurodeles waltl. The sequence goes on along the minus strand of NC_090444.1, from coordinate 648,192,218 downwards.
ATCCTACATGAGATTACTGGCTTTCTAGGCAGCAGGATAGCTAATGGTGTGGGGGACTGAGTCTGACCCACTTGTAAATGACTCTGTCACCCTAATTCTTTCTTTTTGCTATGGCTAACTAGCAGTGCCTCATGTCTCCCACGGCAAAGAAATGATTAGACAGCCGAGCGCATGACATCTTTGGAACTTCACAGGGAAGTCGTGGTCACTCAGATCCAAACCAATTCTCTCTTTTCCAGTATGATCTCATATACAAATGACAAAGACAGTATTTGTTTTATATGATGATTTCATGAAACAACTGACTTTTAGATAATTAGGTGTGAGCCACAATAACCCAAACAATACAACATGGTAGAATTTAAATAGTCACCAGGAGTGTAATACATTTGAACAAAGCTATCATGGTGCCTAACTGTTTCTACTCTCCCTCTGCTTGTTCTATTTAGAGCACAGCATGTTAAGCTTCGAGCTTGCCTGTCTGAATCACTGGGGAGACATCAGCCCTCATATCTGAGCAATGGCCTGTGATCTGGTTCAGCATCTGCAGCAAGGCAGGCAGCGTTTAGTTGTGGTTCTCTGTTCGGAAACTCCCTCTTGCGTGTATTGGGACAAGGAAGTGATTTTTAAACTAACATGTCATCGTGATGACAAAATGTCCCTACGCAGGAATGCCAAATCTGAGCTCCTACTACGTCTATCGGCAATGTACCAGACTGTATCCTTGACTGGAGCACAGAGTGAATATATTATGGAGAACTCCAGTGCTGAAGTAGGCAAAACAGTGTGATATAAATAATAAACAACACCGTAGAACTGGCTATTTGCAAAATAACTATTACAAAGCCTAATAAAAATCATTTAGTGCAAAGTGCATGGAGGCTCTAAGCTGTTTGGCAAATGAATAAAAGTACATTCAGGGCGAAGTGCACAAAGGCCTAAAGCCTGAAGCTAATGCGCAAAGGATACGTAAAACTTACCACACTACACTTTGACTGGCTGTGGGTGTTGTGAATGCCCTGGCAGCACACTTGCCTCTCAGGACCTGCCCCAATCACTTTTTATTCACATTGACCTAAATGTACATGTTATGTGGCATATCCTATGCATGGCAATGTTAGGATGTGGTATGGATGTAAACATTGTTGATGTTTCCAGCTGATGTTGGGTAATGTGTGTTTAATTGGATGGCCCTGTTTATCGTATCAAAGTCCTATTTGGTTCTCAGACTGTGCAGGTGTGTTTCAGTGACCAGTTGCATGTGTCCGCTCCTCAATGTTGTTGTCTGAGTAGTATGACATTTGTGATGTTGCCTTGTTAGCCAGGCACGTGAGGGGCCCTGACGTATGCAGCATGTGTGTGTCCTTAGTGCTATGTGGCTCCTATTGCTGTTTACTTTGGCTGATGTATGTGGCAAGTATGGGCATTGGCATTTAAGTGTACTGGTGCCTTTGTCTTATTTCTAGAAATAGTTGCAGATGTCATCCTCACCCCCTAATTTAGGTATGTATGTTCCATGGGGAGGTTCCTGCCATTTGCTACTATAGCTGCACAGAGATCAGAGGTGTTATTGTCAACTGTTGTCGCAGTTACATTGCAGTTGTTGTTTTGGCTACTGGATTACTGAAAGGAACCTAGTTGATGTAGGATACATTTTGACTGACGAATGCCTGGATGTAAGTTTGACGTAGTGGCCTTCCCACCTGTCGCTGCTTTACCTTGGCTCCATTGTTGTAATTACAGGATGGCCCCATGGGACTGTTGTTGGTGCAGTATTTTGTCGTGCCCCAGCTTCAGTCTGTGCTGGCCATGCCCCCCTGCCGTGCCCCTTTACCCATGCCACTTCATATATATGCTGAGTTACATGCATTGTGTAGTAGGTATTCCCCCCCAGTTGCAGTTATCATTATTGCATTATAATTCCCCATGCGACTTACCCTGCATGTGCGTTGTGACGTGGTAGTCTGCGCTGTCCTGTCCTTGAATCCCTGTGACGATCTTCTCAGGGATGACGGCTGCGACCATCTCCACCATGTGGTCCAGGGCCTCCTGGTGTGCTGGACTCCCCCCTCCAGTCTACAGTGCTGCCTTCCTGTTCCGGGCCATTTTTTCTTTTGTCCTACGTTTGCAGTCATGCCAGCGTTTCTTACACTCGGTGACTGTTCTGCGTTCTTCAGCCACACTGTTGATCTTGTCCACAATTTTTTGCCATATGGCCTCTCTCCTACTGATTGGCAATTTAGAGGTGATGAACAATTGGTGCTGGTGTTCCGTCACCTCTTTAACCAGGATTTCCTACTCCTCTGCACTGAAGCGACACTTTCTTTTTTTTCTATAAATGTCCTGGTTCCTGTATGGATCATCCTGGCTGGTTCCTGGTCTGCTGTCATCTTCCTGGGGTCTGTTGTGGCATCTGGGATCCATTTTGGCTCTCCTCTGCTGAAAGGGCAGTGTTCGCGGGTGATTTTGACGCTATTGCGTAAAAAAAAACGCGCTTTCCGGTTTGCGCTGTCGTAAATCGACCCACAGCGATTTGCGTCGCGTTAACGTTGGTTTCCTTTACGACTTGACGCCGCTGTGTGCGTCACGAAATAATGACTCCCACCTGTTGGTTGCGCCGCCGTGCGTCAAAGTATAAATTTGACGCACGCACGGCGCATCGAAATGGCGTTAGCCTGCGTTAAAATTTTTGGTGCAAAGCTGCGCCGGCGCAGCTTTGCGTCAAAAAAGTATAAATATGGCCCTAGATTTATTTTTCACTACTGCATGGCCTGCCTCCCCCAAAAGATAACATTGAAATTACCTTATTACATTTAATAAGCCATAACTTCCAAAAGGGAACAGCTGAACAGTTCATGTTTGGGGTCTTTGGAATTGTAAGTGAAAACCCTCTTTTATAGTAAAGTCAGATTTTGAATTACAATTTTGAAAATGCCACTTTTAGAAAGTTGGCATTTTCCTGCCCTAACCATTTATTCCTTGCAGCCTGTCTCTGGGCCACAAGTGTGTCTAGATGGCATTTGGTCCTTGTGTTTCCACCTAGACAGCCACACACAATAACATGCTTAGATGTGCCTGGATGGGCCATCTCTGGCAGGATGGAAGGGTGGAGTAAGGCACAGCCCAACTTACACCTGGTCAGACTCTGTCCTGCTTTGACACGAAAGAATGCATACCCCCATAGTTAGTCTGGAGCCAGGGCAGGGGAAGTGGGAAACCTGAGCACTCCAAAAGGAATCCTCTAGACGTTTCTCCCACTTCAAGGAAGGTACAGGTATTAATATTGGACCTCAGACACCAACTCTTAAGGACACTCTTGGACCTGTGATTACTACAGAAGAAGGACTGCCACTCTCCTGCCCTGCTCCTCTGCTTCTCTGCTGCTTGCAGGCCTGCATGCTGAGAAGGAAGACTGGCTCTGCACCCTTCATCCCAGGCTGAAGTGACTCCAACCATCAGCCAGCTGGCTTCCTGGTCTGAGTTGCAGAGACATAACAAGCTCAAGAGGCTCCAGCAACCGCCCATTAGACCCGCTGTGTGGACTTGCAACTGGACCTGCCTGAGCCGTGCCGGCCTGTGCTGGAGTGAATTCCTGACCCCGAAGTGATGCTCCCAGAGCCTGGATACTTGATGAGGCTCAGTTGAGACCCCCTGAAGTTTTTGGACTCCTGGCAACCTGATGACCTGCTGCTTGCTTCCCTCTTGCCTGGGTGAGAAGAAATGGACCTGTATCCAGGACTCCCAGAGTGACTCCAAGGGCTAGTCTCTTGTAACCAGAACCTGGACTCTCCCAATGTGAGTTCTACCTTGCCAAGTGGTGTCACACCAGTCCTGGTCCCTTGGAATTAGGCCTGAAGGTGCCTTTCCAGCCAAACCTGTGGATCCAGCAGCACTGGTACGTGGCAGAACCCAAGAAGAACCAATGCATTGCGTCCTCTGAGAGGTTTCTTACAGCTTAAGGATTTTGCATCAATCTCACAACCCGCAGCCTCATTGCAAGTACTGCTGCATGACACATCCCTGATGCAAACCCTCACATCAAAAGCCTCTCTATAATGGCAGCCTCGACAGTGATGTTAGACTTCCTCTTTTTGGAACCAGCTGGTGCACAACACATCCTTGACGCGGGACTTTGCATCCTGAGCTACCCTCATCGGCGGCCTCCTCAATGATGATGCAGGACCTTACATCACAGCTACCCTTTTTCCAGAACTGACTCTGCATGATGCATGTCTAAACCGGACCTCACATCATTCTGTTGCGCAAGTCATCCTCAATGGAGAACCTCGCAAGACTCCTTAACCAGGATTTAAGGTACTCTTGAACAGCCAGCCTAACTGGGTCCCTGTAACGGGCCCATGTTCCATCATAATTGGCCTGAATTTGTGACTTTGCTCTGGTCAGGCGCAGTCAGGCATCCTCAGTTGGTGATTTGTGCTTTTTGGACCTGTTTTCACTGAAATCTTTAAACTTTTGCATCTCCAGTTGTACTGATTTAATTTTGCCACTGTGTTTTTATTCTATTTATCAAAATGTACTTTTTTCTATTCTGGTGAGGGACCCTTTTTGTGGTGTGTTTTCACTTTAAAGACCCAAACTCTGCGTAATGTTGAATCATACAAACTTTGTTGACAGTAACAGTACATCATTACATATTGTAGAACATTAATGAAAAGGTGAACACTTGTACAGCATTTTCTGTATTCATTGTATTGTGTTTTCATCTTCTAATTCTACTTTTAATGATTGTGGGATTACCCTGACAAAGCTAATTGGCATAACATATGCTAGTGCCACCCTATATATTCTGTTAGGGATTTTACTTGTTTTAAGGTTTCAGAGCTTGATGGTGTGGGGACCGTTCATAAAGTGCTTCCAGGGCTGCAGGGCCGTAGTTTCAGGGGGATGTTTGGGGTGTTACACCCCCTCAATAAATGTATTTTCTGGAAAATAGTAGGGCACAGGCTCTCTCCCTCTCTGCATTGAAAGTCTTTAAAAATGTTGGTCCTTTTACAAAATATTGTGTTTTTTCTTACTCAGTACCCCTACCAATCTGCATTTGTCTCCCTTTCTGCTGCTCCGTTAGCCCCTTTCATGTGCTCTGCTTATGGTATAATGCATATGCCAGTGTGATTGTTGGAAAGTCTGAAGCTCTCCATCGCCCCATCCCCCCAATCTTACTGACCAAGCTTCACCCCTGCAGGGCTGGGGATAAAGGGTACGTTCAGGGGGCTGCCTGATCTGTGGGACCTTTTTTAAGTATGCACCCATGTTGGTTGAGAGGCCCTGTAGAGGATGTCACCACAGGCAGTTGCATATGCCAGTCCGTAGATATTTGTGAATTTGAACATAGTACTTAGAAGTGTGTCTTGTAAAGTACTTGTATCCTTTTTATAAGAAAAAACTTTGACTGGAAAGGGTTTTATTAAGCGTTCTTTGTTGCTTTCCAAAGCTTATAGTCGACAGCATCTCCCCTGAGTAATCCTTAGACTACCCTACTAGAGTCAAGTGCTAAAAAGGGGTACTTGTTTCCTAGCTAAAGGATCAGAAGTATGGAGGCCCCAGGACACCAGTGGCAGAAAACCTCAGTTGTTACAACTGGGGCACAGGACCTCCTCTTTGCCCTGGGATTCTCTGACCTGGATTCCCGACAGCCATGTTTTCTAGACTGATCCTCAGGAAAGACCCATGTATAAAAAATGGAGTGCAGCCTGTATTTTGGCAAGGACATATAGGCCCTCATTCTGACCTTGGCGGTCGGCGGAGAGACGGCGGTCGGACCGCGAACAGACCGGCGGTATTAAAAATGGCATTCTGACCGCGGCGGTCACCGCCGCGACCGACCGCCACTTCCCCACTCCGACAGCCACGGCGGTCATGACCGACGGGCTGGAGTCTGCGCACTCCGGTCCGGCGGTCGACCCAAGACCGCCAACGGTATCATGACCCTGCTTACCGCCGCGGTTTCTGGCGGTCGGGAACCGCCATGCGAACCATGGCGGTAGGCACTATCGGGGCCAGGGAATTCCTTCCCTGGCACTGATAGGGGTCTCCCCCACCCCCCACTGCCCCCCGAGTCCTCCCCCCACACCCTCCACCCCCCTGCCACCCCCCAGAGGTGGTACGAACCCCCTCCCCACCCCCACCCCGACATGCACATACACGCACCCCGACATGCACACACCCCCTACATGCACATATACACACCCCCTACACACACACATACACAACGGGGACACATACCCGCACACATACATGCCGACATGCGCACCCGCCGAACTACACACATTGCCCATAGGCACAGCAGCACTCCCCGCCCGCATGCACGCACTCACACACCCCCTCTACACACTCCCACGCACACCCCCATGCACGCACACATCACACAACACCCCCCCACCCCCTCCCCTCACGGACGATCAACTTACCTTGTGCGTTGGTCCTCCGGGAGGTGACAGGAGCCATGGGGAGGTGACCGCCAACAGAAGACCGCCAACAGAAGACCGCCACACAGAAATGTGGGTCGTAATTCTGTGGGCGGTGTTCTGCTGGCGTGGCGGTGGAGGTTGACCAGTCTCCACTTTCCCGCCGACCGCCAGTGTGGCTGCTGGCGGTTTTCCGGCGGAACGCTCCCAGCGGTCAGAATGCGCACAGCGGCATACCGCCGCGGTCGGCGGTCTTCACCGCGGCGGTAACTCGGCGGTCTTGCGAAAAGACCGCCAAGGTCAGAATGAGGGCCATATTGCCTTGGAATTGATTGTAGGTGAATCTAGCTGCTGCTCCCAGTCTGAAACACTGTCAGTGATGAAGAGGTCTCTGGCAATTACTGTAAACATGGGCATCCTAAAGATTTTCATCCTTTGCCTCTAAACCCTCTCTCTCCTCCTATAATTGCTAAACAAAAACGAGGGGCAAGGCTGGAAAGTTATTTACTAAGATGGTGAACCAAAAAAAGTTGTTTGAATCATTACTTAATTTCTTATGTGTTTAGTCGCACGTGATTGTTCTGTATTGTAATGAGTTTCAACTGTAGATGGGTGGCTGAATCCTGACTGATCAATACCACCTTGCTTTATCAGGTGTGTCCAAGTGTTATGAGCAGTGTTGTAATATGTTTTTAAGGAAATATTTTAGCTGGATATTTTGTCAAATGTTTTTACCAAAATATCAGAAATGTTACATCAGGTATATTCTTACAAAAATTGGTAAAACATTAAATAAACATTTCCCATTATTTCTCTGCTTTTCCATAGTGTTATTTGATGCCTTTTCTGATTTCTTTGACAGTGTGTTGCAGTAGCAGTAATTGGAAATGTGTGGTCATCGATTTACTCCAAGGCTTTGCTGGAATAGATTTAATCCATTGTGTCACTAGTAGAGCTGTAGTAGAAGCAGAAGTGTATTTTGTGAATTGCACCTGTTTTACTCTTTTGTAGGTGTTTCTAGGTTCTCCCTGCATGTGCACTTCTGCGGTGCTTGCAAAATCTATTGTGAATAAAAAAGCTCAAAAGGGGCTTATTCAAACATTGCTTAAATTGTCTTGCTTCTGATTGGCCAGTATATCATCTGCTTTCACTTCCTGCTCTCTGCTGCTTGCTGCTTTGCCATCCTGCCGTTGTGTTGTCTCGGGACCAAAGTACTGCTTCTGGTCACTGCCATTGGCTAATGGTCAGTGTCCTTCCACCGACCATATGCTTTCAAAGGTACTTTTTATTTACTTCCACAGTGTATGGGGCTGTGTGAATTACATCTGGAGGTGCTCGGTCAAACTATGTCAATCACCCCTTCCATCAGGCTTTCTCCCCACCGCCATAGTGTAAACAATGATTTAATGGGTCGAGAACTTGTACTTTTTTATTTTTTGAGAGGAACAGTGCCTGTACTTCTCAGCAGAAGTGGAATACGTTTAACTGGACAGTACTGCCACTTCTCCGAAACAAACAGGTACGCGCACTTCTATTTTTTCCATTTCAAGCACTCGTTATAAATACATCTATTGTACCTGCACATATCTGCATGCTTACATGACTCTAAGTGTGTGTGTGTGTGTGGGAGTAGCGAGCCTTTGTATGTGTCATATCCACTGCTTTGGAAAGCACTTCCTACATTGCTACTGCTCTAGTACAAAAATAAATATTCTCACAGACAAAGGTCAGTGCTTGCCTGAAATTACTTCAGTTAGTGCATGTTTATTAGAATTCTCGGCTCCTGTGCGGAAGATTTCTCATTTCATCAAAGTGATTACTGACGCAACAGTTTTAGAGCAAAGAGTCCCGGTTCCCAGTTTTCATTTCGGAGAATGCTTATTGTGTTTTCGCTCCCTTCCCCCTCCCTCACCCCACCAGTACCCATCACCCCTCCCTCTTCTCTTTAGAGCTCCATTCGCAGGGAACATTCTAATCTTATCAGATTTCCATACGAGAGTGTCTGATATGATAGTACAACCATCATATAAATTACTCTCTGATATCATATTTAACATTGTGTCTGTCACTGTTCGTGTTACACTGCCCTGATCGCAAGAGGGCGCACACACTTTTGGAGCCCATTCTAAGTGGCGAAGGAGCCTAGTCTCTGGCAGCGATGTAAATTCACCCTTAGCAGCATGGTGGCCATGGGGACCACGGTTAATCAAATTACACTTGGAAAGCGATGCTATTCATTCTAATAAAAAACGGACCCCTTGACCTGGTATTTCGTCATATGTAGACATGGCACGCGTGACAGGTGACAGAAGGCACACTCTTTCACACAGCTCTAATTATAAAAACGCCTCATTTACTTGCAGCTATCATTATGTGTATTTCTATACTCCACCAGTTCAAGAAATTCTCATTTTCCAGCTGTTACAGCAACATCAGTTTATTGCGCATCACGTTGCGGGCATTGTATCCTCACAACATGAAATATTCTGCGTCTTGATGAGAAAAACTGCATTTCTTCAATTCCCCATTGAACAAATAGTAGAAGAATTTAAGTGCATGCATTCTGAAAAAAAGCATTGGCAAAGCCACTAGGTTTCGCCTATGCGAAATCTATTCGCTTTGTCATTGTTTTGTTTACTTGTTGCGCATCAGTTGAGCTGCTAGGTAACATGGCTTAAAGTAATTAAAAACGCTATGACGTGGTCAACAATGGCCATGTCATAGCGTTTTTTTTTTTTTTACTGTAAGCCATGTTGCACAGCAGCTCAGCTGTCATGCAATATGTAAACAAATGATAAGGCTAATAGATTTCGCATACGAGAAAACTATTGGCTTTGCCAATGCTTGTTGGATTAGCATATCCCTCCCTAAACTCCTCACTACATTTCTATAAATCTCACTCATTTTGTAGTAAATATTTCCACTTTTCCCGCACTTTTACTTACCGCTCTATCCTTCACTACAAAAACGTATACCTACGTTCGGGAGATTTCCGTACAGGAAAGTTAGGAGGAGAGCTCCGACCGGAGGTTTATGGATTAATTTTTTACAAGTGGGAGCAGTACACATAGAATACCTCTTTATCTACTCCGAATAGGACCCCCGTGTTCTCTGTGAAAGGGCACTGAAGTGGGCGGTTGAGGGCAGTAACAACTGTAACCCAACCCACTCTCCTGCATTGAAAAATCATGACGTTTTGCACGGGTTTATCATATCAGAAAACATGTGACGCAACTATTAACTGTCGGTAAGGAGGAATGAAGTAAAAATCTGGAAGTTACTACGGATGTTCGTACGTTGGGTGATTGAATGGTATAAAATGAAAATCCCTCGAAAAGGTGAAAAAATGTCCATGACGGGCGGTTTTTGCATAGTTCATAGTTCTTTGTGTGCATATGTTCACTGTAACCTTGCTTTTGGGGATGCATTGCTTAAGAATAATGCAAGTTTTCAAAAATGATATTCATAAAATAGATTACAAATTATTACTCATGGAGTTAGGGTTATTTTGTTGATGAGGGTGTGCAGACTGTTGTCTGCCATTTCTAGGAGGGGGAGAGATGGGTGACTCTGACACATGGCTCGCCATGTTTCCATTCTAAGGTGAACATCATTATTAGCTGCACCCCTGCAGTGTTACCGAGAGAAGTAATGGGAATAATTAAGAAAACAAGAGGGTTTCGCCGGTGGAGCAGTCTTGTACTCCGAGGATGACCTTCGGCTAATGGAGAGAACACGAGTTTCTCTTCTTTTCAGTAAAAACAATATGGCACTTTAAGTTTTCGCCTTGAGGTTTCTAACAAAGAATTGAACAAAATAACAACAGCAAACAAGACTTTTAAAAGGGCTATGAGGATCTCACTGGTAAAAGAGAACACAGTTGTATAATGTGCTTCATCGATCTCTCACAACAGTTAATTTCAGTTTTTCCAAGTAAAGGGCTTGACTTTGAAAGAGCTAAAGGGATATCGAAAGCAGAATAGTTAAGGAATACAAATGAAAAGCTGAAGTCCATACACCTATATTTCGAAATAATAAGAGTCCACTAGATAGGAAATACTGAAATGGAGTGAACATAGAAGAGAAACCTATTCCTTAGCAAACATTACAAGCACAGCCAAAGCCGAGAGTTCTGGATTTTAAATAGTGGTTGCTTCTTATCAGGCTTCTCTGATAAACAGTGAACAGGCACATGATGGTCAGTAGCATTTACGTTTTCTGTTATACAAAAAACACACACACATACAGACAGACATAAAATCCACTTTCAAAACCATACAACTATAAAAGTAATTCTAGTTAAATGTCTGTTGGTGGGTATCAATCAATTTAGCATTTGAAGAAAGTCTTCACCCTCAACACTTACCATTCATTATGAGTTCAGCATGTAGACATGCAAGGCTATGTTTTGATGGGGACACAACCAATCCAATGAATTACTATCTTCAGCCATCTTTCCTTTCTTCACAACAATAATAACAGATGATCATCATTTTATATTGATTTTATATAGCAACTTCATGTTTGGTTTTCAGGTATTGGTATTATTAAAAGCTGTTTGAAAGGAAAAAACAGCTTCATAACACATCAGTTAATGGAATGTGACCCCTGAGAATTAGAGTACCCTCTTCTGCAGTTCAGACCTTCCACTAGGTTATAACCATCTACGGATTACAATAGAACCATTTACAGTAGGTATATGTTGCAGGCAGGTTGATATATAGTACCTGTAGTCCCAATTAATTCAGAAATTGAGAAAAACACAAGAGTATAGGAGACACAAGAAGACACTAAAATTTCAAGGGTGACAGCCGCGCACTGTAAGTATAGACAATTCAAAATGACAGTGACCCTAATACAACAGCCTCAATATCCATAAAATGTATTAAAATAGCAAGTTTGATGCGAAATAGAAAAATACAGTGAGAAATGGTGCTAATTTGTATGTTCTCAAACTTCGAATAAGCATTGCTTTAAGCTAACGCTGCTGGTGCCCTACAGCACTTGAAAGATGCTTATGTACGAACCTGGCACTAATCGAGTCCTTCAGGAAGGACAGGGCACTGTTGAATATACCTCCTACTGCAGAAGTCCTGTACCACTGAGAAAGAACTTGTTAACGCGTCCTTCTATGTTAATTTATTACACATTAGGACTCGTTTTAGGCCAATGAATCTTGTGACCCAGTGGAGAGACACCGTAGGGCGAGATAACTGATCAATATGTCAAGCAATATATCAATAATGTCATCAATATCTACCGCCACAATGCACTTTACTTTGGATAGAGACATTAATCAAATTGTCGGCGCAACCATGACCTTTCAGTCATGAATAACCACACCTTTGATAGAATTTTATTAATTTTATTCCCTATTGATTACAATCTATGAGCAAAATAAATAATCTTAATACCAGGAAGCATAAAAGCATAGTCACGATATGGCAACTGTGATAAGATTTCATTAATGCAAGAATCACAAACATAAGAACTTAGCACGGCGTGAACATAGATTAGAATACAACAAATATCATATACGTCTCAGTTCAGAATAGCGTAATGTCAGTCATTTGTCTATTTGCGTTTGTACCTTGAAAGGAAAAGCAAACAGACAAATTACAAAATACATTGTCATAATTACCCTCCAAGGATTGGGTCAGCGCACAGGATCAGTCTTCGTCTTCAGGACATCGGTCAAAACACCTTCAGTCTAAACTCGTCTAAAGGACAGGGGACACTTCCCTCATAAGGAAGAGAAATGTAAAGGGGCAGTCTATGGGTGAGGATGGTTCAATAATTCTCAAAGTCACCAAACAGAGTGACAGAGTTTCTGTATAAAATCAATAGCATTCCCCACCTAGTTCTCCTGACCCTTCTGTGACACGGGTTTTTATCCCCTTTTCGTAATACCTTCCCCCAAAATTCTATTGGACATTTGTTATACCTCACTATCTATCAAATTATACATTAGGTAATCCCAATTGTCACCCCATGATAATTCATAACACTTTGATTGGTCTTCATAATTGACGTCTTCGGAAGGGGCACATCTGGCAGTTGCTTCACGGTTTGGCACGTCTTCTCGGGTCATGAGTTCCTTTGTCCATGATTTAAACGTCCTTGTACATTGCATTAATCTACATTTGTTTCAATTTATTACATAAAACTCATACCAAAGCAGCAAGCATGTGGATGGGAACGGAATCACAAAAGATACATGCATCTACCAAGTTTGAAGAAAAGAACATTTGCAGGGTCATGGCCCTTTGCGAGTCAGCACACTGAAAACAGAAAGAAAATGCCTTTAATATGAGAGCCAGGCAGCTAAACTGCAGCTAACGCTAACTTAAGGCCTATAAGGTTTTAATATAAATGCAATATCGTAATCGTTAATATAACTCGAATAACCATAGCATTAATGATTCTATTTATTAGTTTGCGTATACATTGTTTGCCACACACATTATAGTTATAATTCAAATGCACGTTTTAAGCAAAGTCACTATTATTGTCGTTTTCTATGCAACATCGTCACACATTAATATAGATATTTAATCTAAGATAGGTTATATAAATCTACACTCTCTCAAACTCTTGCAGAAGGTCACAGTGCTACACTCTCTCAGTCCCTCCTCTGATGACGCTCGTCATCACACAACCTTTCCCTTTAACCTTTCATTTTTAATTTTTCACTTTGCGCATAATGCGCATTTCAACATCTTGTCCCTTGTGTGAACTTTCCCAAATTTAATTGAACATTTTCTCTCTTTCATTTTCTTAATTTCTTCTGGATCTTTTAGTCCAATTTTTCTTAATTTTATCATTTATTTTACATGCCCCCCATAATCCTAATAAACAGGCCATAACAATTAATAGACCCATTAATATTTTTGCAAGTACCCCATTCCAAATATTGGTAAACCAGCTCTCTACTCTGGCAATTCCCTTTCCAAATTTCTCCCAAACTCCAGGTTCCTTCAAATCCTTCAAATCTGCACTATCTCTAGTTAGGTTAGTAAGCATACCTCTAATCTTTTTACTGTTATCCGGAATGAATGAGCAACAATGACGCTCATTAAGCATCTTGCAGACCCCTCCACTCTTTGCTAAAAGAATGTCTAAAGCAAGCCGATTTTGAAGAGTCATAGCTCTTTCTGCAGCAAGTTCAGTATCCATCAGGAGTATAGCCCCTGTAAAATTTGTCAGCATGTTATCCACGATAGTAGACAACTTTTGAATCTTCATAGAATTCAAGATAACCCCCACTGAAGGGATTATAGCCCCAAATATGTCACCAATGACAGCAGACACTGATTCTTGTTTTTGTCTAGCATGTTGTAATTCAGACGTTTTAGGTATTTGTTTTAAGTCATCAATCTGGTAAATCTTTGGGAATCTATTCCCAAATAACATGTCCCATACCATCCCCTAGGGAGACGGTACTAAGCATTAAGCCCACAGATGTAATAGATCCCAGGGATCGCTGGATCCTGTCCATTCAACATAAATGTCCATTTACTCTGAAACAAAAACACATGTCTGCATTCACTCGTTCCCACAAACAAATTGTCCTGCTCAGATTTTGGCCTATATATACAAAGCCTACCTAAGTGTAATGCATCTATAGCTAGCTTGTCTTGTGTCTTGATTGCAGTGTAAGCGTAATAATTTGCATATGTGCGTTTCTCTAACCCTTTTTCTAATCTTTCTTTCAATGCTTTGCGTCTATCATCAGTGTGATCTAAAAAGCTTTTCTCTACAGGTGACCGTAAGCAAGTCAGATTATTGCGATGTGCATAAGCAGTTCCAAAGGTAAGCGCTGTCTCAAAGAAACCTCTAACTATTTTTATATCATGTTCTTTAGCTAGTTTGTTTAGGAATTCAATCACAGGCACAAAAGAAAACACAACATCCAGATTCGAATAAAAGTATAGCACATGCTCTTGATTATATAACCTTGTTAATAGCAAACTACAGCTAATCCCGTAGGTGAGGGGAAGGCTATGGTAGGTAACTCCTTCCTGCACAGATGAAGGAATTTTAGTGCACACATAACAGTCTTTCGCATCCATGGTCTTTACATACTCATTCAGTAAGCGATAGAAGACATTAGTAGAAAGTTCCCCTTTTGAATTAGTTCCCTCATGCAAGTGTCTTGCATCTTGTTCAAATCTTTCCCACGGTGTTAGGGTTGAAGTTTCAGGTTTTGAAGTAGCGTTAATAGTCTCTTTCTCTATCCATGGCATTCCCACAACCATTCCCACAATTATTATTGCACACACAATACCTATTATAAGACCTAACCAACCACACACCTTACTTCACTTCTATTGTAAGCCATGTCTGTATAGAATCAGATAGCAGAATAACAATCAACTAGAGGGTGGTTTAAAATTCTCTCTCTTTTTTTTCTTGCGTGTATTTACAGCGTTTTCACTCGCACCAGGATCCCTTTTGTCAAATCAGGTTAGCAGCTTGTCGTAATTAGGTTTCTCAAAGTCAAATCCGGTTTTAATGTCTCATTCTGTAATTTATAAGTCTCTTTCCTCAGTTTTCAATTTCGATTTTAACCAAGTTTTTCTTTAAATCAGTTCAGGTACCGTAGTATTGGCCTGGTACTTCTCGGTCAAAACAGAATGCTAGGAATTCCTGTTGCCACTCAGATGCTGTAGCATATGCCCATTCAGGACCTGTATATCTTCTGTTTGCAACTCTCTTTCTTTTCAACCTCCGTTCACCTTGCTGTTCTCCTTCACTTAGGTCTTCCACTCGGGAGGTATCGTTCTCCTCTATTATTGTTTCATTTGGCATGTCTTTTATCCTGAAAAGTGGTCTATCTGGCCAATTATCACCTTTATGCGTCTTTTTCTGATGTGTCTTTTCAGAACGCTGGACAGCACCCTCCTCTTGTGACATGGTGTTTTCGCTTGATGGACCTGCAGCTGGCTCAAGAGATGCTGGCACACTCTGACCCTTTTCTATTATTTCTCCTTCTTCTTCATCTTCTTCCTCTTCTGGATCTGTATCGGGTTCAAGTTCTAACCCGTATCTGTCTACTTCTGGGAGAACCTCTCCTTGATTTAGTTCTCCTGTTGCCTCTACTGAGATAGGCGCTCTGTCACCTCTCTCGAACTCATTCACTGTTTGAGGGACGAGGCCGTTCTCAGTGGGCCCTCCGGCAGTCTCAGTTCCTTCTTGACTGTTTTCTAATTCTGAGACTTCTCTTCCCGGAGTTGTTGTGCCGGAAGCTTCAAGTTCCTCGTCAACAGGACACGTTACCTTCTCTGTGTGACTGGCATGTATTCAGTTTGGAACTCCGGCACACTTCACGGCAGTAGTGGTTGTCAGGATTACTTGATACGGACCTTTCCAGCATGGCTCCAGACACGATTTTCTTACGTGCTTCTTGACAACCACCCAGTCACCAGCTTGCAAGGTGTGACCTGGATCTCCGATCGGTGGTAATGTGTTAGCTTCCACCTGGTGAGAGAAAGAGCGAACCACATCAGCCAAACCTTTGCAGTAATCCAACACCATACCATCTGTGATATTCACTAGAGCATTTGCAGGTACTGCTGGTAATCTCATAGCTCTGCCCATGAGGATTTCATGGGGAGACAGTCCCGTTTTCTTGTCAGGGGTGTTTCTCATGGACATCAGCACTAAACGCAATGCATCTGGCCATTTCATATTGGTAGCTGCGCACATTTTTGCCATTCTCGATGTCAGAGTACCATTCATTTGCTCTACTGGCCCTGATGCTTTGGGGCGGTAGATACAATGCAGCTTCTGTTCGATGTCGAGTGCAGCACACAGGAGTTTAATCACCTCATTGCCGAAGTGTCTGCCCCTATCTGACTCTATAGAGACCAGAAACCCGAACCTCGGTATCAGTTCCCTAAGTAGCAGCTTTGCAACTGTAAGACTGTCATTTCTGCATGTGGGGTAAGCTTCAATCCAGTGACTGAAAACACACACAATCACCAACACATACTTCAATCCTCCACAAACAGGCATTTCAATGAAGTCCATTTGCATCTTGCTGAATGGACCACTAGCTCTCCCTATGTGGCTTAATGTTACCACTGTTCATTTCCCAGCATTCATCTGATGACAGATGACGCACCTGTGGCAAATAACCTCTGCAGCATGTCTGAATTTTGGGTTGAACCAGTTGGTTTTAAATGACCTGATCATCGCGTCCCTCCCAAGATGAGCCTGTCCGTGATACAGTCTGGCAAACTGGGATAGAAGACCGTTTGGCAGGACTAATTTTCCTTCCTCTGAGACCCACAAATCATCAGCCCTTTGTACACATTGCATTCTTTGCCAGGAACGTTTTTCCTCTTAGCTTGCACGACTTTGTAAGGTTTTGAACTCATCTAGAGTATCAACCACCCTTAATGCAAGGTTCAAACATGTGTCATTTTCAGTTTGTGGCAACAATTCCCACTGTTCCTTGAACGATATACAGTTCAATGCGCAAAACCTTGCGACTTGATCTGCATAACCGTTTCCCATGGACACAAAGTCTTGTGACTTAACATGAGCATTGCATTTTACCACGGCAACTTCAAGAGGTAACTGAATCGCATGTAACAAATCCTTTATTTGTTCACCGTTTTTCACAGGAGAACCTGAAGAGGTCATAAAACCCCTCTGTGACCATAGTTGGCCAAAATCAAGTACAATTCCAAATCTGTATCTGCTGTCAGTATAAATAGTGACTCTCAGATTCACAGCTGCGTGGCATGCCTTGGTAAGGGCAATTAATTCTGCCACTTGTGCAGAGAACACTCTCTCGAGCCAGGAAGCTTCAATGATACCAGCTATGGTATGGTACACACGGCATATCCAGCTCTCAGTGTTCCAACCGAATCTCTTAAACAGGACCCATCGACAAACATGATACAATCATTTTCTTTTAATTGTGTGTCCTGAATATCTGGACGTGGTTTGGTACATAATTCGGTTACCTCAAGACAGTCATGTTCAAACTCTTCCTCATTGTTAATTTCAGCGTTCTCAACAGGAAGTAAAGTTGCCGGGTTCAATGCAGTACATCGTTTGAGGGAAACATTCGGTGACCCTAGTATGATTGTCTCATACTTAGTGAGTCGAGCATTTGTCATGTGCTGAGTTTTAGTTCGAGTCAACAGAATTTCAACTGAATGCGGAACCATTACTGTTAGGGGGTATCCCATGACTATGCCTTCACACTGTGTAAGGCTCTGACCAACTGCTGCTACTGCGCGCAAACAACCCGGTAAGGCTGCTGCGACAGGGTCCAAGGTAGCTGAAAAATATGCTACAGGGCGATTTGCATCTCCATGGACCTGTGTTAAGACAGACAAAGAACAGGCATCACGTTCATGACAAAACAGTAGAAAAGGCTTCGTATAATCAGGCATACCTATCGCTGGTGCCCTACACATGCATTCTCTTAATTCCATGAATGACTCAAGCTCCTCTTTGGACAAAGCTATGGTATACAGCTCATCCTTGATTTCTTTTCCTGTCAGTCTTATTAAAGGTTTCGAGATGATCGCGAAGTTGGGTTTCCCCTGACGACAGTAGCCCACCATTCATCCTGACATCTCTTTTTGTCGTTGGAGGGTTCATTTGCAAAATAGCTGTTATTCTTTCTTTTGATATTCTCCTGGACCCCTTTTCGATTAGATGCCCTAAGTATTTCACCTCTTTCTGACAGTATTGCAGTTTCTTGGGTGACACCTTATGTCCGTTCTTTCCCAAATGATTCAACAAAGCAATTGTATCGTATTTGCAGTTGTCTCTGGTTTTAGATGCAATCAGCAAATCATCAATGTACTGCACTATAGTCGAGTTAAAAGGCAGTACTAAGGCTTCCAAATCCTTTTTCAATATCTGGTTAAAGATGGACGGTGACTCAGAAAACCCTTGTAGAATTCTGCACCAACTGTACACCTTATCCAGGAATTTGAAACTGAACAAATATTGGCTGCCCTCATGAAGAGGTATCGAAAAGAAAGCTTGTGACAGATCTATAACGGTGAACCACTCAGCATCACATGGAACCTGAAACATGATCACTGCTGGATTGGGCACTATGGGCAACATTTGACCACAATCTCGTTTATTTTTCTCAAATCTTGCACAATTCGAACCTTTCCACAGGGCTTCTTTAAACCCATTATGGGAGAGTTACATGGACTGCTCAAAACTTCCTTCAGGACTCCCTGTCTCAGAAAGTCTGCGATTATCTGTGACACTTCAATGAGAATATCTTGTGCCATATGATATTGAGGCACCTGGGGAAATACTGCATTTGGCTTTACCTGGACCCTAACTGGTTCCACACCTTTTATTAGTCCCACTTCCTTTCCTGTCAGATCCCACACTTTCTCTGTTACCGTTCCCTGTAATTCGACAGGTAGATCAATCATGGTAAGCATTGGGAACAGGGTAATTAAAGGGTAATCCTCATTTGTTGTTCCTGTGTCTTCTTCTAAAAACTGACCTTCATCTCCTTCATCGTCACTATTTGTCTGCACTTCGATTCCATCATTGGAACAGGTAATCGAGCATTTTGTCTTGCACAATAAGTCCCTTCCCAGTAGGGACACTGGACTTGAATCACAGACTACAAACCTGTGTAGCCCCTGAAAATGTCCGATCTCAACTTGCACTGGATCTGTAATCGGATTTGTCAGATATAGGTTTGCCACTCCGACTACCCTTAAGGTACGCCCTGAAAGTGGTAGTTTTGGAACTTCTGCACTTCTGACTGTAGACCGTGTAGCTCCGGTGTCAACCAGGAACAAGACTTTGTAACCCATCACCTTGCCCTCCACATATGGACCCCTTTGATCCACCTCTAGGGATGCTGCAAGTCTGCACTTTTTCGCTATCTGAGCTATCATCTGACCACTCTCCATTCATGCCATTTTCACCTCGCAATGGAAACTGTTGTACTGTACCATTTTGACTCTTTACTTGGCCTGTGACCTGTTGAGGAAGCATCACCTGTTGCTGTCCCATCGGAGCCATTGGTAATTGCATTTGCTGTCTAGGTACCATGGGAACCTGCTGTTGGACTGGTTGCATTTGCGCTGGCTGTAAACGCGGCATTTGCATCTGCTGCATGGGCTGTAACCCTTGCATTTGTACCAGATTGTTCTGTAAATTCGGGTTTTGATGTCTTATTTTTGGGCCTCTTACATTTTGCACTGTACCGACATTAGCGCTTTGCTGAACAACACCATCCTGCACCCTATTCGGGCACTCCCGTTTCCAGTGCCCCACGCCCCCGCACGCTTGACATGGTGACATCCTTTTTGCCCCTTGTACGTCATTTTGAACCACAACAGTATTCAAATCTGGACCGGGATTCACAAACCCTCGCCCCGACCTCTTGGCTGTGTTTGAAACGCACCATTCATTTGCAGTTGCTGTTGTATCATCTGTTGAACTCCGTTTCCCTGTATTCCTGCCTGTGTAGCCCTTATCTGCATCACCATCACTTTCTCTTTCAGTTTTTTCTGCTTCAGCTCAATCTCATCACTACAGTATTTTGCATACTGCAACACTTCATCAATCGGCTTTGCTTGCCAACAAATCAAATGATTCTTAATCATCTGGCTAACCTCTGGTCTCAGTCCTTCGACGAATCTGAACACAAGATGGTTCATGTCTTTCTGTTCAATAGTCTCAGTACCACTGTAGTGTTTGAATGCCTTTAACAATCTCTCATAGTAAGCATGTATTGATTCCTTAAGCTCTTGAGAGGTCCGGTCGATCTTCTGCCAATCAGTCACCTTCGGCGACACCTTTTGCTTCAAAAACTCAATCACTTTATGATAGTACTTCATGACCTCTTCAGAGGGTGCCCCTGTCACCTTGTCCCTTGCCGGCTCCGTCGTCGGCCAATCTACTCCTCTCTTGCACTCAAGCCACAACTCAGGCGAAACAATGATCTCAAACAAGGTATTCAAGTCTTCCCAAAGACACTCGGCTAGTTTCACAAACCTGTCTGTCTGTTGGTACCACTCGATCGGCTTCTCCCTTAACCTAGGATAATCATTAGTAAAGGATAGGATGTCTCCTCTGGACCATGGCACATGAACTAAGACACCCCCAGCTGTTTCTCTCATAGGCAATATTTTTACTGATTCCACATCGGGTGAGGCTTTGGCTTGATTTGACCCTGGGCTATCACCCTTTTCCTTATCTCTTTTCTTTGCCCATCTGCCTTCCCATTTTTCCAGCGCACCCCAAACTTGTGCGCTTTGCAACAATTCTTTCAAATGTGCCTTCATTCCCGCAGACCTCATGTGCTCGAAGTCTTTAGAGCCAAAATCCAACCTGTAACTTCTTTTCAGGTGTTTAGTGTTTCCGATATCAATAATGTATTTATCCTCCAGGTTCGCTAGTCTCTGATGCACCTTGCCCACTTCTTTGGCAATCTTAGGACATAGGTATCTTAATTCTGCTTCCGTGTATGATTCTAATCTATTTACCCACATCGTACCTTCCACTAATTCAGTAGCTTCTGCCCCTAACCTTACAAAGTTTAGGTACTCGTCTTGTCTTTCCTTTCCTGGTTCGACCGTGGTCACTGCAGCCTTTTGTGAAGTATAAGTTCTCTCTAGCCATTCGCTCAGCTGTTGTGCTGTAAAACCCTGCAGTGAGATGCTCCATGCATGTATCATTGGTGACTGTGAGGTGTTTGTACTCATTGTCTGCGGTGTCAAAACCCCTAGCCCTGCTTGACGCATTGCTTCTATGGGTGCTCCTACTGGGCTAAGGTCTATTAAAGACCTCGGCTTTTCAATTGCTTGTTCTCCTGGGGCCATTATCTGGGGAGTTCCCATAGATCCTCCTCTTCTCGCATCTTGAGTCATTACTCCCTGGTCACATACATCTGTTTTGCCTTGGGCATACAATGGCACGGTGGACCCACAGTAATCGGTAATGATATGGCGGCGGGTGTCTGACCTGGTCCCAGACTTCGTGGAGCAGCAACTCCATAGGTCTGTTCCGAAGTACCCGGAACAGGCACTAATGGCGGACCAGCTACTGGGTTGTACCCTGGTATCAGTTGTGGCTGTGGTTGAGACAGCAATCTCGGAGTTGACTCAATCTGCACTAATTATGATTTCGTGTATATCGGGTCTGGCAGCACTATTAGATTTGTAGTAGTCTCAAGTACTGGTACGTCTGGATAGATTCTCTGTATCTGCGGTGGAGGCTGCAACTGTATCGGTATGTCTGGTGCAGTGGGTACACTGACACCATTCTGTATCAAAACCGTATCACTAGTCTGTACGGTATCAGCAATTCCCTTTTCCTGCGTCTGGTTCCCAGGATCCACGCTAGTGCTTGGAGCACTGTCGCTCACCGCATAAGGTGGCGGGCGATCATGTAATAATCTGTCCATAAATTCCTCATCATCTGAATCATCTTCCTCTTCCCAAGGTCTTTTATTCTCTTTAGAATTGTTCGAATCTTTATCTGCTTTACAGGATGCTTTCTTTCCCTGTGTTTCTTCTCCCTGTGCTATCGCTGGAAACAATTTTATTCCATCGACAATTCCTCTTCTCCACATTTTACTCTCGTTATCCCATCTAGCCTCAGCATAGGATTTTTCTGCCCTTCTCAACCTTCTTTGAAACTTTTCTTGCCTCTGTTTAAGAGCCATTAGACCTCAAACCGCTAAAGCCTCATATTGTGCTGGCCTTGGACGTGGTTTCTGTGTACTTAACATCCACCTCAAATTTTCTAGGACCCTCGTATTGAATGTCCCATGTTCTGGGAACACTAGACATCCCTCTTTTTCCGTTAATTTGCCCCACTGTTTTAACCATAAACAAGGCGCAACACCCTTTTCTTCCATAACTATATAAGCTGGAGTACCCTCAGGTGGTGTAGGCTCCCCCTCAGTCGCTACAATATATACGTCTCCCTTCAGAGCGCTTTTGAATGCTTTGACAAAATTCATTTTATTTGTATTTTAATCAGAAGTGACATAGGCCCTCATTCTGACCCTGGCGGTCTTTGACCGCCAGGGCGGAGGACCGCGGGAGCACCGCCGACAGGCCGGCGGTGCTCCAATGGGGATTCCGACCGCGGCGGTAAAGCCGCGGTCGGACCGGCACCACTGGCGGGGTCTCGCCAGTGTACCGCGGCCCCATTGAATCCTCCGCGGCGGCGCAGCTTGCTGCACCGCCGCGGGGATTCCGACCCCCACTTCCGCCATCCAGATCCCGGCGGTCGGACCGCCGAGATCCGGATGGCGGTAGGGGGGGTCGCGGGGCCCCTGGGGGCCCCTGCAGTGCCCATGCCACTGGCATGGGCATTGCAGGGGCCCCCGTAAGAGGGCCCCTACATGTATTTCACTGTCTGCTGCGCAGACAGTGAAATACGCGACGGGTGCAACTGCACCCGTCGCACAGCTTCCACTCCGCCGGCTCGATTCCGAGCCGGCTTCATCGTGGAAGCCTCTTTCCCGCTGGGCTGGCTGGCGGTCTGAAGGCGACCGCCCGCCAGCCCAGCGGGAAAGTCAGAATTACCGCCGCGGTCTTTCGACCGCGGAACGGTAACCTGACGGCGGGACTTTGGCGGGCGGCCTCCGCCGCCCGCCAAGGTCAGAATGAGGGCCATAGTTCCCAGGACACTCTTCACCCACCTTTCTCAACCTATTGCCTCTCACGGACGGCAGCAAATCCGTGCGCGACCCCTCTCGACAACTGACCTATCTCAGCGCGGCACCACTGACGTCACACTCACACACACTGCAGCTGACAAAGTCTTGCGGCTCGTCCGCTCCTCACTGAATTCACACAACTAATGCAAAATTACTGCAAGCACTTTAAATGACAACACAAATCTGCTGGTTTACTACAGGAAGGGTACTTCATTCGCTTCAGAACATTACAGAGATTTCACTTGAAGCCTCGGACGCTACTTTCTCCTTCTCAGTCCCTGCATACGCAAGCAGAATTCGACCCGCAAATTCTACTCTCGACTTGTCAATGGCTCATCCTAGTGCACTTTAGAACTTGCCAAATCTCCATCAAAGGTTTCACACATACATTTCAATTCAAACTTGATTTGTCAACCACGCCCGATTGACCTATTAAACCGCACAGATTACAACATAAATCCAAGTGTCTCCTACACTTGTCAACACACTCCGGAGTCTTAGACCACGACGGGTCCGTACATAAACAACCAACCACGTGAATAATTTTGAGCAACAAGCGCCACACTCATGTGAAGTACGCCAACTTCCCTACTCTCATACTGCGGAGTACGCCCACTCCTACTAAAACAACATTTACTTGGCCTAAATACACACAGATTTTCACAATCACCTGCAAAAGGCATAAGCTAAGCAAGCGCAAGAACCCTAAACCACACACATTATGGCGCTGAGAACATCCCCAACTCACTTAGGCAGGCTCCGAGATCCCGGGAAAGTCATGGTGAACTTAGAAACCCATCATACCTCCAATTTGCATTATCACAGAAAAACAAATTAAACAATAATTTTCCGTCCTAGGGTCCCCAAGGGCCTAAACCGTCGCTCTGCTACCACAACTGTTAACGCGTCCTTCTATGTTAATTTATTACACATTAGGACTCGTTTTAGGCCAATGAATCTTGTGACCCAGTGGTGAGACACCGTAGGGTGAGATAACTGATCAATATGTCAAGCAATATATCAATAATGTCATCAATATCTACCGCCACATTGCACTTTACTTTGGATAGAGACATTAATCAAATTGTCGGCGCAACCATAACCTTTCAGTCATGAATAAACACACCTTTGATAGAATTTTATGAATTTTATTCCCTATTGATTACAATCTACGAGCAAAAGAATTAATCTTAATACCAGGAAGCATAAAAGCATAGTCACGATATGGCAACTGTGATAAGATTTCATTAATGCAAGAATCACAAACATTGGAACATAGCACGGCGTGAACATAGATTAGAATACAACAAATATCATATAAGTCTCAGTTCAGCATAGCGTAATGTCAGTCATTTGTCTATTTGCGTCAGTCAAAGTGAACTCCTAACCTAACCACAGATTAGCATCAGCATGTTGGGCTTCATGCAAAACCATTTAGAACACCAATTTGGAAAACATCTAGCTATGGTCACTAACAAAACAAGCAGTTGGTACCTAGAAAGGAAAAGCAAACAGACAAATTACAAAATGCATTGTCATAATTACCCTCCAAGGATTGGGTCAGCGCACAGGATCAGTCTTCGTCTTTAGGACATCGGTCAAAACACCATCAGTCTAAACTCGTCTAAAGGACAGGGGACACTTCCCTCATAAGGAGGAGAAATGTAAAGGGGCAGTCTATGGGTGAGGATGGTTCAATAATTCTCAAAGTCACCAAAGAGAGTGACAGAGTTTCTGGATAAAATCAGTAGCATTCCCTACCTAGTTCTCCTGACCCTTCTGTGACATAGGTTTTTATCCCCTTTTCGTAATACCTTCCCCCAAAATTCTATTGGACATTTGTTATACCCCACTATCTTTAACCTATCAAATTATACATTAGGTAATCCCAATTGTCACCCCATGATAATTCATAACACTTTGATTGGTCTTCATAATTGACGTCTTCGGAGGGGGCACATCCGGCAGTTGCTTCACGGTTTGGCACGTCTTCTCTGGTCATGAGTTCCTTTGTCCATGGTTTAAACGTCCTTGCACATTACATTAATCTACATTTGTTTCAATTTATTACATAAAACTTATACCAAAGCAGCAAGCATGCGGATGGGAACGGAATCACAAAAGATACATGCATCTACCAAGTTGGAAGAAAAGAACATTTGCAGGGTCATGGCCCTTTGCGAGTCAGCACACTGAAAAACAGAATATGAGAGCCAGGGAGCTAAACTGCAGCTCACGTTAACTTAAGGCCTATAAGGTTTTAATATAAATGCAATATCGTAATTGTTAATATAACTCTAATAACCATAGCATTAATGATTCTATTTATTAGTTTGCGTATACATTGCTTGCCACACACATTATAGTTATAATTCAAATGCACGTTTTAAGCAAAGTCACTATTATTGTCGTTTTCTATGCAACATCGTCACACATTAATATAGATATTTAATCTAATATAGGTTATATAAATCTACACTCTCTCAAACTCTTGCAGAAGGTCACAGTGCTAGGGCCCTGGGTCACAGAAAATATTTCAAGAGAAAGATGAAACTGCTGTGGTTTGCAGGTGCCGAAAAAGTCCCCACTGTGGGCCGAAAAAGTCCCCACTGAGGGAAGCTGGTAATCCTAGATTCTTAAGCAGTGGGAAGTCACTGTGGGGTAAACCAGACATTGCTGCCATCATTTGCCACTGCGAGTCTAGTTTTCAATCTTTTATGCTTTCTAAAAAGTTTGACAGTTGTTATCTTTTTAGTGCGCATACGGCCTGTGCCACATCATTTCAGGCTGTTGATGCTCTACGGGAGGTTCTTCTGCCTCCTATTCCATATGGGAAATTTGTGGAAAATTGGAGAATGGAGCACATTGAGGTGCTTTATGAGGTTCAAAGACCTTTTGTTTAATTAAGTTGTCGTGGGAGGTAGAGGCATTGTTTTCTACCTATTCCGCAGGCAATTGTGACCGTCCTTGTTCCCTGCTGTGGTGGGCCAGCACAATGCATGTAGAACATGCTGGTGCTGAGATTACATCGATACTCTAAATATTTCCCTCAATCAAGCATGGATTCTGTTCCCACTCATGTGCTGTAGGTAGATTTTGGGTCCCCGAGTCGCTGGTTGGTCCTCTTTGACCATAAAAGTGTGCCACCGATGGTCAAGATCAGATGCTTTTTGCTGATGTGGGCATACCATTATTGCAATGTGCATTCCCCTAGCAAGTGATCGTCATGAGGACTCTGGGCTTGGTGTAGCTGCTGTAATAGTAGTGCAGGAGTACAGGCAGCCGGATTGCATCATGTGCCTCCTTAGTTAAGCATCTAGGTGAGAGTTCTTGATTCCAGTCCTCGACCTTTGAAGGAGTGGTTGCATGACTAGGCCTTCTGTGGGCACTGCTAAGCAACTGCAGGTGGGAACCAGTCAGGAACCCCACTGTATTTAAAACTGAGGCCTTCTGGCTCATTTACAGGCCTTAACTTCACTGGAATTAAAACAAACTAGGGTGCTGAGTCTTTCAGCAATCCAGAACCCTGTTATAAAAAAAACGGGGACCTCAAACAATAGCACTTGGGTAGAGGTTTGCTCTCATTACAACTACAGGTTTCATTCATTGGCACCAATCTATAGCTCTGTGACCTTAAAGCCCAGGACTCCAAGCCATTCAGCTGACATTTAAACTGAGTCCCTAAACTCTTGCAACAGTCCAGAAACTCGTTCAGTAAAACTGCAGCTGCAGGCAAGAATTCCATTACCATTATTATTAGCTTAATTTCTATATAGCGTTTAATACCACAGTTTTTGCCAAATATCATTGCTGTGCATGCCAAGTGTCATTATTACCATACCAAGCCTCAATGTTACCCAGTTTAATGTTAATCACTGTATTGCTCTCTCAGAAAAATACAAGACTCAGGGGGTCATTATGGGTGTAGCAGTCTTAATATAGCCACACTTGCGGTGGGTGTCAGGACTGCCGCATCACAACAATGGAGGTTAGACCATCAGGGAACTGCCAGATCTGCCAGGATCATGGATCCTGGTGGCCTAGCGGTGGTGGAGATCGTAATCCGCCAGGGCAGCGCTGCCCTGTGGATTACGACTTCGTTCTCTGCCAGCCTTTTCATGGTGGTTTCACCACTGTGAAACTGCTGGTGGAGAACAGGTGCAGGAGGCCCCCTGGGGGCCCCTCTACTGCCCATTCACTTGGCAGGGCAGTGTAGGGCCCCCTGCCCAGCACTATCGCATTGTTGAACATTGTGAGGGTGCTGGTGCACCCTGCTGGCTACAGCATTGCCGCCAGTTCGATTACGAGTCAGAGACAATGCTATAGCCTGTTTCCTGCTAGGCTGGCAGGCGGAAACTCAGGTTTCCACCTGTTGACCTAGCAGGAAACTCATAATGACTCCGGCGGGGAGGTCGACACGTAGGCGGTGGCCACCTTGTCTGGAGTTTGGCAGGTGGGCTTTCCCATTTGCCAAACTCTAAATGAGGCCCTCAGTTTGCCACACAAGGTTGCAGAATTGTGTCCTGCAGGGAGAACAGACATTACAGTACTTGACAGGCTAGACACCATGCTGGCATTACAATTAAGGATCTTTAAAGGGGTTGGTTGGCTTTCCTAAATGGGTGAGGCCAGGCTATTAGGAATCTCAGATCAACCTCTTCATATTTAGCAAGAGTTTTGAGTGTGCCCCAGAATAAGACACTGGATCACATGAAGTGTAGTTAGGTATGTGCACAACTATGAAAACAACCTCCTGTCAACATCGGCTAGAATACCTCAATGAAGGCCTTTGGCTGCTACAGCAATGTCATATTGTAAACTTTGCCTAAAATCTAAAACTCTGAGAGCAATTGTGGTAGAAAACACTGACTGCAAGTATGGAATGCAAACAAAATATACCGGAATGGATGAAGTACACTCACCTGGAATATGTCAATGTGAGATCTGTGGGCAAGCTCTGCTTTGCCTCAGTGCGAAAAAATGCATTTTATTATGCAGTGCTCACTGTAAACTAAATTGCATCAAGCCACTCTTGCAATTTAGTAGAAAACAATATACAGGAACAGGTTCAAAGTTATTCGCGAAAGGTGACATAGTATAAATACATTATAAAATCAGGATTCTAGATTTTCTAGTTCCTTGGTTCTACAACTCAGTGCCTATGCTTTATGTCTTTCTAAGCGTTAATCTCAGCTAGAGCCTTCCACATTCATTGCACAGGAGAGGGGCGTTCTGGAAATTCACAGAAAGATGGATTTATGATTGCTAGATTATCCAATGGCATGTTTGGTGCCACAAGCCTGTCCTGACAATTTTGCCATGCTACTTTGCATTGTGGAACTTATTGTTTTATAATTGCATTATACGTGGTGGCCTAAACACCTCAGTATGCAAAGTGCACTCAGGTACAAAGCATGAACTATCAGAAGATATCACCTGTGACGCGAGGAGACATTGGCAGATATGTAACCACAAAGGGAGCATCTGCTTCAAGATCTGCAAAACAAACAGTGATTACACAATAGTGAATTTTCAAAATGTTTCCAAATACATATTTTTATTTCAGTAGAAAAAGTTAATCAGTGCAAGTTTTTCATTTCTTTTCAAGTGTTCTTTCTAATTTATGTTTTGTGATATCTGCCCAAGGTACTAGGTGAAATAGAGAAAAGCGAAATGGCCTGGCATTACCCAAATATTCTTTGTTTTTACAACAATTGCATGGCTACTTTAAAACGATGTAAGCTAAGCAAAGCCTATCTTTGCTTGGTGGACCTTGTCTCCTATTTACAGCTTGTTGTTCACCGTTTTCTACAGTTTATTGGCTCTAATGAGCATTAATGATTCCATAAATGATCACCTCACACTAACAGTGGGTACTCCACTGCAGGCAATAATGCGAGCCCTGCTGGGTAACCCAGCCTGTTCTCCTCTGCCCGGCTGTAATTGCTGGAAGCAATCAGGCCATATCAAGACGTGTCTGCTTTCCCATGAGCGCTTCTGAGCAGCGTGCACTACAAAGAAAGGACCTGATCACACGGCCAAAGTAAAACCATCTAAAATCTGCCTGTCCTTCAGTTCTCTGCCCCCCTCGCTTGGGCACCCTCCCATCCCCACTGAAAAATCAGAAGCGATAAATCTGCCAATCAGCAAAAACAGATTAGCTTCGGCCAGTCAACCAAGCATAAACAGCTATAGTCACATATGCAAACACGTGTCATCAGAGCCGGCTTTAGGACTGGTGGCGCCCTGTAAGACAGTTTATTGTGGTGCCCCCCACTCCATGACCTCCTCTTCGGTTTCACTCACTACCACCAGCAAATGTGCCCATCATCTCTCCATCGTTCCCCTTTTACATACATTCATGTGTTTTAAAGCACTTGTAAAGACTGGCTTTACTAATCCACTCAGCTAGCCACATAAAATATACAGTAGGGACATATTTAAAAGCCCCTAGCGCCATTCTAACACTACATTAGCATCATTTTTTTTACGCTAATGTGGTGTTATAAGGCCAAAAGCATTGTGCCATATTTCCAAAGTGGCGTAATGCATGCATTGCGCCACTTTGTATCCTTTTGCGCTACATTATGCCTGCACCAGGCATAATATATGCAAAGGTGGCATTCCCCCGTTAAAGGGGGGGGGGGGGCAAAAAATGGTGCAATGAAATCTGACAGATTTCTTTGCATCCTTTCTTTCTGACACTTTTAATGCCTGCTCAGAGCAGGCGTTAAAAGGAGGCGTCTGTTGGTTACAATGGGCCTCTGGATGCTTTGCAGGATTAGCATTAACATTTTTTACACTAATCCTTCAAAGCGCCAGACTAGCGTAAAAAATTCGGACACTAGTCCCCTAACTACCGCCATGTTGCGCCATATTTTAAATACAGCGCACACATGGTGGCATGAGGGGAATGCTAAGGGGCACAAGAAAAGTGGTGCAGCACTGTGTGCAGTGCCACTTTTTTCAAATATGCCCCTTAGGGGCATATTTAGGACCCCATAGTGCCATTCTAACGCCATATTAGTGTAATATTTTTAAAGCTAATGTGGCATTAGGAGGCCAAAAACGCTGCACCATATTTAAAAATAGTGCAGTTGGGCAAAACTTGGCATGTGTCATGTTACTGCCCTCCTCTCAGCTCCTGTGCCTCATTCAGGGTGAGCTGCACATGGTTTTCCTGATGGTGGAGTGGCCAAGAACTTTTCCAAAGGGAAAAGATATCAACAGGGCAGCCACTCAGACACCATCCCCAACGGTGTCCGTCCTATCATTCCTCGCCATGTTAACTATGGTGGGCCTAGACAGAAAAAGTGCAGTCATGGAGTTTTGAACCAGAAAGGTACAGGATACCACAATCTTGTATTTGCAAAACATATAGAATACTTTATACTTCCTGTTACTTAGGGCCAGATGTAGGTAGGTTCTGATTTGCGACTTACAAATTGCGAGTCAGAGCGACTCGCAACTTGCGAGTCGCAAATCGGAATGTAGGATGGTGTCCCTGACACCATCTGCGACTCGCAAGGGGGGTCGCAAAGGCCCACCTCATGTATATTCATGAGGTGGGTCGCTATTTGCGACCTCCTTGAGACTCCCGGCACTCACAGGGATGTTGGCCTGCTGGAGACAGCAGACCACCATGTCTGTGACTGCTTTTAAATAAAGCATTTTTTTTTTGTAATGCAGCCCGTTTAACTTAAAGGAAAACGATATGCATTACAAAACTAAAAAATAAAATGTTTTCGTTTCATTTTTTCAGAGCAGGCAGTGGTCCATAGGACCACTGCCTGCTCTGGAAAAATGTTTTTAATGCCATTCACAAAGGGGAAGGGGTCCCATCGGGACCCCTTCCCTTTTGCGAATGGGTTAGCACCCATTGGAAATGGGTGCTAACTGCAATTGTTTTGCGACCCCGTTTGCGGTCACAAAACAATACAACATCGCACTGCGACTCGATATTAGGAAGGGAACACCCCTTCCTAATTGCGACTCGCAATCCCATTTTGCGATTCGGTAGCCAGGTTACCGAATCGCGAAACGGGGTTTGGGCATTGCGATGTGCTTTTTGCACGTCGCAAACAGCAAAATTCGCTGTTTGCGACGTGCAAAAAGTTGAGTACATCTGGCCCTTAGAATCATGTGGTTTCCTCGACAAAGCCCTAGGCGTCTCAAATCTTATAAATACACTTGTTGTAAACTTTTTTTCATTTTTCAATTGTTTCAAAAAGTGCAGTCTGAAGAAAGAGTGTTTCCAGCAGCTAAGTACACTCTACAGCACACATAGAAAGAGCAAATAGCCATTCAAGATTGTTTTGTGCAGGATGGTGTTCCTTCCTGTTCAAAAACAATCTCCTCCTCAATGCAGCCATCCTTGCACTATGGCGCAAATGTGGCTGCGTTGGCGCATGGCAGCAAATTTAGTGCTGGCACCGGGGAAAACACAGGGGTGCGCCGTATTTTAGTTAATACGGCGCATCCCTGCATTTTGAAAAATGACGCTGTGTGACATTGCCAAATTTGGCACAGTGCTGCGCATCGTCATTTTCTATTAAATCTGGTCCTTATTTTTCCCCAGATGTTTTGGCTTAGATTTAAGAGGGCCTAGCGCCGTTCCAACGCCACATTAGCATAATTTTTGTAAGCTAATGTGGTGTTGAAAGGCCAAAAATACGGCGCCATATTTACAAAGTGGCCACTTTGTAACCGCCAGGCATAATGTATGCAAGGGGGGAGTTCCAGCGCTAGGGGGACAAAAACATGGCGCAAAGAAATCCGCTATGCTAAGAGCAGGCGTTCAAGGGAGGATCCCATTGTTTTCAGTGGGCCTCTGGGTGCCTTGCAGGATTAGCGTCAACATTTTTGACGCTAATCCTGCAAAGCGCTGGACTAGTGCAAAAAAGTTATGACTAGTACCCCTGACTACCACCATGGTGTGCCATGTTTTAAATACAGCACACAAATGGTGGAGTTAGGGGATGCTAACGGGGCACAAGAAAAGTGTCGCTGCACTAAGTGCAGCGCCACTTTTCATAAATCTGCCCCTCTCTTTCTTAAGGCTCTTATCACATGACTTCTGTTACTGTCAATGTCACTGTGAGACACGTGGCATCTGCTGATCATACTGCTCAATGCAGGTGAGCAGGATCTGTGAAGACTTGTGGTTCCAGTTTGGCGACCCATAAGTATAGTAAAGCAAGTAGAGAGCCAATCTATGTATTATTGCTCCCAAGTGTCAAATTAGGTTTAGAATATTCCAATTAGTTTTTTGTATTTTCACAGCTAATAATGTCAGGCCCCAAGGGGCATCAGAGCACTTTGCATAAGCATCACAGGAATAATAGGTCCAGTATAGGAAGCATGAATATAATGGCAAGATCAAACTATTGTAAAACATCTGTGATGAGAAAATATTGGACCCAGAACAAGAGCTTATATATGTTCTTCTCGGTCAAGTGCCGTTTATTTCATTCAATAGGAATTCTCCTACTATAATGAAAGATATTGCTAAAAGAGAAGGATTTTTAGATCTCTTTTGAAGGACTCATAAGAGGGTTTTGCCCTAATTGCATCAGGTGTGGCATTCTATATTTTGGGAAAGTTTGCTGAGAAAGTTTGCTTCAGGGCTCTGAACGTTATAGTGCGGGGGCTTCCAGTCATATAGAAAATGTACTTCGGAGAAAGCAGGCACCTCCTCCATTTTATGTTTTCTACAATGGATGGTTTGCAGACGAACAGGTTTGAAGAGTCTAGCCAAGCTTGTACTTATGCAGTGCAGTGTGGTGGAGCAAGTAGAATAAACTCCATTTTCTGGACGTTCAGTTTGAAGGCTGTCATAAATTCTAGGACTGAATACTGCTTATATTCTTTGCAAGAGCTGTTGTATCCACCAGCGAAGAGACATTCTAGTACATCTGCATGTCATCTGAATATAGAAAAATGGAGATGTTAGATTTTTTTAGGTGGTGAGCTGAGTGGTTCCAACTACAAAATGAACAGTGTCAAGGAGAGGAAGGAGCCTTTGAGGTACTCCTTGATGTATAGGCGAGGGGTTGGAGCGAGATTTTGACAATTGTATTTGTTGTGAGCAATTTCTGAGATAGGACTCAAGCAATTCAGAACCGTGCCCTTGATGCCCATCTGTTCGTTAAGAATTTTAGGTATAGATGAGTGACTGTCTGTATCCAATGCTGGAGAGAAGCCCTGGGAGCAGGGTTCTCCATCATTCAGAATGCATAGTGCATCGTTCACTACTTGTAGCATTGCTGCCTCTGTGCTGCAGTCAGATCTGAATCCCCCACTGATTGCCACCAAAGTGTTTTTTTCTTTTATGTCTTTGTTTAGGAGCTCTGGAACACAACCTTTCAGCACTTTTGAAAGGAAAGTTATGTTAAAAATTGGGCGGAATTTGAGATAATTGGAAGTAGTATCTTTTTGTTTTAAGAAGAGGGGTGACTTGACTGTTTTACATAAGTATTGTTTGGGAGGGAGGTATATTCTTCACAGTGATACCTGGGTTGGGTCAGTAAAGTGAGAGGATGACCAGATAGCACGGAAAGTTCTTACCAGGACAGATTCAGTTATCAGTTTTAAAAAACGGTCTATTCATCTGTGGCCTTGCAGGAGAGAGCTTCCAGTGGTAGACTTGTTCTTGCTTCCAATAGAGAGAGCTCAATCCTTCTTTATTTTGTCTTTAAAAAAAGGGATTTCATCACAGTTTTCTTTGGTATTTGGGAGATCAAGAGAAGACAAGGTGAAGGTGGACCTGACAGCCCTGGGACCCGAAGCTTCCTGGTTCTATTTTATCATTGCTGCTTTCTGTTCCGAATAATGCTGATTTAGTGTTGACCATGTATTTTGTGTATTCTTTGCATCAGAGTGATTTTTAAGATGGGCATTAGTATCAAGCGAGCTCTATCGTTCTATCGCTCTAGTCCTTTTTCATTATTCTAGAAGCTGTTTAAAAAACTTTTGGGAGGACTCAAATGTGTTCTGCTTTTTTAGTTTAAATGGGCATAGTTCATTTACAACTTCTGGCACAACTGAGAGGTAGCTCTTTATTGACAGGTTGATGTCATATTTGTCCTGTGAGTTAATTAATTTTAAATAGAGACTGTTCAACATCGTTGAAATTCTTTATCCAAACCTTAGGCTTCTTTGTTTTCCGACAGATTGGTATCTTGGTGCAGAACAGGCAAAAGGGTACAAGGATGTAGTCAGACTAATCAATAGGTTTTTGAGAGTGCCTCTCAATGTGGTGTTTTCTGCCTTTACGGAGGTCAAGGATACAGCCCTTCCTATGTGTGAGTGTAGAACATAACTGCATGGGGTCATTTTTGAGTTGAAAGATGTATAGTTGAGACTCAGCTGACAACTGA
This sequence comes from Pleurodeles waltl, assembly GCF_031143425.1. NCBI lineage: Eukaryota > Metazoa > Chordata > Amphibia > Caudata > Salamandridae > Pleurodeles > Pleurodeles waltl. The sequence goes on along the minus strand of NC_090444.1, from coordinate 648,157,731 downwards.
ACTCACCCAGGGAGATGTTATTAGAGTAGGCATTGGCCCTTTCTGTTATTATTTACATGAGCTGCTCAACGTAGAGTGGGTTATCTCCTGGCGGGTGGTAAACGATGAAGGTGAATGAAAGCATAGCTTTGAGATGAGGTACAGGGTAGCTGGGCATGGAAAGCTGAGTTTCCATCTGGAGTAGCAAGTGAGGGCTATGGGACTGCATCAAGTCTGCAATTTTGAATAAATCTTTGACTGCTGATCTGCTGTTGCAGAGGAAATAGTTGAATGTGGACTGATCAGTTTTTGTCATGGGGTGAAGACAATCAAGACTTTGAATGTAATTTTGGTCTTGGGATGTGCGAGAGGGTGTATTGTCTCCAAGAGACACATTATTAACATCATCTTCCAATGCAGCTTGTTGAATTATTCTGGGTCGAGAAAGTAGATTATTAGATGAAGTGAATGGTATTCCTCCATGTAATAATGGCACTAATCCTTGCTAGGTCCAGTTAGGTCTCAATAATTGAAACTTGAGCTCAATCCTTGGTAGCTGTAATGCAGAGCAGGCAGGCTTAGCTCTGGAGAAATATGTAAAGCTTGTATCAGTACCAAAACAGTTGAAAAGTAGAAAACACAACACAATAAAAATCCCACTCCAACTTTAAAAAAATGACGAAAATTGTAATGAACATGTAGGCACCAAAATGACAAAAATCAGATGCAGGGAAGTTGAGTTTTGATCTTTCAATGTGTTTAATGTTTCTAGCCCCAAGAAGCATAAAGCGCCAACTGCACATATCTGGCTGTGCTAGACCAAAGTCAAAGTCAAATGTTGTGCACAGCAACTATGGAGTGTGTGTCTGATAAGGGGATCAGGATCATACCAGTGGAAAGGTTACCTTCTGAGTCAGGGCCTCATTACAAGTTTGGCGGTCTTTCGACCGTCAAGACCACGGATGGCGGTTGGGCCGCCGCACTCCTGGCAGGGACACTGCTTAATTATGACCCTGGTGGCTGGACCGCCAGGAGGCTGCTGCCACCACTGGGATCATGGATCCTGATGGGTTGGCGGCAGTTGGATTCGTGGTCAGCCACTGCGGTGCCCATGGCAGCACCACCGTGCTGATCATGACTCCATTGTCCGCCAGCATTTCCATGGCGGTTTCACTGCCATGGAAAGGATGTCAGAAAGTCATTGCTGGGGTCCACAGGGGGCCACTGCTATACAGTCAGGGAGCATTCGTAGGGTGCAGGTGTGCGATGGCATTGAGGCCGAGACGTTTTGTTCCCTTTCCTGAGAGCAATTCATGCTTTGCAGCAGGTTGCAAGGTGACAGTCGGGTCATATCATAAAGGGATACTAAAGGCTTTAGGCAGAAAAATGCCAACTTTCTAAAAGTGGTGTTTTCAAACTTGTAATGTATTACCATCAGATTGGCTTTTAAATTCCTGTTAATTTGAGCCCTTGAACCATGGTGCTTGCTATTCCCAAGCTCGAGTTATACATCAGAAGGTGTTGTAATGCAACCTAGTGTTTTTCTCTGGCAGGGCCTACCTTGCCACTTTGAAAAACAACTTTGATGCTTTTTCACTGCCAGGATATGTAAAATGTAGGGGCACATGCCCTACTTTCTTGATACTGTACACCCGGCCCTGTGGGGTGACTTGTAAGTATTATTAAGCAAGGGTTGGCTTGGCAAAAGGTTTATTTTGCGGGGTTGAATTTGCAGTTTTAAAAATGGACACTCAGGCTGCATGCACAGGTCTGAAGACATACTGGGGGTTATTCTAACTTTGGAGGAGTGTTAATCCATCCCAAAAGTGACGGTAAAGTGACGGATATACCACCAGCCGTATTACGAGTTCCATAGGATATAATGGACTCGTAATACGGCTGGTGGTAAATCCTCACTTTTCTGTCACTTTTGGGACGGATTACCACCTCCTCCAACGTTAGAATAACCCCCACTGTGCCTTGTCACTTTACTTGTGATACAATAGGTGATGCAGTCCATTACTGACATTTAACTTACATGTCATGGCTACAAAGAGTACCACATACTGGGGATTCTACAAGTTTTAGTGGGTCAGAGCACACACTATCTTCACGGTACGTAGATGTGGCGTTAAGAATTGTAAATCTGTACTTCCCTACATGCACTAACCTTTCGCTATTTGTTACCCCAATATTTTTTCTTAGATATTCTTGTACCACAACATTGTTGGTGTCCATAATCAGTGGTGCGACTCCTCATATTGAAAAGGTGGGGACCACTATATTGTTTTTATACCCCAGGGAAAATCTGTTACTATACCATTTATTTTTTCTCAGGGGTTAATTTATAACACAATTCTGCATTTTTCTGGCTCTTAAATGTGGGATAATAAGTAGAAACCACACACAATTTCTGCACATTTTCCCTCTGTTTGAGCATTTACTGGGTAAAATGTGCACAATGAGCTATCACTGGGCATCTTGGAAGAGGGAGTAGGCACAAACAGTGCTTGCACCCGTTCCTGGTAATTCCTGTGCACTTGCAATGAGACTAAGAGGACTGTAATTACTTTTTTACAATTCGTTTGATGAATATAGGAAAAGGATTGTTAGACCTTGTATCCTTGGTGTGCTCTCCCCTAATGTTTTGCCTTTACTTCCCACTTTGTGCTGTGTGCTGGACTCTGCATTTGCTCTTTTTGTTACTCTGGGAACTTTACCACTGCTGACCAGTCCTAAAGTGCAAGTGCTCCCTAAGTGATATTTACATGGGTAATTGGCTTTTCGATTATTGGCATATTTGATTTACTAGTCAGTTCCTAGTAAAGTGCACTAGAGGTGCCTAGAGCCTGTAAATCAAATGCTACTAGTGGGCCTGCAGCACTGATTGCGCAATCCATATAAGTAGCACTGAAAACATGTCTCAGAACTGCCACTGCAGTGTATCTGTGTTCAGTTTTAAACTGCTACTTCGACCTGGCAAGTGTACCCACTTGTCAGGCCCAAACCTTCTTGTTTTGTACATGTAAGGCACCCCTAGGGTAGTGGTAGTCCCATGGGCAGGGAGCAGTGCATGTTAAAGGTGGGACATGTACTGATGTGTTTTACGTGTCCTAACAGTGAAATACTGCCAAAATCATTTTCAACTGTTGCAAGGCCTATCTCTCTCATATGTTAACATGGGGGATGCCTTTAAATATTCTTAAAATGCAGATTGCCTATGAGAGCAGATAGAAAATTTTGAGTTTGGGGTCTGTGAACTCACAATTTAAAAATACATCTGTTAGTGAAGTTGTTTTTTATACTGCTAGTTTAAAAACGCCACTTTTAGAAAGTAGTCATTTTATTGTTTTAACCATTCTGTGACTCTGCCTGTTTGCAGATTCCCTGTCTTGGTCAGACTGACAGTTGGGCTGTTTGTGAATCTCCTGTAGAGAGTGACACAAAGGGAGCTTGCGTGTAACCTGTATATCCTGATGATCTATCTGGGCTGGAGAGGAGGGAGGAGTGGTCACTTACACCTGAATGGGCAGTGCTGGCCCTCACACAATGCAGTCTCCAACCTCGTGGCATGTGTCTGGGGCCTGGGCTGGGCAAGGCAGGATCCTGTAAACAACAGAGAATTTCCTTTGAAGTTTTCTGCGTCAAAGGCAGAAATGGGTATAAGTAGTGGACTCAAAACCCCAGACTTTAGATCACTTCTGGAGCCAAGAGGAACCTCTGCCAAGGAGAAGAGCTGAAGAACTGGAGGAGGAGTGCTGCCTCTTTGCCTGTGCTATGCTGGGTTGGCCTGCAGTTGCTGCTTCTGCCTGAAAGAGGACATAAACTGGACTTTGTGGTATATGGCTGCTTGTGAAGAATCTCTAAGGGCTTGAACTGAATTTGGGTCCTGTTTTGAAGTCTCAGTGCCATCGAAGACTTCCTCTGCCAACACCTGGACTCTCTCCTGAGACTCCTGCTCTGTTAAGTGGTGCCCTATCCAGTCCCTGGGCCCTTGAAAGGTGAAGCTGGTAGAAAAAGGACAGAAATTCACACACAAAATTTTGACGCACCACATGCAATGCGGCTGAAAAACGATGCACCCTGCACTTTGCTGCTGAAATTGACACTCCACCTGCATCGCGGCTGGGATATCGACGCATTGTGGCTGAAGAAATGACACAACACCCACTTGCTACTGCTGTTAACGACACAAACCCCACGCAGTGTGGTTTTCCAACACCGTGCAACCAGATTTCTCACGCATCGTCCTGGGGCTTCAAAGTCATCGGTAACCTGCGCCGATCTGAGGTGCTCTGTCTAGAAATCAACGCATTACTCTTTTTGCAGGGGAGAAAAACAACGCATCGCCTACCCGACCGGCGAAGAAATGACACACAGCCTCACTTGCAAGTAGGGAATCGACGCATCGCTGACTTTTCTGACACACGCTCGTCCGTGTGGCTTTATTTTTGACGCTAACCAGGTACCTTGTGTAGAATCAATGTTTCCTTTGTTTACTATGGAGTATGACTCTCTTTACTTTGAAAATTCATATCTTGACTTGTGTGTGTTGAATTTTTGTCATTTTGGTCTTGTTTAATTTAGATAAATATTACCTATTTTTCTAAACTGGTTTGGTGTCCATTATGTCGTGTTTTCACTGTATTCTGGATGTGTTGGTACATATACTTTACACATTGTCTTTGAAATAAGCCTGACTGCTTGTGCTAAGCTACCAAGGGGGTGAGCAGACATTGTCTTCGGAGTGTAACTCCCTTACTGTGACTAGAGTGAGGGTCCCTGATTGGACATAATGCAAACTGACTGCCAACCAGTGATCCTATTCCTAACAAGGATGACAAACATACGCAACCTAATTCAAAATAGGAACTTTTAATAATTTCAATCACAACGTGAAGGTTTTTAACTCTATTTGTAGTGCTTCAGCACAACAAATATATCAGGAACTTTATTTTGAATTGTTGAGGATGTTCTAGATCATTTTTTAAATCTGGTTATTATTCACTAACCATCAGTGTCTTACATATACATTTTGCAATATGACAACAATGACACTAGTCATGTTCAGTTTTCTACGAGAAAACATGCATGTCTTAAAGTCCTAACGCAGAATTTATTAATAACATGTCTCAAAAGTCTATATACTGAATTACACATTATGAGTAGATAAACATGTCTCTGGCTTTTGTAAAATAATTTAATAATGTCAAATACATTTGTCAAGTATTTTACAGACCCAATTTGCCATTGCTAGTAGCAGTTGGTACTTTTACAAACCTTTGTTTTGTAGCTAACATTAGCACTATCCGTGGAATGCTGAAATTTGCTCAGGTAATCAGAAAGAGTCTCTTACCTAATTCAAATAACATCAACATATATGATATTGGGCCTTTCTCAAGTGCCAGGACACACCACATTATGCCTGGACTCACCCTAGAAACTTAAGAGGAGGTTATGCAACCTTATTGTGTGTCACTGAAAACAACAAAATGAAATGTTTGACTGAGCAAGATATGAGTTCATTTCTGAAAATGCCGAATGCAACCTGCTTTTGAGAATTTCCTGGTAATCCAGAAAATCCTCCAATTTCAACAAAAAATGCTAAACACAAAGTATAATCCACCAATTCCCTTCATCATAACATACCCAAGATAAAGGAAATCGTGGGTGGTTGCTTACCAATTCTTCCAATTGTTTGATTTTCATTTGCCACCCACCAAATGGGCAAGCCGGAAGCCAATAAATTGTGGCGGTGGAGCACTGTCTCCATATTTCTCTAGGAGGTCCAGCAGTAGTCTGTTTTGTTTAAAGAATTCAAAATTTTGGCAGTGTTTTATTTTGAATGATTTTACCCCTACCACCATGGCAGGAACAGTTTTGAGAAAAGGAAAGAATCCACCAGTTCATGGTGATCCAGTAAGCATTATTCTTGTATTCCAAAGACAAACCGTCAAGGTGGGCTTTTGTATTGGTAATTTTCTCATAGTGTAGGTGGCATGTTGATTTTTTCTGTATGGTGCTGCCATGCTCTGCCGTAGTGGTCACAGAGACAGAAAAAAAGATTGACATAATTTTGAAGAAACCACATGTATGAAAGTAATATGAAGGGCAATGAGGACATAATGGTATTTGGACAAAATATCGGGAGGCAGAAATATCAGAGAATAAATACTGTGATACACAAATATTATAATGCACAAATATTGTTGTCAAGAATATTGTTTTTTAGATAAGTAATATAATTTTTAATAATATTGTGGTTTTTTATATTGTTTTCAATATTATAATGCTAAAGATATTTTTTTAAATTTCTAATGTGTTTTAGTTGATATGATAATTTTATGTGTTACTTTTATTCATATAAATGTTACTCTTTATTAAAGTGTAGTTTGTAATTTTAAATGATTTAGAATTTTTCTTTTTTTTCATAGTAATGTATAGTGAAGTAGTGGGTTGTTGGATTTATAAGGGGATACAGTAGGAAGTAAATTAAGTAATAATTAACAATTAATTATTAATTAATTATTTAATTGATTTCATTTATGCAATTTATGGAATACTTATTTATTTTACTTATGTTTTATTTGCAGTCTGAAAGGGGTGTAGTGGTCTAGGATGGGAAGTTAAGTGGAAATAATAATGTACTAATAATTTTATTTAATTATTTAATTATTATTTAATTATGTTAAAAATGGAAAACTAATTTATTGAACTAATATTTTGGATGTGGGATGCCAAATTTGTAGGTATATAGGGTGGGCAGTTACCTAATTATTAATTCATTTATTAGTAATGATTATTTGTAATTTAAATATTTAAATTTTGGAATATTTACATATTTTAATTATATTTTAGTAGGGGACTGCTATGTTTGTAGGGGTCTAGGTTGAAAAGTGAATAAAGTAATCATTAATCAACAATTAATTAGTAATTGTTAATTATTTATTTAAATTATTTTAAATATGTAAATTATGGAATACTTATTTTTAAAGTTATATTTTAGGTGCAGGGTGCTAGATTGGAGGGGGTATAGGGTGAGAAGTTAATAAAATAATGATTGAATGACAGTTATTTATTAATTGATAATTAATCATTTTAACGAATAGTAATTATGTAAAATTATTTAATTATTCATTTTTCTTTAATATATATTTATGGTCATTAATATTTTTTTATAAGGAGTTTAATATTTTTTCTACATTAATTGTGTTATTTATATACGTAATGTGTTTGAAGTGAAGTACTTTATGTACTCCTATTTCAACGTATTTAACCTCTTTGCAGTTTGACACTTTCCGGACTTTTGTGTTGACTGGAGTGGGAATAGTAAATGTCACCCCTCTGAAATCCAACGATTTCCCTATTGTTGCACAGACTGGAGTAGGAATATCAAATTTTACCCCTTGAAAGTCCAACACTTTTCCTACTGTTGCATTGACTGGAGTGGGAATAGTAAATTTCACCCTTCCCAAATTCAACGCTTTCCTTAGTGTTGCAGAGACTGTAGTGCGAATTGTAAATTTTACCTTTCTGAAGTCCAACACTTTCCCTACAGTTGCACTGATTGGAGTGGGAATAGTACATTTTACCTCTAGGACTCCCAACCCTTTACCTACCATTGCATAAACTAGAGTTGGCATAGTATATTTAACATTGTAGACTCTGAGGGCCTACAAACTGGTTTATCGCTCATGATGCACCAGTTTGCTTGCGCCGCCTGCTCCCTCTAACAACATCATGGTAGCATGCTGTATTTATAATACAGTGCACCATAGTGCTCACCAGCACCGCATCGTCAGAATTTCTGACACAGTTGTGGCACTTTGCTGGACTAGTGTAAAAAATGTTGATGCTTGTCCAGCAAAGTGCGGGGAAGCCCATAGAACAAAGTACAGCATCACTTTAACGCCTGCCGTGAGCAGGCATTAAAAAATGACCATGAATGACGCAGTGAAATCTTGTAGAATTAATAGCCTTTAATAGTTTTAATACTGTTGGTTAAATGCAGTTTATAGCAGAGCTCTGATTAGGTCACGATGACCCCTTAGCTCTGGTGCTGGGGTTCCAAAGGGATCCTGCCAGAGCAAAAAAACACTTTTTGTAGAATTCACTGCATCATTCCTAAAGGCCTTCTTTCGGGGGGAACACCTCCCCTACATATATTATACCTGGCGTGAGTATAATGTGCCGTAAGGGTTTACAAACTGGTGAAATGGCACCATTGCACCAGTTTTTAAATACAGCGTAGGGTGGGGGACTGTTCTGCACCACCATGGCATCAGAAAAAATGATGCTATGGCGATGTAAGGGGTGTGTAAATGAGCCTCTAACAGTTTTAATAATGTTGGTTAAATGCAGTTTATAGCATTCATTGTTTTATTTTTATTATGTAATTTTAGTTTTAATTTTATTTTGGATTTTTCATGTTTTATTATTTTATTTATTGACTACAATAATTCATATATTTTATTTTAGCCTATTAATTTATTTATTTTATGTCTTTATGGTGTTATTGCAAATGTATGTATATATATATATATATATATATATGTGTGTGTGTGTGTGTGTCTGTGTGAGGAGGCATCTGTAATTAAATTATATACAGACTTTACTTTCGCTGTCCGAGCATTCCTCTAAATAAACTTGGAGGAACTGGTTTGTTATGTGTGGAAAGATGGATCCACGCTCAGACCGCCACCATTCATGCAGCCTCAGTTTTCTGGTGTTTGGGAGCATATGTATATGTATATATATATATATATATATATATATATATATATATACACATATATTATTTTTTTATTTTTTTTTCTCAGAAAAAAACAAAAGTAATAGGGACATTATAGTTAGGAAATAGAATTAAAAATATCATAGACCTTAATGGAAAAACCAAAGGTTACAGGGACGTTATGATTAGGCTTACATTTTAAACGAATGTACAAAACCATAGAAATTCACCAGTTATAGTTATAGTTATCTCAAGTAACAATACTTTGTGCCCTAAGGTAAATGTAACTTGTGGCCCCACCATGCACAGTTTTTTTGTCAAAAATGTTACTGCAAATATTACAATGATATTATCAATGATGTTATCAAAGATGTCATGAGTGCCTTGCAGAGGTCTGCAGACCTCTGATTGGTACACGATGACCCCTTAGCTCTGGTGCTGAAGTTCTAGAGGGGTCAAGCCAGAGCAAAGAACCCCTTTTAAAAAAAGTTTTGTCATGAGTTTGCCACAACTGCGTCAGAAATTCTGACGATGCTGTGTTGATGAGTACTATGGTGCACTGTATTGTAAATACAGCGAGCAACCATGGTGTCGTTAGAGGGAGGAAGGCACGCAAGCAAACTGGTGCATCATGAGCGATGCACCAGTTTGTAGGCCCTCAGAGTCTACAATATTAAATATACTGTGCCAACTCTAGTTTGTGCAATGGTAGGGAAAATGGTTGGGACAAAATATGTTAAAACGTTTACATTTTTAATTTTTTTTTAATCAAATACAAAATAAACAAATAATAATAAAAAATATATGTAACCAATGTTAGGAGAAGTATTGGAGTCTAGCATTATTATTAGATATACTATTCCCACTAAAGTTTATTAACCAGTAGGAAAGTGTAAGACTTCGGCAGAGTTAAATTTACTATGACCACCCCAAATAGTGCAACAGTAGAGAAAGTGTTGGACTTCAGAATGGTTCGATTACCTATTTCCACTCCTAACAACACAACAGTAGGGGAAAGTGGTAGACTTTGGGAAGGTTATATTTGGTATTTCTACTTCAGTCAGTGTAGCAGTAGGAAAAGTGTTGGGCTTTGGATGGTTTAAATTTATTTTCCCCACTCCAGTCTAAGGGCCTCATTACAGGTTTGGTGTTCAGACCGCCAGACTGCCATGTTAGCTGACCTGAAAAGACCACCATGTTGGCCGTCTACTGACTACCCTATTACAAATCATACAGGTGGGACCGCCAACCAAAAAAGGCAGACCACCAGTGGCACATAGGACTGGAAATAGGCAGTCTAACCTTCAGCACCAACAGCACTGTGACCAATCACTGACCATATTACAAGCACACAATCACCATGGCAGACACCCATGGCGGTCCGCAGTCCCCAAACTAATACACAACAGCGCATTGGATGATTTTGAAAACAACACAGCTGACACATTGCCACACTGGACAAACCTTCAAAGGACACTATAAACCACACAGCTTCATAGACTACAATCCTTTGCATTTAAACTGCTACATACAGACAGTACAGATACAGATACCAGGCACCACTTTTTTCACCTTTTTTCACCATCTCATATGTTACCCTGCACACACTTTTGTCCAGCACACACCCTTCTGCCCTTCTCATCTTTAGTAAGTGACTGTCTCCCCTTTCTTGTTTTTTCCCACCATGGCACGTTTAAAAATCATTGTTTCTCAGAAGATGAATTCAGAGCTGTGATGGATGAAATCATAAGTGTAGAGCCTCAATTGTTTGGAGCACTCTCCTCTCAGTAGGAAAATGGAACTGTTGATCGTTGACAGAGTCAATGCTGTAGGCACCACCGTGCATACAAGGGAGGACATTAGGAAGAGGTGGAACGACCTCAGGGGCAAGGTCCATTCCCTGGTCTCCAAGCATCAGCTGCAGGCCAAGAAGACTGGAGTTGGCCCTCCCAGTGCCCAATTGCATCTCTTTTCCCGGGAGGAGAAGGTCTTGGCCATCCTACATCTTGAGGGCTTGACAGGAATACTTGGTGGAGTGGAGTCTGGTAAGTCACAACACTAAAAATATCACCAAAATGTAATGTCATGCATGTTCACAGTTCACATGTTGCCACTTTTACTGTCACTCTACTCACCAGCCCATTGTTCATCAGTTCAAAGACCTCTATTTGGCAACTCACTTGGGGAGATGACATTTGTATAGTGGGTGTAGTACAGGGGCTGACATGAATACAACTCCCAGCAGGCAATGTTCTATAACTCCAAACACCAGACCAGTGGTCACTTCTCCCAATACCCCTATTTGGTGCGTATCAATTTAAGAGTAAAACACCTGGGGACATATTTGGCAAGTCTGTGCAGTACAGGCACTGTAACTACAAACACTAGCACAGTGGTCACATGCTACAATAAATCTGTTAGTAAACTCTCAGTTGAAGTGTACTCACCTGGGGGGAGAACATTGGCCAAGTGTGTGTACTAGAGAGAGTGATCTTACTGCAACTCAAAGGAGGCACTGTTTCACAAACTCCAAACACCAGAGAAGATGTCACTTGTTTAAACACCTTAATCTGGCAACTTACAATCTAAGTTTACTCAGCTGGAAAGATACCATTTGTCAAATGCAGGACGTAGAGGGAGTGACATGACTACTAAGGCCAGGAAGGCTCTGTGTCTGTAAAACCAACCACTAGCCCAATGTACTCTTGTTTAAATTCCATTGTTTGGTAACTCTCAATTGATGTGGACTCAACTGGGAGGACAACATTTGTATAGTGTGTGTAGTACAGGGAGCTACATGACTGTAACTCCCAGGAGACTTTCTTACTGTCACTTCATCCACCCGTCCAGTGTCCTCTTCTTCAAAGACTCCTGTTTCGTAACTCACACATGAAGTGTACTCACCTGGGGGGATAATATTTGTATAGTGTGTGTAGTACAGGGACTGACATGACTGCAACTCCCAGCAGGTCCTGTTTCTGTAACTCCAAACACCAGCACCGTGGTCATTGCCCATCTACCCCTGTCAATCAACTCACAAATTAATTATTTTCACCTGGGGGGATAACATTGGAAAAGTGTATGAACTAGATGGAATAACCTGACTGCAACTCACAGGAGGCACAGTGTCAGAAAATAAAAACACCAGAACAGTGTTCATTCATGGAAAGACTCTTGTTTGGCAACTCTCAATGTGAGTTTTGGGAGGATAACATTTGTATAGTGTGGCTAGTAGAGTGACTGACATAACTCCTATGGCCAGGAGGGTCTGTTACTTCACTCACCAGCCCTGGGTCCTCTTCTCCAAAGACTCCTGTTTGGCAACTCACACATGAAGTGTACTCACTTAGGGGGGTAGTATTTGTATGGTGTGTAGTATAGGGACTGTCATAACTGCTAAGGCCAGGAGGCCCTGTTTCGGTAACTCGAAACACCAGCCCAGAGTTCTCTTGTCCAAAGACCCCTGTTTGGCAAATCATTCCCAAATGAAGTTTACTCATCTGTGGAAATACCATTTGTCAATTATTAGAAAGTAGTGAGAGTGATGTGATTTCAACTCCCAGGGGCCCTGTTTCCGTAACTCCAAACACCAGCCCAGTTTTCTTCTTTCCAAAGACACCTGTGTCTTAACTCTCTATTGAAGTGTACTCACCTGGGAGGGAGATATTTGTATAGTGTGTATAGTACAGGGAGTTACATGAAAGCTAAGGCCAGGAGTCACTGTTTCACTAACTCAAAACACCAGTCCAGTGTTCAGTTCTCTAAATACCATTCTCCCTAAACTCACAAATGAAGAGCACTCAACTGTGGGTATGACATTTATCAAGTGTATTAAGTAGAGGGAGTGGCATGACTATTAATGCCAGGATGCTCTGTCTCTCAAACTCCAAACACAAGCCCAGTGTTCTCATGCCCAAATACCAGTCTCGTAACTCTCAAATAAAGTTTACTCATCTGGGAGGATAACATTTGTATGGTGGTGGGAAGTAGAGGGAGTGATCCGAATGCTATGCCCAATAGTCTCTGTGTCTCTACAAAAACAATGTTCACTTGCCCAAAGCTATCTGTTTACTGACCTGGGAGGATACCATTTGTCAAGTGTGTGTAGTATGGAGATTGACATGACTGCAACTCCCAAGAGGCACTGTTTCTGTAACTCTGAGCACCAGAACAGTGGTCACTTGTTCAAAGACCCTGTTTGGTAACTCTAGATTGGAAATGTACTCACCTGTGAGGGACCAAGATACAGATCATGCTCAACTCAGAGATGTGTCTGGCCACCTATCTCCATCCTGACCAGTCAGCCCAAGATAAAACTATTGAGGACAGGAAGGACAGTTTACCCAGTGTGTAAAACAATTATCCCAAAGGCCTCAAGATGCATCACCAGAAATGTATTGGCAGCAGACACGTTCACAATGCACTGATCACATTATCATCTCCAGTCACATATACAACAAACCCCTGGATCTGCCTGCATCACAATCAACTAGGCCTCAAAATGTCCAAAGCCACTGTTTTCCATTCATTTGTGGCAAGGTGGCATTCTCAGGCCATCCTCCCAAGAGCTAGTGATCTGCTCATTCCAACAGCTGCTTGACTTACATGGAATTGGCATGCTTCACAAATGTCAGGTCAATACAACAAATATCATGGTTTCTTGCCACAATACAATTAACTGAAAAATAACTTTGTACAAGGTCTATGTTTAATGTAACACTAAATTGTTGGAGGTAGATGTCCTAATACAACCAGTAACATTGTATCTTTCATATCAACAAGTCGAGCTGCCACTGGGCACACAGAGGCCACAGAAATGACTGCCACTACCCCACTGGATGAAGCCCTTAGTGAAGAAGACACTCCTGGACGTCTGGACATACAAGACGGTTCTGGCCCATCTGGGAAACCTGGTCAAACACCAACACTGAGTCTCACTGTCACCACAGCAACACCTCCCAGCTCGGTTGCCTCAACATCACAGGCAACCATTCGCCCCCCAACCTGTGTTCCGAGCCCAGTGTGTACCATCTTGTGCCCCCAGTCCAGGTTCCAGTGGGAGAGGGCACCCTGTGGCAAGGGCACAGGGCTGTGGGGGTAGGGTGCATGGGAGGGGTGCTCTGGCAAGCGGGGTGAGACCAATGAGGCCATTCCTGGCCAGGACACCATCAGCCACATCTTAGGGGTCTATCAGGAGTCCCAAGGCATGATTGGCCAGGTCTTGACCACTCTGGGATGTAAAGCAGCTACAGAGGGACATACGTGAACAATGGGGGGCTCACAATACCAACATGGCCTTCCTAACAGGGGTGAAGAGGGGCATTATCACCATTCTGAGCAGGGCTCTACAACAACACTCTACCTCTTCCTTAAACACATCATCAACAGGCCCTTCTTCATTGATGACAGCCATTGGAAGGGAGACCCTGCCAGAGAAACAAGCCTCAGATGCCCCTGCCTCTGTAGCAGCAGATCCACTCATCACCACGCAATCAGGGAGACCGGCGAATAGTCCAGGGGGTGCAGATGGCAAGACACCCACCACTGTCAGTAAGTGACCTCTTCCTAAAGGAACTCCTTTGTTTGCCACACATTCACTCTGTTGACTGATCCTGAACTATCCACCAGTTCCAATGGGAGGAGTACTCTGGACTTTGGACTCCCAATGGTAAGCATTCTATTCCAATGATTTCATTCACCATGACTGACACATTCACTTTATTATTTTTTGTCTTTTCTGTCAACATTTTATTTACTGCATCAGCACTGTAATAAATTCACCCATCACAAACTCATTGTTTACTTGCTTAATTTCAACATTTTGCCATTTAGAGATTAAGACCATGTGACCCATATGATGATGACTTAACTTACCAGTACAAGAAGGGATATGTTACAGGTACGCAATGTATTGCTCAGGATTACAACCATTACACACAAACACATCAGTACATATGTTTGGAGACACCAAACATTTTATTCCATTTTACAGCACATATGATGTCCATATGTCTGGACCTTTGTGACATAACAATGTGTGACTCATACTGAGTCAAATCACATATTCCAGGGTACAGCCCCCAGGCCACGGAATGGAGGGATTTGTCAGACATTGTCCTGTAGATTAGGCAAACATTAAAGTGAATGATGTCAGCTGCTTGATCCTTATCACATACCACACCAAAAACATCCAACATCACATAATTCAAGATACATACAGATGGCAGTACAACATTTCCTGATCCCAGGCCCATCATAATCCAATGACCCTGCATCTGGTAGTATGACAGAAACATATCAATGTTGTGGCAAAGGCACTGTGGTCTGCATTGATGAAACACATCTACAGCTACATACAGATCATACAATAATAGTGTTCAGCCAATGTGAAGGGTGAAAGACTTGCTCGCAATCAATGAATGCATATTTCATGCCCACATGATAAGACATATGATGCAATCGTCCCAACACAGCACACAGAACAAGCCCAATGTGCACTTCTGACCTTACACCCAAACACTGTCCAAGGTGCCTTGGCACAGGTCTCATACACCCCATATATGTGACCTACATTACCCATGTACACTTTGTATGTCAGAACAGCATCAGATACCTGCCAGTGTGACTACTCTGAAATTACCACATGAGGATGTCAAGGTGAAGGTACCTGTACAAAGACAAAACAAGGAGTATAGGCTTGAAAACATACCTATTGCACGAATCACATAGCAAGTTACTGGAAAAGTAATTACGCTGCAATTAAACTGACACACACAAAGCAAAATCATCAAGCTGGGGATATGGCAAACACTAACTCTCCCTTGTTGTTGCCAAAACACTCAACTCCACACATTGTCACAACTACAGTTCATTGTACAGTCACAGTCATTACATCACATGACATACTTACACTCATGAAAAGCAGCTGTTGATGAGATCTTCAGCAAGTCAGCTCCTTCCTCTTCACCACTGTCATCCTCACTTGGCATTTCAGTAGTCTCACCTGTGGCACTGCAGGCTCTCCCTCCTTTGGGCTGAATGGGATATTCCTCCACAGGGCAATGTTGTGGAGCATGCATCATGATACAGTGATCTGACACACTTTTCTGGGTGAGTAGAGGAAGCCTCCACCAGTCCGGTTAAGACACCTAAATTTCACTTTCATGAGCCCAAATACCCGCTGACTACCTGCCTTGTTCTTTAATGGGCCTCATTGAAGCAGACTTTGCGTGGATTAGTTGGATTCCTTAGTGGCATCAACAACCAAGGATGGTTTGGCTATGCAGAGTCTCCTGTTAAGTAATGGGACATATGTGCAACAATGAGTCACTCACTTCATGATTGTAGCACCAGACATTGCACACACACAAACAGGACAGATGTGACTTACCAAACTGCCAGGCCCTCTCTGGGCACGGCTGTGACATCAGTTGGACTATGGTGTTGTTCTGCATTATGAAGGAGTCATGGACTGAACCCGAATAATGGCCATAGAGATATGAAATATAGAGATCCACCAAACAGACAATTTGCGAGTTGACGGAATGGAAGTTCTTTTTGTTGCCAAGTACTTGTTCATTGGCCTGTGGTGGCACCAAACTAACATGTGGGCTATCAATGGCCCTCACCACATGTGGGATGTGTTCAAAACCATAAAAGTCAGCCTTCTCATGAGCTAAATCCTCACATCGGGGAAACCGGATATAGCTGTCCAGGTGTTTCAGCATTGGTGACAGGACATCCTTCAACACAAGACTGAACATAGGCTGGGGCATACCACCAGATAGGGCCACTGTATGTTGAAAGGATCCTGTGGCTAGGAAGTGCAATACTGATATGACTTGTACAATTGGCGACATGTTGGTTGGATAACTAATAGCTGGCATCACATCTGGCTTCAACTGATGGCATAAGTTCACTATTGTGTGCCTATCCATTCTGTAATATGTTAATATGTGGCATTGCGCCATGGTCTGAAGGTCTGACAGTGGGCGGAAGACTGGAGGTTGTCGCATCCTCCCTCTTCCTGGGTACTTATGAATGACAAGAGATTATTTGTAACATTAGTCGGTGTGTCCACAGCAACATACATGATGCCTGTCAATGATATCATGTGACAAGGCATTTCTGAATGGATAGACATGGCAACCAGTATACATCACAGCTGCAAATAACACAAGGGTCACATGTGACCTCCATGGTTTTCCACACATGTCCACAACATATATATGAACCAAATTCAAAGATGTGCAACACAATTGCCACTTGAAATGTGACTGGATGTTCCTACCGCCATAATGACCATTGGCTGTGGTGGACTGTACCCCACTGTTAAATGCCATGAGTGCCCTGCAAAATACTGCAATGGTGTTTGAGCAGTATGACCTACATGACAAGACAGGATAAGCATGTTTGTGAGGTCAAAAATCCTTTTTTGCAGTTGGGACACAGTTTATAAAGCCAAATACAGCATTTCAGGCTGCCAAAATCGTGGCTGCCGGACCTACTCCACTTGACATTCAGAACCAACTACGACTGCCGGCAGAAGTCATCATAATGGTAGGTGATTCCAACCATGGTGAACACAGCCATAGGCTAACGCTGTTGCCAGTGGTGGCTGCGGCCAATGGCTGTGTCCGCCAGCGGTGACAACCGCATACATGGTTGTTGTGACCGCCATGTTGTGCAGATTCACTCACTTTGTACTGTTGCTAGCAACACCTCCACGATCTGAGCTGCTCTGGAAGAAATCATATCAACTCCAGCAGGTGATAGGGCCCCTGCCTTATCACCAGAGGAGCTGAAGAGGCTGGTGACTGAAGTCCTACTTAACACAATGGGAGAGGAGGGGAAAAAGAGGGCACAGACCCCATACTTTTTCCCCAACGTACACAACCAACTACTCAAGGAGTATGGGGTAGTTATGTGGGTACCAAATAAAGTTCAAATGACCTGGACCCTCTGTGTACCCCGAACTTCTGGACTTCTTGTGCGCTGAATGTTGTTGTCAGGAGGGAAATTTCTCCTTACGACTAGGTGGTCTCACACACTATGTAGTGTCATGCTTCATCATTTTACCACCCAGCCCCATCCAGGTAAGAAAATACCACCTGGATGGACTCAACCTCACTGTTAAAAGAACTTGGAGGGAGTGCAGAGATAACTATTATCTTTATAATAGTGGGATCCAGTTGTACTACAGAAGATATAAAATCACCTAATCAGTCACCTGTGTTATATTGCACCTTTATTCACGGTGACTGTTGGTGAGATAAAAAAACGGTGAGACGCTTATAGAGGGGTCATCTACTGTTCACTGGCCAACACGTTTCTGCCCACTAACTAGAGCCAAAGGAGGTCTGGGGGCGTTCGTCAGGGCCTAGGATCCCTAGATTCATGCACTAATGAGTCGTGTGCAGAAAGAAGGGCAAAGGGAGTACCTCAGTAGGAGGTGGCAAAATTAATGTAATGTGAAGGGCCTAACTGTGGGTCACTTAACCACGAGGGCCTGCAGATGGAAAAGAACAGATGTTAAAATAAGTCATACCGACTACATGTGCTACACAGCAAACCACAGAACAAAAAAAAAAGTGAAAGAGCATGCTCCAAGAAGCAAATAATCATGAAATACAATTACAGTCAGTCACACTGGATGTAGGACATAGTTCCACAGATTACGGGAGGGAAAAGAAAAAGTTGTCTCTTACCCTGTCAATAAAGGGCAATTCGGCCCTGGTCTAGGGGAGGTGAGAGTGTCCCCTTGTAGTCACACATTATATATGGGAGAGAGTTGACAGGAATGGTGGTGAACACACTAGGAGGCAGACAAAATTATTATAAATCGCAAAGGAGGGGAGCGCTGCAAGTGGCCCCTGAGGGACATTAAGTAAATGCCAGTGCTCCCTCAAAGTAGGGCGAATTTTTGTGGAGCCCCCTTTTGATAAGGCCTCACAGTGCCTAATGTAACATTTGCGATTTATAATAATAAGTGAGACATACAGGAGTGTGTCACCATTGTTTATTGGCTGACACATTCTCTCATGAGTCATAACTTGTCATTTGGCATGCAGTGCACTGCAGTAGCAACGAGGGGCATGATGGGAAGGCATAGAGTTTTGAGCCACAATGTGCATTTCTTTGCCAGTGATGTGGCAGCATGTTGCAAAGTGCACTGCACATGTGAAATAAGTAAGGTTTATAACCTGACTGTTGGCATGCATCCCAGAGTGACTTGCAGTTATGTTGAAATCTCATGTGTTTGGGTACAACATTCGTCGACAGACATACAGCTGGGTCTGCATGACCATAATGGAGACAATGATGTAGCATCTATTTGGGCAACATGTTGAGGGCCTTCAACAAGTACTTGCAAATCTCTGGGCCTCTTCAGCATCCAAGGGACTAATGGCATCTACTGATGCACTCAGAGTATGTCATTGAAAGAAGTGCCAGACATTAGTGGTGATTATCCAGGGGCTTGCTGATTTATTGTGTCGTGGGTTTTGGGGACTTCTCTCCCTTACATGTTGCACATGATGTCTACAGTGTTAATTTCATTGCCACACGTGTGGCCTATCTTAGCAACATTAGTACCACCCCATTACACCATTGGGACAAATATCACTTGGTGAAGTGTGCATTGTGGAACTGCTTCCTGTGTGACATGATTATTTCCATGTCAACCTTCTCCAGGCAATTGTACTTTTGTCAGCAACATGGCAGGATTTTCATCATTTCTTACTGTTGGGTCAGCATGTATCCGACAAATAGATGTGTGCATGATCTTGTGTGGTATCTGTGGGAATGGACTTGGTGTTGGCCTAAAATTGTATGACAACAGGTACCTGAGGTCTGCTCCATGGAGCAAAGCTTTAAGGGTGATGAGGTCTCCTACTATTTGAATGGTTACTGTGATTACCCCACTTCAGTCATGCAATTGTAGCTGTCTGAGATCCTGATTTTCCTGAGGGCAGCTGTTGACGGTGCAGATGGCATGCATGCATATAATTTGGCACATGTATGTGCCACATAGATGGAGTTTGTCACTGGGGCCTATTTGACATCATGGTCATGTTTGCCAATCAGAGCTGTTGTTCAAGTTTTATCATGGATATGTGATGGCTCTATTTCTCTTTGTATTTACAACATCAGACCAGGGAAGCAAAGTAGACAGGGCACAGCTGAGTGGGGAGGCTGGTCAATACACCACAGACACAGAGGGACACAGTGGCCTGGAGGATGAGGGGAGTGCCACTGGGAAGACCGGAACATCATCTTCATCATCAGAATCTTCCTCCAGTGTACACTCCCTGGTGGTGGCAGACCCATGGGACATACCCCTGTACAATATTTGTCTGCCACACCCAGTCTATCACCACCCTCCCTGTTGCTCCCCACCCAGTTGGCTGTGCCCGCTCACCTAAGAGGGTGAGCATCTCCTAAGCCGCAGGCACCTCGTCCCCAGCCTCCTCGTATCCCTGCTGCTCTCATTGAGGAGGCTATTGACCTCCTGAGAAGTATATTTGTGGGTCAAACCGCCATTGTGAATGCCATCCAAGGATTGGCAACCCAACGGCAGCAGACTAATTCATGGTGCACTGTCTGCCTTACAGAGATCTTTTTGGGCTCTGGCGTCCACACTGACAGCAGCCAGTCACTCCCCACCTTCCGTCCCCCCTCCACCTCCTTCTTTTCAATCCAAATCACCCATTCCCCTACATACCCCAAGCACCCAGACCGATCCTCAGCCACCCACCTCAACACACAAGAGCAGCACACACAGACATAAGTGCCAAAAACACACAAACACACCAGCAAACAACAGACACCCACAGACACAACATTAGTCACCACTTCCCAAGATAACCCCACCACCCCTACCGGCCCACACATGACATCAAGCATACCCACAGGTACCAGCACAACAGTGACACACGCACCACACCCAAGAGGCCCTGACTCAATTCCCAACTCCTCCCTTCCATCTCCAAGTCCTCCCCTGTCACACTGGTCCCCCTTCAAGCACCCCTCCCCCCAAGAAGAAGCCAATCCCTCCAAAGAAGCAGTCCACCCCTCCGGAATCCAAGCTCAAACCCACCCATCACAATTCTGATGCCCCCGCCCCCAAAGATCATCCATGGGGTGCCTGCCTGCCCACTTGATGCCCCCTCATGCGGAGGTTCCCTGGCAGTTGGGAGTCAAGTGACAGCACAGTGACATGCATGCCCAGAACCAAATGGATTGTCCAATGGCTTTGGACTTTAGAACCTTTTTAATCAACACAAACAGTTGTTTTTTTAGATATACTTTTGTCCTGCACATCCTTTTCTACCTTTATGTTGTTTCTGAGTGACTTGTGTTGTATGCCTACAGTTCTTCGTGTTTTAGCCTGCTTGCTGATCCATTTGCTATTGTTTGCAGTGTCTGACTTTGTGTGCATTGCTGGTGTTCCCCAAGACGAGGGTATTTCTTGACTGTAGAAATAAGTGGGCGGAAATGCAATGGTGGTGGCATGGCATTGTGTACTGTTTGGTATGCTAAGTATTTCAACTTGTGCTATCCAATGTGAGCATGTGTGGTGTTAGACTTGTCCCAATGATATGGGTTATGGATTCATCTAATCTGTGGCAGCTTGAGTTTTGTTTGTGCAGACTTGGAGTGTGTTCAGTTGTGCTACCTTTGTTTGTATTTTACTTTGCATGTGTCCATTTAGCTGTGTGTACCTTGCAGCTACTTCATGTAGAGGTATGTCCCATGCAGTTGGAGTTGTAGTGCTTTGTTGACTTGCACTTCCACATTGTGCAGATAGGCATGTCATTTGGGTCTTGTATTGTTTGTCCCTGAGATACATGTATGGCCAGTTCCTGTGCAAATGTTGTTTGAGGGGCATGTGCAAAGAAATATGTGTCCCAGGGCAGCCTCCTTCCTTGAGTGTTCCTGGTGCCATCACCCCTATTATGCAGGCATTGTTTGCATAGTGTGCTTGGGATATTTGTTTCTCTGTATATTGTGCATCCCATTGTCCTTCCATTGTGTTGCAATGTGGGTGATGTGTGTGTCCATTGCAGGGCTGTTTACTGGGAGTATTGTTTGTGTTCCATGCAACATCCATACATATGTGTGTTGAATGTGACAACAGTCCATGGCTTGTGAGGAATGTGAGTGTATGAGTTGTATTTGTAGAGGTGATGTTGGTGTATTGTTGGTGTTGTGTGACCCAATGTTATGTACACTTCACTGTCCCTCTTCCTGTGATGAGCAGACGTGTCTTTTTGTGTAGGGTTGTGGTGCAGGGTAAGTGACCTGCCCAAAAGGGGCATTTGGTGACTTTGAATGCGTCCTTATGTGTGTTTGATTCAGACGTGGGACACAATGACAAGTGTACTTGGTGCCCGTAGCGTGACCCCCCCAATGATGTGGATGATGGTGCGACGGTCTATTGTTGAGCTGCATGACACAGGTAAGTGTGTATACTTATGGTCAGTTGCGCCCATGGCGAAGGGGATTTTGTGCTCCTTTGATGATCAGCAGCAGTGTCAGGACGTGCGTGATATGCTCCATGGTGGCACCAGACATGTAAGGCTGCCTGCAGGTGAGTGTCTCCCTTTGTATTGCACAGTTCTGCCTGCTGAGATGTGGTATTTAGACCTCCAAAGTCACATTGGCGGTGTGCAACCTCATAATGTGTCCAGCGGCAATACAAGCTCTGTGGGCCTGTTTGTACAGCCTTGTCACAGCGGGGGTATGTGCTGTCTGGCGGTGCCGGTGGGACCGCGGTGGTCTTTGCTCCTCAGGCCAGCATAACTGGTAATTCGGCGGTCAAACTGCCAATGCCGCCAAGGCAGTCAACAGACTGCTAAATTTGTTATGAGGCCCTTAGCAACAGTAGGGAAAGTATTTCACTTCACACACATTACACATACATTCATTATTCATACATTATAATTTAGAAAAAATAACCATTATTAACATTAAAAATCTACATATTTATAAACAAATTATTCAACAAATCACATAATTAATAATCAATTACATAATTATCAATTAAAAATAATTATTTTATAATTAATTAACTTCCCACTCTACACTCCAAGAAACCAAGGAACCCACACCTAAAATACAACCAAAATAAATAGGCATGTCACAAATGATATAATTAATAGTAAATTAAATAATTAATTATCAATTAACAAATATTTGTTAAATAATTATTACTTAATTAACTGCCCGCCCCATAATCCCAACAAACCTTGCAACCTGCACCTGAAATATAGCTAAAATGCATAAGTATTAGGTAATTTACGCCAACAGAACTACACCCACAACATTATGATCCACAACACTACATTGGACAATTCAAATAACACACACCTGACACCCATACACACACCACATTCACACACCCACACCACTATAAAACACACATACACATTACCCACAACCCTTTACAACTAAAAATAAGTGCCACAAGAGAGCTAGCAAGACCACAGACAAGATCACTGCCACACACCACCATCACTTATACACCATCCACGCACCTTACATCACACACCCCAACACATCACCCCACACACCATCACCCACACCACTCACATTACACCCTTGGCACAACAACAACACCCTAGGTTCTCAGAGGAGAAGCTAAGGGTTATGGTAGAGGAAATTGTCAGGGTAGAGCCACAGCTATTCAGATCACAGGTGCAGCAGACATCCATTGCTAGGAAGATGGAGTTATGGAGGAGAATCGTGGACGGGGTCAACGCCGTGGGTTAGCACCCAAGAACAAGGGATGACATCAGGAAGAGGTGGAACAACCTACGGGGGAAGGTGCGTTCCATGGCAGCAAGACACCAAATAGCTGTAGAGAGGATTGGCGGTGGACCCCCACCTGCCCCCCACCACTAATAACTTGGGAGGAGCAAGTCTTTGCAATCATGCATCCTGAGGGCTGGGCTGGAGTAGCAGGAGGACTGGACTCTGGTTAGTCAACTCTTTACTACTTTCACCCCCTCTACCTGCATGCCATCACATACCCCCACCCTTACCCTCACTCCCATCACTCGACCAACTACCACACACCCCACCATCACAACCCTCTCATCCAATACCAAGCCCTGCATGCAACACCAATCCATGGACACCACTCACAGACCTGCATGGACACCTATCACTAAAGCATACACACTAGAGGGAAACAGCAAGCCCATCAATTAACTAATCACACAAGGCATAGCTGCCAGGGTAATAACAACCATAGAGGGCAACACACCCATGCACAAAATTTCACACGCAGAAACAATAACACTGCATTTACATCCCCACAGGTCCCCCAGCCTATGTCACCGGAGAGGAGGTGCCTGCAACATCCAGTCCCCCCTCCCCCGAAGAGGCCCACAGTGATGACAGCAGCTCTGGACACCTGTATCTGGATGACTAACCTGGCCCATCAGGGATCTCCGGACAGTCGGTAACCCTGGCACAGTTCCATACCACCACAGAGGCTCCCCCTCAGAAAACACCAGCACAGTACGCACCCAGCGGGCCCATACCTCTGTCCCCAGGACACGTCAATCAGCAGTGTGTCCACCACTACAGGGACCCCAGGCCACCCCACAAACACAGGACGATCAGGGACCTGGGGTCAGTGGCAGTGGGCACATGGTTCAGGGGACAGAGGCACAGGACAACAGGGAAGCTGGGAGGACTGCTGTGCCACAGGGGGAGGACAAGCCCAGGGAACGGACTCTCCAGGAGGCACTCACCAAGATCCTGGGAGCACACCACCATTCCCAGGAGACACTGGGCCAGATACTGGACAAGATGCTGGAGAACCATCGGCTGCAGGAGGGACAGTACCTGGGTATCAGGGAGGACTTGAAGGACATCAACACCACCATGGTCACCATTGCAGGAGTGCTGGCAGACATGGCCAACACTATGAAGGAGGCAGTGGCACAATAGCGGGCCTCTACCACTAGCCACATCGATGAACAGCACTTCACCTCCACTGCCGCTAGTGGACAGGAGGTTCCGCCACAGGACCAACAGGCCACCAGCACCCCTCCCCCTGCAGAAGGAGAACCACCCTGAAAACGGTCCCTGGGATCCAGGCAGAAGCCAGAGACTATTGCCAAGACCCCTGCCAGGAAATAAGACTCTCCTGATTGTCACACTTGTGTCCCACTCTGTCACCCTGTCCACCTTGAACTGCCATTGCTCCCCTTCCTATATCCCCTTGGACACTGCACCTGTGATACAAATAGACTGGACTCTATCCTGGACTTTTCTCCATCATCACCCCAGCCCATTGCACATCCCTCTCTACTTATTAGCACTTAAATAAACACCATTTGAAAAAACTATTTAACTATTTATTTGTTTAACAAGCTTTAAACATTGCAATACAACTGTACAGTAATGTACACATAGGAATGACCTGTAGTTGGCTGCAGTCAACACACCAAGAGCGATAGTGGGGCACAAATATCTGCAAACAGAGATGCCAAAAGGTACAGTAAGTGGCCATAGAAGTGGGAAAATCAGCCTGCCAGTGACAAATTCAAACACAAAACTGTCAATGAAAAGTGAAGTTACAGTGTCTTACCTGTGTGTCATTGGAAGTATTGTCGTATTATTGCACTTCTGTTGTCCTCATCCTCTAGCTCCTCATCTTCACTGTCCACAGGGTCCACTGCTGCCACACGCCCATTTCTAGCCTCAACCTCCTGCAGAAAAGCACCTGGCGATGTAAGGCAAGGTTGTAAAACATACAGCATGCCACGATGATCTGGCAGACTTTGTTGGGTGAGTAGTACAGGGATCCACCTGTTAGATGGAGGCAACAAAACATGGCCTTCAGGAGGCCGAATGTCCTCCCTATGATTTTTCTTGTTCGCCCATGTGCCTCATTGTAACGTTCATCTGCCCTTGTCCTGGATTCCTCACAGGGGCAGTAGCCATGAGAGGTTGGGGTAACCAGAGTCACCTGCAAATATCGGGGGCAACTGCTAGCCACACACTACCCATACACCTTAGGGCCCACACCATACCCATACACCAACATCCACTGGGTGGGATCCAGGCCTCACCTATTAACCACACCCGGTGCCTCTGGAGTTGAGCCATCACATTTGGGATGCTGCTATTCCTCAGGATAAAGGCATCATGCACAGACCCAGGATACTTGACATGGGAGATATATACTGGTCCGGCAGGCACACTATCTGCACATTCATGGAGTGAAAGCTCTTTCGATTTCTGAACACCTGTTTATTTCTTCGGGGGGGGGTACAAATGCAATATTTGTACCATCAATAGACCCAATAAATGTTGCGGATATGTCCCATTGCACAGAAATCAGCTTTCTCTGTGGCCAAATCCTCTCCCTGGAGGAAAACAATGTAGCTGCGTGTTTATTTAATCAGGGCAGACAACACTCTGGTCAGCTCTATTGAGATCATTGGCTGAGACATTCCTGCTGCCAAGCCCACTGTCACTTGAAAGGAGCCAGTTGCCAGGAAATGGAGCAAAGATAGGACTTGCACAAGAGGGGGAGATCCCGGTGGGCTGAGGCAAAGCAGATATCAGGTCAGGCTCCAATTGGGCACACAGCTCTGTGACTGTGGCTCTGTCCAGTCTATAATTGAGGATAATGTGCCTGTCCTCCATTGTTGCCAAGTCCACCAGGGGCCTGTACATGGGGGATTGTCTCCATCTCCTATTCATCTGCAGTGGTTGCAATCTAGGGGGCAAAACGATGAGCAGCTGGTCAGTATTCCAAATTTCCAAACACTACACTGCGTTGTGATTGTAACAGTATATTGTTGGATAGGCCCAAATGGTGCCTAAGTGTACTGTGACACAGTTAGGTGCCATGGCCTGCCCTCCCCCTGAAATGGCGTCCGCTTGTCCTGTATGGATGGGCAGGTGGAAATGAGGTAATTCCGCTGACGTTGTGCGCCGTTGCCGGAGGCGGTTGAGAACCTTCGTGCAACTCCTCATTGGATACCATTGGGCCCTATGGGTTACAGTGGCCAATGGTGATGTACGCCAATGGTGACGGTATGCACCGCCGTGGACGTGACCGCCATTTTCTATCTGTTCACTCACTTGCTACCTGACCTTCAGCAGCTCATGTCACTGGGGAAAGGGCCCCTGCCTTCACCGCTGCAGAGTTGGAAAGACAGGTGGATGGGGTCCTACCCCAGTACAGTATGTATGGACCTCCAGACCAACAGGTGAGTACACTGCGAGCATGATGCATGGGGCATGAATGCATAGAGTGTTGTGTGTGAGGGCCTCGTGTAAGGGGGGTTGGTGGAAGGGCACTGGGCAGCGTGCTGCATGTGTGGTGGGCCATGTCTGTGTGTAAGGAGATGTGAGGGCTATGGTGGGTCATGAGTGTAACAGTCAGGACGGTCTGACTGATACCTTTTCCTATGTGTATTTCTCTGCAGGTCAGCGCCCATTAAAATAAGGGAATATGGTGTGCCATCGCGAAGGACGTGCGGACCCTTCGTGTCTATGGCAGGCAGAGCACCCACTGTCGGAAACAATGGGAGGACCTGAGATGCTGGGCACAGAAGACGGTGATGGCCCGGCTGGGGACGGCCTCACAATGAGGAAGGGGTGTCCGTCGAACCCTGACCACCCTGATGGCCTGCATACTGGCGGTGGCCTATCCGGAGCTGGAAGGGTGCTTGGGGGCATCACAGGAGCCACAAGGGGGTGAGTACAGTGCCCCAAAATACTAGTTGCGTGTGGTGGAGTGGCATCCGGGTGGGGGATGTGGGCCTGTGGGTGCCCCTAGGCCAGGCCGGACATTGCAGGGTAGGTCCCATGTCGAGCAGGGTCTGATGTAAATCTCCTCCAACCAAGCTAGTAGGCATCCACTACTGGGCAGGGGTCTGTGGGTCTCAGGTATGCTGCAATTGGCTTTAGGTATCCCAGTCCATGGGCTGGTGGCTAGCATTGTGACTGGAAGTGCATTGCCTAGTGCGTAGGGCTGTTCCCTGTGTGTGTGTGTTGTGTACGCCAATGGTGGTGTTGTTGCCGCCATTGACCAAGTGTATCCTTTGTCTCTCCCCCCTTTTTGTTTTGTCACCCTGTCCTTATGTGCATTAGCATCATCTGTCGGAGGAGCAGAGGCACAGGCGATGGGGAGAGCTGCATCCCACAGGGCCCAGGACGCCAAATCCACTGACGGTGATGGCACCAGTGGGACCAAGGGCAAGGGGAGCACCACGGCAGAGACAGGAGGGGACAGTTCTGACAGTGATACCTGCTCAGATGGAAGCTCCCTGGTGGTGGCGAACATCTCTGTGCCAACCCCAGCTACAGGTACAGCCGCCACCCCCGTACCAGCATCGCCCTCCCAGAAGCCCCTCAGCATGTTTCCCGTGCCCACTCACCCAGGAGGGTGCGCATCTCCTTTGCCCCAGGGTGGGCATCTCCTTTGCCCCAGGCTCAGGCCCTGCCCCAGTTAGCCCTGCTGCCCTGAGTGCAGACGCTACTGACCTCCTGCGATCCATCTCTGTTGGGCAGTCAACCACTGTGAATGCCATCCAGGGGCTGGCAGCCCATTTGCAACAAACAAATACATTCCTGGAGGGCATTCACTCTGGCATGGCGGTCCAACAGAGATCAATCTAGGCTCTGGCCTCCTCCCTGATGGGAGCCATTGTCCCAGTTTCTAGCCTCCCCCTCTAACTTCCTCTACCCAATCCCATTGCCCTCAACAGCAACCTATCCCAAGCACACAGGCAGACCAGCATGAACCCGGGACAACATGCAGGAGTGGTTCAGGCAAACACAATCACCACACATCATCCCACAGGCACTCACACTCACACAAACACCATCCAGATGCATACATACAAACATCCACTCCCTCCACTGCGTCCCCCTCCTCCTCGTCATCCACCTCCCTCCCAGTAGCATCTACACTCACACCTGCATGCACTACATCCTCATCCACTGCCACTAACACACATATAACTAAATGCCCCTAACTGGCAGTCACCACGCCCACATCCATGCACAGGTCCCCTGTGTCCTCTCCCACTGTGTCTGTGCCCCCTCCTCCCAAAGTACACAAATGCAATCACTCAGACACCCAACAGCCATCTACCTCACAACAGCATCCATCCCATGCACCTGTACCCAAAATCAGTAGACAGACACCTCCTACAATCACTTCCTCCACTCCCAAACCTTCACCCTCTTCCCATCCCAATTTCCCTAAGAAGCTTTTCCTCTCCACTGTTGACCTCTTCCCTACCACTCCCCCAGTCCTTCACATCGGGCCAGGGTGGTCAGAACCCAGGTGTGCAGAGGATCCCAGGCACCAGGCAGCCACAATGAAAGGGTGCGTGCACCAGGTGCTTCAAGGAAGGGCAAGGAGGCACCACCAGCTGCGACAGGGAAGGGCAAGGAGGCACCACCAGCAGCATCTAGGAGGGGCAAGGAGCCACCACCAACTGCTACAGGGAAGGACAAGGAGGCACCACCAGCAGCATCTAGGAAGGGCAAGGTGGTACCCCTAGCTTCTACAGGGAAGGGCAAGGGGCAATCCCCGGCTGCTGACAGGAAGGGCAAGGGGCCTGCACCCGCAGACAGGAAGGATAGGAGGCCTGGTGCTAAGACTCATTCGGATCCCCCACCACCAACCATGGTGGTTCAGCGGTCCAAGGCTGCAAGGAAAGGGCTGGAGCCTCCCCCCACCACTGCCAGCACCGGCACCAGCACCACTGCCAGCTGCAGCAGCCCCAGTGGGCAGCCATCCAAGGCTGCATGGGATGGGCTGGAGCCTCCCCCCACCACTGCCAGCACCGCCACCAGCACCACTGAAGGTGGGAGAGGATCCCAGGCACCAGGCAGCCACACTGAAAGGGTGCGTGCACCAGGTGCTTCAAGGAAGGGCAAGGAGGCACCACCAGCTGTGACAGGGAAGGGCAAGGAGGCACCACCAGCAGCATCTAGGAGGGGCAAGGAGGCACCACCAACTGCTACAAGGAAGGACAAGGAGGCACCACCAGCACCATCTAGGAAAGGCAAGGAGGTACCCCTAGCTGCTATAGGGATGGGCAAGGGGCAATCCCCGGCTGCTGACAGGAAGGGCAAGGGGCCTGCACCCGCAGACAGGAAGGACAGGAGGCCTGGTGCTAAGACTCATTCGGAGCCCCCACCACCAACCATGGTGGTTCAGCCATCCAAGGCTGCAAGGAAAGGGCTGGAGCCTCCCCTCACCACTGCCAGCACCGGCACCAGCACCATTGCCAGCAGCAGCAGTCCCAGTGGGCAGCCGTCTGAGGATGCAGGGGATGGGCTGGAGCCTCCCCCTACCACTGCCAGCACCGCCACCATCACCACTGCCAGCAGCCCCAGTGGTCAGCCATCCAAGGCTGCAGGGGATAGGCTGGAGCCTCCCTCACCACTGCCAGCACCGACACGAGCACTGCCATTGCCACCCCTGAGCAGCCGTCACCGCCGGCAGACAGTGTGTAGTTGTGCCTCCATGGACTGTGATGTGTCCTGGCCCCTGCAAATCCTGTGGGTCTGACACCCAGGTGAGACACTGTGACCTTCCACTCCCTAAGATCTGCATCACAGGGCACTACGCCCCCTCCAGAACCAGTGGAAGAAGCCATCCACTCACCCCATCTTTCCCAAGATGAAGCAGACTGGGCACCATGCCCCCTCCAGAACCAGTGGAAGAAGCCATCCACTCACCCCATTTTCCCAGGAGGAAGCACACTGGGCACTGGGCCCCCTCCAGAACCAGTGGAAGTAGCCACCCACTTGAGAGACTGTGGCCTTGCACTCCTTAGGACCAAACAGTGGGCAAACCATCCACTTGAGAGACTGTGGCTTTGCACTCCCCAGGACATCGCAGAGGGCATGTAGCCCCCTCCAGGACCAGTGGTGGTTGACCATCTTTCAGCTGAGGTGCCCCCCTATTTCCCGTCCCCCTGAAGTGCCTGTGTATTTTCCACCTGATGCCCCTGCAGTGTTCTCTCCGTGTTGTTGCAGGAGTGAGGTGGGGCCTTGCCTATGTGTTGTGGCCCTGTGGCCCACGGACATTGAGGACTGGGCAGTGTCCCAACATCTGTGAATATGTATATATGTTTGTATTTTGATGCACTTATTCATAGTATTTTATAGTATTACACTCACTTTCTTCAAATCATTTTGTCCTTGCATCATTCCTGAGTTGTACGGGGTGAATATGTAATGTTTGTGCATCTAGTTGTGTGTAAGGTGTTTTGGGTGGGGGTGTTGAGTGTTGTGCATGTGTGTCACTCTCTTTTTCCTCCCCCTCCCTTGTGTGCTAGGCAGCAGTACTCACCATGGTCGTCTTCGCCAGCATTGATGTTCGTAATGCAGAAGAAGGTAGACGAGCATTGGAAATATGTGCAGCTAGGGCTCCATGGCGTCGTGGTTGTTCCCTGAGTCTCCATAGGTGAGTCCTTTGACTTCTGTGCAGTGTTTCCGCCAGGCATTTGATGTCATTGGTACCGCCCCAGAAAAGGTGGCAGATTGGCCTGTCTTAGGCGGTTATAGCCGTGGTGCTTGTTGATTCCGCCATGGCAGTTGCGTGTTAAAGTGGCTGTTTGTCTGAGCGGTTTATCACCGACAGCCAGGGTTGTAATGACGGCCTATGTCTAAAAAAATAATTATACTTATGTTACTGAAAACAATATTGAAAACAACAGTATTATTAAAAACAATATTACCGAAAAAAACAATATTTCTGACAATAAGATTTTTGGATCACAATATTTTGTGTCACAATATTTTATTTCCCATATTTCTGTTTCCTGTTATTTACTATTCAATATTTTGTCCAAACACCAAAGTGTCAGATCGGTATCCACTATAGTAGTAAGTTGAATCATTGCTACTCAAACCCACTGATCTCCTAAATGATTGAGCAAACAATTAATTTTTATAGCAGAATGTGAAAACTGGATTCTTGACAGGAAAGGAAAAGGAAAAAATGTGAAAGAATACCGCTCCCTCTTGGACCTACATATGAGAAAATGAGACACATGTAGATTATACTTATACAATTGTATCTATTGTGGAAAACCGGGACCTTTATTTCTGTGAATACCTGATTCTTGTACACAATTTACCTCAGCATTTTTAAAGAAATCTTCTATTTTATGTTGTTCTATTCTTCGTTCATAACCTGTAATCACAGGACCTTGAAGTCTACCATCTTGTTTCCTAAGATCAACCAAGCTGTCTTACTTGGACCACAGAGGTCCTCATTACAATTGGGTAAGTAATCCTGTCTCAGGTGCGAACACTTGCTTATATCAAAAACGTGACTGCAACTTGTGTGCAAATTTTGCACAGGTTTGCCAGTTTTTCCATTTAAAACCAATTTCAAGTAAAACCATAATAAAACCATAATTTGAGCACAAAATATAAGATATTCTCCATTTTACAGCTTGGGACTGTGGGGTAGTACAGCAGTTGTTTGACAGAATACTGTGTACAAAAATCTTTAGAGACACAAATATTGTGGTTAAAAATACGGTTTACCATAATACTGTGTTCATGTGATTACAGCAGGGCCAACCAAAATACTGCATCAAAAATATCTTGGAAGAGAATGTCGACCAGAAACAGGCAAGGATATTGTTTTGTTTTATTAAATAAATATTGACTTTAAAGTATTTAACTCACAATCATTAATTAGTTAAAAATAACATGATGTTAAGTGAATAGTTTTAATCATTTATATATTTTTTAGATATCTATATATAGATATAAATGTATACATACATATATATATATATATATATATATATATATTTATATATATATATTGTATTTAAACATTCATATAGGTATGCATATAATACTTAATATAAAAACAATAAATAAACACATTTTAAATCCATGAAAAATAAAAAACATAGGGGGTTATTACAACTTTGGAGGAGGTGTTAATCCGTCCCAAAAGTGACGGTAAAGTGACGGATATACCACCAGCCGTATTACGAGTCCATTATATCCTATGGAACTCCTAATACGGCTAGTGGTATATCCGTCACATTTGGGACGGATTAACACCTCCTCCAAAGTTGTAATAACCCCCATAATATTTTAGAAAATTTAAAATGTATTAAAAGGTTTGCATATGAAAAATGTATCAACTAAAGTAACATAATAAACACAAATATTTTCAGACTTCATTTCTAAAAATGTTATATATATTTAAAAAACAAAATATTGAAAAAAAAAAATTAAACAAAAAAAATAAAAATGATAGAAATCCACTCTAACCAACACTTGGTAAACTGTTAGAAATTTAAGGGATTTGATTTATTATTCCCACTCTCATTTGCATTGGACTTCGGAGGGGATAGATTTCCTATTCCCACTCCACTCTAAGCAACAGAAGTGAAATAGTGGAATTTCTTAGTGATTAGATTTACTAATCCCAATCCGTCTAAGCAACACTGGGGAAAGTGTTGCATTTTGGAGAGGTTACATGTACTATTCCTACTCAAATTTATGCAATAATAGGGAAAGTGTTGAAATACGTAAGGATTACAAGTACCATTCCTACTCATGATTATGTTCTAAAAAACACTGAAATACCTAACAACAATATTTTTAAATCATTTTTATAGAATAAATGCATACAGTATAAACTTGAAAATACAAAAAATGAGAAAATAATGAAAAAAGTAGATTACTTAAAATTTAAATCACTTCTCTCCACAATACCCAAAAACAAATACGAAGATATTTAGATGAAAATATTACTGCAATTAACTAAATAAAAACTGTACAAAAGGCATTTATGAATATTAATATTAAAAGCATGTAACAGTAAATGACTAAAGGCACGATTAGGAGTGTGATGATCGCACTGCCAGCCCACAGTGGTAGTGGTCTGCTGAACAGGGCCAGGCTGATGACCTCCTGACCTCCACAGTATGAGTGCCCCATGGGGCTGGCAGTGCATTGGCAGGGTGGGCATGGTGGCGGCATACTTTAGTTATGGGAGTGAGTATGCAGCTTGTGCCGTCCACAGGACCTTGCCTCCAGCACATTGGGTGCACTATTCCCATGCACCATGTTGTGCATGGCACACAGTGTGCCTACAGACTTCACAGGAATAGGGGGGACCCACATAGGCCTCTGCCTCACTCAACATGGGCTCATTTCCAATGGGGCCCTGTATTGCGGCCCTTTACCTGCCTGTCTGCCGACCTGTTCATGGTGAGGTCCCAGCCATGAAAAGCTCAGTGGTCAGGCAGCTCATAACACTTACGGTGGTGCCACTGCTGGCACTGCCTACATTGACACCATGGTCTTCACCGCCACAACTGCGGCAGCTCAGATGCTGGTGGTGCTGCCAGTCTTGTGATAGTCCCCCAAACTCCTAATCAGTCCCTAAATAATTCAAATGAAACAAATCATTTAAATAGTAAAATACTGTTAAAACTTACATTGCTATTATCATTTAAAATCTTTAAGATTATCAATTATTTTAAAATTGTATAATTTTAGTAAAGCCCCACCCTTTTCTGCTACAAATCCAACAAGCCACTACTAAATATAAATTGCTAACAAAAGTATAAAAAAAAATATATAAATTACAAAACAGATTACACTATACAAATGCTACTAACATGAATAAAATAACAAATAACTAATAGACAATTTAAAACATATGAAACAATTGAATATTTATTTTTCAATAAAAATGAATTGACATATACATTGAATTAATTATAATTGAATTAACTTCCCACTCTGTTCCCCTGCAAGTCCAGCAACCCACTGATGAAATACAAATCCCTCACACAAATTTTAAAATGAAAATTAACAAATGAATCCTAAACAAATGAAATATCAGATACACTATCAAGCAATTGACACCATTAATAATCATTAATTAATAAATAGAAATTGAATTAACAATAAAAATAATCAACATTCGAGTTGAGTGAATTATCATTTAATTAACTTCCTATCCTGTTCCCTTACAAACAGGATAAACAATTTAAATTACTATTTATGTTTTAAAAAACTCTACATTTAAAATGACAAACTATGTTTTACAAAATTAATTACAATCATGCTAGCAATGCTAGCAGTTAAAATTGATACCTAACGTATATATACATTAAATTCAGAGAAAATTATATTTATTACAACTATATTATAATACATGGTACAACAATTGGCCTTATTACAACCCTGGTGGTCCAATGACTGCCAGGGTTCTGGTGGCGGTCGGACCACCACCAATGTGACGGGCCGTCGCCACATTAGGACGGCAGTGGTAGCGCCGCTGTGGGACCGCTAGCACTGCCACTTTTCGGCGACATGACGTTGTGGTGGTGCTGGTGGTCCTAATGCGCCAGGGCAGCGCTGCAAGCAGCACCGCCCTGGGTATTACGACCCTCTTCTCCTTCAGCAATTTCATCACAGTAACCCTGCCATGAAAAGGCTGGCGGAGACGGGGTGCACGGTGTAGGAGGCTGGCCTGGTTTGTAGTGGGTACCTCAGGTACCTACACCTTACACCAGGTCCAGTTATCCCTTATTAGTGAAATGTAGGCAGAGTCTAGCAGCTTAGGTTGTCTAGGGGTAGCTGTAGCAGAGCAGCCAAGGGTGAACTAGGAGACATGCAAAGCTCTTGCAATACCAATATAGTCACACAGTACTTATACACAATAAAAGTCAATACTTAGTGCTACCAAAAATAAAGGTACTTAGTTTTTAGTGACACAAGGCCAAAAATATCTTAGAGTCAATACTCCTACTGGAGGTAAGTATTATACATAATACCTACACTTGTAACCAAAATCAGGTAAGTAAACAGTCATAGAATAGTGTAAACAGTAAAAAACACAATAGATTGCAATAGGCCTAGGGGCAACACCACCCACATACGAAAATAGTGGAATGTGAATGTGGAATTCCCTCCAGGCAAGCGTAGTGTGTAGAGGGGCACTGTGAGTGTAAGAAAACACCAAAGGTAAGTAAAGTATACCACTCCAGAGCCCAGGAAAGCAGGAGTAAAGTACAGCAAGTTTCCTCAGAGCACACTACAAGTCGTGATGAAGAATTATGCAAGAACCAAGCAAAGCTGCAAGCAACCAACAATGGATTCCTGGACCTGAAGACCTGTGGAGAGAGGAGGCCAAGTCCAGAAGTAAATGAAGAGTCCTGGAAGAATAGAAGCCCCTGCCCACCTGGAAGAAGGTGCAAAAGTGGATTCTCAGGTTGGAAGAAAAGTACAGAATTGCACCAAAGAAGATAGCTGCGGGTTCCTGCTTGGTGCAAGAGATGTCACACGTCAAGTTGTTGGATGCAGGCTGTTTGCGTCCCTGGATTCCGCAAACAAGCTTTGGTTCACGCAAGTACGCATTTTGCATCAAAGAGGAAATGCCCAGACATAGGAGGTACATGGGTGTCTCAACTCAGACTGAGGAGACAGAGGGGGGATCTCAGCACTTCAGAGAGCCCTTAGAAGACCAGGCCGCCCTACAGGAGTCCCAGGACATGGGGACAAAGGAGTTGCAAAGTGTGGTTGTCGCAGCATTACACAGGAGGATCCCATGCCGCCGGAGAACAACTCAGAGAGCTGCGCGTCACAGAATAGAGTGCTGGGGACCTAGGCTACTATGTGCATGAAGAACTCTTTGAGGAAGTGCACAGACGTCCAAGGAGCTGCAGAGGATGCGATGCAAAGTGGTACTGTCTGGCATGAGGAGGCAAGCTCTTACCTCCACTAAATTTGGACAGCTGGACATTTGGACAGTCAGGGTCACTTTGGTTCACCACCTGTGTTCCAGGGATCATGGTCGTCTACAGGAGAGGAGTCCCAGAGTACCAGTCGTCATTGCAGAGAGGTGGCTGCTGAAGCAGGAAAGTGACTCTCACTCCATGGGAGATTCCTTTGGTTCTTCTGGTGCAGGGTGAAGACAGGCAGTCCTCAGAGTTTGCACACCTTGGAAACTGTTGCAGTTACTGGCTGGAGCTGAAGTTGCAGGTCACAGGAGCCCTCCTGGATACTTTGTTGCAGTTACAGTCGTTCCTGGAGCAGTCTGCGGTTGATCCGATAGTCCGAAGCTGAAGCAAAGGATGAAGAGGAGTCCTGGAGGAATCTTGCAAACCGAATCTGAGGAAACACCCAGAGGAGAGACCCTAAATAGCCCTGAGAGGAGGATTGGCTACCTACTAAGGCATGCACCTATCAGGAGGGGTCTCTGATGTCACCTGCTAGCACTGGCCACTCAGATGCTCCCAGAGGGTCCCTACACCTTGGAATCTAAGATGGCTAACGCCAGGGACACTCTGGAGGAGCTCTGGGCACCACCCCGGGTGGTGATGGACAGGAAAGTGGTCACTCCCCTTTCCTTTGTCCAGTTTTGTGCCGGAGCAGGGACTGGGGTTCCCTGAACTGGTGTAGACTGGATTATGGAAGGAGGGCACCATTTGTGCCCTTCAAAGCATTTCCAGAGGCTCTGGGAGGATACCCCTCCCATGCCTGTAACACGTATTTCCAATGGGAGAGGGTGTAACACCCCTCTCCTAAAGGAAATGCATTGTTCTGCCTTCCTGGGATTGAGCTGCTCAATCCCCAGGAGGGCAGAAACCTATCTGTGAGGTGGTTGCAACTAGGGCTGCAGTGGAGACCTAAGAGAGCTGGTTTGGCAATACCAAGGGGCCATGGTGGAGCCCCCTGGTGCATGGAATTGGCCTCCAATACCAGATTTGGATTGGGGGTTCAATTTCACAATCTTAGACACCTCACATGGCCATATTCGGAGTTACCATTGTGAAGCTACATATATGTAATGACATATATGTAGTATATGCTTATAATGGTGACCCGGCACTCAAGAAGTCTGGGAAATTTGTACTGGGCAACGTAGGGGCACCTTTGCTAGTGCAAGGGTGCCCTCACACACGGTAACTTTGCACCTAGCCTTCAGTAACTGAAGGTTAGACATATAGGTGACTTTTAAGTTACCTGGTGCAGTGAAAATGGCTGTGAAATAGTGTGTGCACTTTTTCACTCAGGCTGCAATGGCAGTCCTGAAGAAAGGTTTGTATGAGCTCCTTATGGGTGGCGAAAGAAATGCTGCAGCCCATAAGGATCTCCTGGAACCCCAATGCCCTGGATACCTGGGAACCTGGTACCATATACTAGGGACTTATAAAGCCAGTCCAGTGTGCCAATCTGAATTGGAATATGGAGTCACTATACTATAGTGACTAATTTGGTAAACTGAGAGAGCACTGGCGTTCTGGTTAGCAGAACTCCAGTGACACAGTCAAGCATACTGACAACACAGTAAAACACACTGATATGAAGGCCACAAACTATGAGCACTGGGGTCCTGACTAGCAGGATCCCAGTGAGACAGTAAAAACTCACTGACAAACACTGACAGACAGGCCAAAAATGGGGTAAGTATGCTAGACGAGAGCCCCTATCCTACACAGCGTGCCCCGGGGGGGGGGCCCTGCACTGCCCACGCACTTGACATGGGCAGGGCAGGGGCCCCATTGACCAGCCCGTAGCAATGTTCACTGTCTGCTTTTCAGACAGTGAGCATTGCGAAGGGTGCTTCTGCACTCAACTAACTACAGCATTGCCGCTGGCTCTGTTATGAACCAGAGACAATGCTGTACACTGTTTCCCGCTGGGCCAGGGGGAAACTCGTAATGGGCCTGGCGAGAAGGTTGCCACACTGGCGGTAACCTACCCATCTGGACTTTGGCGGACAGGCATTTGCATTCGGCCAGCCTCACATGCGCAGTGAAAACTTCTCCACCAAGCTGTCTTGGACAGCTTGGTGGAGAGGAGGCAAATCAAATCAAATCATTAACATTTATAAAGCGCGCTACTCACCCGTGCGGGTCTCAAGGCACTAGAGGGAAGGGGGCTACTGCTGCTCGAAGAGCCAGGTCTTGAGGAGTCTCCGGAATGCGGAGTGGTCCTGGGTGGTCCTGAGGCTGGTGGGGAGGGTGTTCCAGGTCTTGGCTGCCAGGTAGGAGAAAGACCTCCCACCCGCCGTGGAGCGGCGGATGGGAGGGACGGCAGCGAGCGCGAGGCCGGTGGAACGGAGGAGACGGGGGGGGGCGTAGAAACTGAGGCGTCGGTTGAGGTATTCAGGTCCCTTGTCGTGGAGGGCTTTGTGTGCGTTGGTGAGAAGTCGGAAGGTGATCCTTTTGCTGACTGGGAGCCAATGCAGGTGTCTCAGGTGTGCGGAGATGTGGCTGTTGCGGGGTACGTCGAGGATGAGGCGGGCGGAGGCGTTTTGAATACGTTGCAGACGTTTTTGGAGTTTTGCGGTGGTCCCAGCATAAAGGGTGTTGCCGTAGTCCAGGCGGCTAGTGACTAGGGCGTGGGTCACGGTTTTTCTGGTGTCGGTGGGGATCCAGCGGAAGATCTTGCGGAGCATGCGGAGGGTGAGGAAGCAGGAGGAGGACACAGCGTTGACTTGTTTGGTCATGGTGAGAAGAGGGTCCAAGATGAAGCCGAGGTTGCGGGCGTGGTCTGAGGGGGTCGGTGCGGTGCCAAGGGCCGTGGGCCACCAGGAGTCGTCCCATGCGGTCAGGGTGTTGCCGAGGATGAGGACTTCCGTTTTGTCTGAGTTCAGTTTTAGACGGCTGAGCCTCATCTAATCTGCGACGTCCTTCATGCAATCTTGTAGGTTGGTCTTAGCGCTGGCGGGGTCCTTGGTGAGGGAAAGTATAAGTTGAGTGTCGTCGGCGTAGGAGGTGATGATGATGTTGTGCTTGTGTGCGATGTCGGCGAGGGGGCTCATGTAGACATTAAAGAGTGTCGGGCTGAGCGAGGAGCCTTGAGGGACGCCGCAGATGATCTCGGTGGGGTCTGAGCGAAAAGGTGGGAAGTAGACTCTTTGGGAGCGGTTGGAGAGGAAGGAGGCGATCCAGTCCAGGGCCTGGCCTTGGATCCCGGTGGAGCGGAGGCGGGTTATTAGGGTGCGGTGACAGACGGTGTCGAAGGCAGCCGAGAGTTCGAGGAGGATGAGGGCGACTGTTTCACCGTTGTCCATCAGGGTTCTGATGTCGTCTGTGACTGAGATGAGGGCGGTTTCGGTGTTGTGGTTGGTTCGGAATCCGGATTGTGAAGGGTCGAGAAGGTTGCTGTCTTCCAGGAAGTTGGTAAGCTGTTTGTTGACGGTCTTCTCTATTACCTTGCCAGGGAAGGGGAGGAGCGAGATGGGGCGGAAGTTCTTCAGGTCGCTTGGGTCAGCCGTAGGTTTCTTTAGTAGGGCGTTGACTTCAGCGTGTTTCCAACTTTCGGGGAAGGTAGCAGATGAAAAAGAGGAGTTGATGATGGTCTGGAGGTGCGGGGCGATGATGTCGGCTTTATTGAAGATGAAGTGAGGGCAGGGGTCCGAGGGGGCGCCAGAGTGGATAGAGTTCATGGTGGTTTTGGTCTCTTCAGTGTTGATGTGGGTCCAGGCGTTGAGGGTGATGGCAGGGGGTGTGGGTTCGGTGTTGCTTGGCTGGGTCTGGTGTCCTAAGCTGTCGTGGAGGTCGGTGATTTTGCGATGGAAGAAGGTGGCGAGGGAGTTGCACAGGTCTTGTGAGGGCGTGATGGTGTTGGCGTTGGGGTTGGGGAACTCTTTAACGATGCTGAAGAGTTCTCTGCTGTTGTGGCTGTTTTTGTCCAGTCTGTCGATGAAGAAATTCCTTTTGGCTGCGCGGATCAGGTGGTGGTGTTCGCGGGTTGCGTTCTTGAGGGCGGTCATGTTGTCAGCGGTGTGGTCCTTGCGGCAGGCTTTCTCGAGGGCGCAACAGGTTTTCTTCGATTCCATAAGGGTGTCAGAGAACCAGAGAGGTTTTTTGGTGTTGGCCTGTCAATGCGTGCGTCTGAGGGGAGCAAGGTTGTCTGCGCAGTTGGTGATCCAGTTCGTGAGGCTGAGGGCTGCGTCGTTGGGGTCGTCGGTGGTGAGGGTAGGTTGGTTGATGGTGAGCGCTGAGAAGAGCTGTTCTTCGGGGATTTTGTTCCACTGTCGACGAGGGATGGGTTGAGTGCGGAGGTGGCGGGTCTCGCGTCGGAATGTGAAGTGGACACAGCTGTGGTCGGTCCAGTGTAGAGCGGAGGCGTGGCTGAAGGAGACGTGTTTGCTGGCGGAGAAGATGGGGTCAAGCGTGTGTCTGGCGATGTGGGTGGGGGTGTTTACCAGTTGCTTGAGGCCGAGGTTGGCGAGGTTGGCGAGCAGGGCGGTGGTATTGGGGTGGTTGTTGAGTTCCAGATGGAAGTTGAGGTCGCCTAGGAGGATGTAGTCCGGCGAGGCGAGGGCGTGCGGGGAGACGAAGTCGGTGATGGAGTCGCTGAAAGGGGCGCGCGGTCCGGGGGGGCGGTAGATGAGGGATCCTCTGAGGGTGGTCCTGGGGTCTGTGTGAATCTGGAAATGCCGGTGTTCTGCGGCGAGGGGGTGTCTTCGGTGGAGGTGGTGACGCTGATGGAGTCTTTGAAGACGATGGCGATTCCTCCTCCTACTTGGTTGGTGCGGTCTTTCCTGGAAATCTTGTAGCCTTCGGGGATGGCTATGGCGATGTCTGGGGCCGAAGAGGCGTTCATCCAGGTCTCCGTGATGAAGGCAACGTCCGGTGCTGTGGAGTCCAGGAGGTCCCAGAGTTCAACGCCGTGCTTGTGGACGGATCGAGCGTTGACCAGGATGCATTTGAGGTGGTTGATGGCGCGTTGGCTGGTGGTCATGGTAGTTGCGTGGTGGAAGATACGTTTGCAGGAGTGGCAGGCGAAAGGTCCATGGGTACGTTTTGGGTTAGCTTTGAAGCAGGTGTTGGAGCGTCCTGGGTTGAGGGCGTGGAGGGTGGTGGGGTCGTAGCGGAGCAGAGGGGTTTGGGAGTGCTAAGGACCAGGGGTCGTGGCGCTGGGCGCGGGCCAGGCGCGGACGGGCGCAGCGGCTGCCATAAGAGGGAGGAGGTGGGGGGAGGGGTCAGCTGGGGGCGAATGGGAGCTGGGGGGCGGGGCGTGCAGGAGGTGGCGGCGGGAAAGCGGAGGGAGGGGGGACAGGTAGAGGGGAGAAGAGCTGGGGGAGGGGGGGTTAAGGGTGGTGGGGGGTGAGTTTTAGGAAGTTTAGGAGTTTAGAGAGAGAGATAGGAGTAAGGTTGGGAAGATAGGGGAGGGGGGGTTGTAGAGGTGGGTGAGGGTGAGAGGTAGAGTGAAAGGATAGGAAGATAGGGGTGGTAACAGAGGGGGTGGCGAGTGGGGGGAAAGATAGAGAGATAGGTAGATAGGAGGAGGTGGTGAGTGAGGGAGACAGAGAGAGAGATAGAGAGATAGGTAGATAGAGATGGGGGTAGATAAGGGTGATAGAGAGGGGGAGAGACGAGTCAGGAGCGGGAAGAACCAGGGAGTAGGTAGCAGTTAGCTCTGTTGAGAAACAGAGGAAGAGGAGCGGGGAGCAGGAGGGAAAGAAGAGAACAGGAGGAACAGAAGACAGAAGAGCAGAAGACAGAAGACAGAAGACCACAGAAGAAGAACAGAAGTCAGAAGAGCCGAAGAACAGAAGACAGAAGACCACAGAAGAAGAGGAGCCGAATACACAGAGGACAGAAGGCCACAGAAGAAGCTACAGAAGAAGAGGAGCGCCGAGTACAGAAAAGTACAGATGAAGGTGAAGAAGAGGAGCGCAGAAGACAGAAGATTACAGATGAAGGTGAAGAAGAAGAGGGGCGTCGAGCAGCAGAGGAAGGAGCCAAGAAGAGGGACAGAGAAGAGGAGGCACACGCGGGTCGCGGTGCAGGGGAGAGGGAGAGAAGCACACAGATGAAGAGAGAAGACGGGGAGCAGGAGGGAAAGAAGAGTACAGAAGAAGACTACAGAGCACAGAGGAAGAACAGAGAAGAAGAAAAGAAGCAGGAGAGAGGGTGAGTAGCGCGGGGCAGGGGGAGGGGCTGGGAGGTGGGGGGTACTTACTGTGAGGTAGCTGGGCGGTCTCAGGAACCTGGGCTGGAGGAGCTGGAGGAGCTGCAGCGGCAGGGGGAGCGACCTACCCTTGGGTCAAGGGTCGCTACCACTGTCGCGCAGCGGCCGCCATAAGAGGGAGGAGGGGGGGAGGGGTCAGCTGGGGGCGAATGGGAGCTGGGGGGCGGGGGCGTGCAGGAGGTGGCGGCGGGAAAGCGGAGGGAGGGGGGGACAGGTAGAGGGGAGAAGAGCTGGGGGAGGGGGGGTTAAGGGTGGTGGGGGTGAGTTTTAGGAAGTTTAGGAGTTTAGGGAGAGAGATAGGAGTAAGGTTGGGAAGATTGGGGAGGGGGTTGTAGAGGTGGGTGAGGGTGAGAGGTAGAGTGAAAGGATAGGAAGATAGGGGGGGTAACAGAGGGGGTGGCGAGTGGGGGGGAAAGATAGAGAGATAGGTAGATAGAAGGAGGTGGTGAGTGAGAGAGACAGAGAGAGAGATAGGTAGATAGAGATGGGGTAGATAGGGGTGATAGAGAGGGGGAGAGACGAGTCAGGAGCGGGAAGAACCAGGGAGTAGGTAGCAGTTAGCTTTGTTGAGAAACAGAGCTAACAGAGGAATAGGAGTGGGGAGCAGGAGGGAAAGAAGAGAACAGGAGGAACAGAAGACAGAAGAGCAGAAGACAGAAGACAGAAGACCACAGAAGACACAGGCCCCCTGTGCCTTCTGGAGCATCGAGGCAGTCCGCTCCAGGCAATCTTGTCGCTGCTTTAATGTTACTCATCTGCAGCATGGAGACAGCATTGGGATTTGGAGAAGGGAGCTGGTTGAGGCTCCATGAGGTGCCATCCCATGTGGGTAAGAGCATGTTTTTTTTCTTTTTCCTTTGGGCCCACTGACAGGTGTTAGAGTGTCTGACCTTAATAAGTAAACTTACAAGGGGACGCGAATAGGTCGATTAACCTTTTGACTCGCAATTAAGATGTTCTTACCATAGCTCCAGTACATACAGATCAATAGTCAATCATTAATACACAATATCAATAATCAACAACAAT
This sequence comes from Pleurodeles waltl, assembly GCF_031143425.1. Classification (NCBI taxonomy): domain Eukaryota; kingdom Metazoa; phylum Chordata; class Amphibia; order Caudata; family Salamandridae; genus Pleurodeles; species Pleurodeles waltl. The sequence goes on along the minus strand of NC_090444.1, from coordinate 648,114,017 downwards.
TAATAACAATAATAATCAATGTAGTCAATAATTGTCACGCACCATGACCTTTCAGTCATGAATAACAACACCTTTTGGTAAAAGTTAGAATATTTATTTCCCTATATTAACAATGCTAAAATCATATAGATTAACCTCAAAATCAAATTAAAGAAAAACAGAAACAATACTGGCTGTCCAAAGCTGCGGAAGAAATGTAATCTAATCAAAGCTTGAACTACAACACATTCTGAGGTTATAGCACAAATTAATAACAAAGTCAACTGCGTCAAATTGATTACATACATTCGAATTCAGGAGAGAAATTAATCAAGCATTTTTCCCAATTAGCACAATTTTATTAGTAAGGATCCTTAACTAACACCAGATTAGCATCAGCATGTTGGGCTTCTGCGAAACAATTTAGTAAAACAAATTTGGAAAAACATCTAACTATGGCTCTATCAAAACAGTGCAGTTGGTACCTAGAAAGAAAAAACAAATAGACATAATAGTCAACAGTCTAATTCATAATACCTATCCTCAGTGTGGATCAGCAAGCAGAGTCAGTCTTCGTCTTCAGGACATCAGTCGATCAGCAAGGCAATCAGAAAACAGCATCATAGTTCAGAAAACGCAAAGTCTTTAAGCATTAAGGTTAAGCATGTCTCTTGTCAAGACGCACAAGAAATATTGACCTTACAGCCAGCAAGAAAATGGGCAATGGGTCTATCTTCTCTCAATGCAGCGTTGTTGTATTAAAACTACTAAAACTACTTCCCAAATCCCTCTTGATCAGTTAATCGCATGTTCACACTTTGTCCAATAAAACTAAAAGTCCAAATCTATGAATTCTACTATTACATCGTTCACATGTTGTTGATTGTTTGTCCTGTAATGTCCTCATCATCAGACTTGTCAGGTAACAATATTGTTGCACCTTCCACTCCAGTCAGTATCTCCATTGTTCTCCTCCTGAGAAAGTCAGTCTCACACACATTACACACAAAATGTTACATTAACAAAAACATCATCTTCTAGCAGTCGGTTCTCTTGAGAAAGCTTCCGTTATGAGCACATTTAAACAATACAATATAAATCACAGTTTAACTCTCTAGGACAGCCATTTTCTTAAACGTTAGGAAATACAGCTTTGACATGAGGCCTGGCAACAAGGCCAAGACATTTGCTAAGTTAAGACTTATAATTAATAAACCTATAATTAATAAAGCCAGAGCATAATGCATAACCTTTAATGTGACATATTATTACATTAGTCAAACATATATTCAACATTTCACAATATTAATTTACTAGTAAATTCACTTTGTGAACATTAACGGCCACTCTTCGTAATCACATTTTCAAATACGTGCATTATTTTTCTACGTTATTACATTTTCTAAAAAAAATCCCTTATTTAAAATACATGAACACTGATTAATAATTTTTACAAAACCACCTGCGCTAGCAATATGCCAGCCCTGAATCAAAAACATTTTTTGCCATTGACTAAGCCATGCATACCAACTCTGCGTGGCTTTGTGTGGTTAGTGTTTCAGAAACATTAACTCCACAAAGCCACAGAAAGTGTTACACTTTACCAAGTTGTTACGCTACCGGGGCATGTGTGGTGTTGTTTTATGCCCTTTTCCCACCTAATTAGTGCAGCGATATTGCAAAGTTTGCAATGTACTGTATAATTCAGGGTTGCTTTGTTATGATTCGCTTTAAGTCTGGTAAACTGATGTAATGCAGAGTTATGTTTGAAATTAAAAATCATGGGGCCACTTAAGGCTGGCTCCTTCAGGATGAGTGTACAGTGAATAGATGAGTCCACTTGCAAGTGTTGCTCTAAACAAGTAGGTCATCTCCAGTGCACCATTTTGTCAGGGTAACATGTCTAGCTTAAGCCAAGTTCTTATTAGTGAGCCTACTCTAGTGTAGATTCTGATTACTGGCCATAGTTTGTGGTGTCTCTCGCTGTTCATACATCTCCCCACTTTACTAGTTTATCTCTACAAGCCAGCAATATTTCCTCATGAAGGCCAATATTTTCTTGAAAGTACTACTTAGGACTAGAATAGCATGTGCATTTTTCTTATAAGTTCCCTGAGTGCAGGTGCACACTGCAGATACATTAAATGGTGGGTAGGGCTGAGTAAGCATACTTTGCATAGGGGAGCGGGCTCACTACTGGAGAGTGCAGGTAACTAAAGCAATCACATTTATATGGCAATGTGCTGCATATGGAATATTACACCTGGTAGGGTAGGCTGGCGGCAGAGTTAGTTTGCTCAATCCTTGGGTAGAGGAAGCTTTACACTGGCAAAAGGCAACATTGGTTTATGTGTAGCTTACAAAAGAGTGAGTCTTCTGCCTAAATCAGGAGTGTTTATGTGTATGCTCGTAATGCACTCAAATGTGCTCATGAGTGGCCCACTAAACATATGTGTGAGGTCTTAAGATCCAAATTCTTTGATGTCACTTCCTGTAAAGACATGGCTTGTAATGTCACCTGCTATGATGCCACATATGATGTCTTGTGAGGTGAAGTTATGGACCATGATGTCATGTGCTGTAATGTCACCTGCATACTGCCTAACTTTGTTAGTCCCCCTACTTCTTTTTTTTAGGACTTGTGCCTGGGTGTTTCTGATCTCTCTCTCTTGACGGGGATTTGAGTAGTTAGTTCTAAGACCTAAAATGCTTTTTTAATTGCTTTCCTGCCTTCAGTTTAAATTAAGGGGGGGAATTCTGTTTTCTGTCTTCATCTCTCTTTTTCTCTGTAGTACTCTTATCTAATGCTGAGTCTCTCATGCCCATTTTTCTCTTTCTTTAGTCATGTCTCTGGTTTTGGGGCTCCTCAGTAGGGTGGCTGTCTCCACGGTCACCTGTGGGGTCAGCAAGTTTCTTTGTTTCAGGTGGAGAGAGCTGTCACTGGGGCCTTGATTGGGGGGGGGGTAGAAGTCTTGTTGAGATAGGGGAGGCAGGAGGGTTTTTCGGGAAGGATGAGGTCACAATGTTAGCATAGGCAAGTGCTAGGTCTGAATGTTGGAGGGGTGTTGCAGAAAACAAATGGAAAAATAAATAAATTAGGGGCTCCAGAGAGCAGCTTTTTGACATGCTGGAGGTAGCCTTTCTGTTTTTGTGTAGGGTGTGTCATCTTTTGGATAGACTATGATAACGGCTAATTTTCTTGGTCATGATCATCACCTACACATTCTTTTTTGGAATGTTAACAGGATTTGGGCACTCCAGAAATGTAAACTAATAAATGGAGAATTTTATTCTTTGCACCCACATATCATCTGCTTACAGGAAACCAACCTTTCTAGAATTCAAATGCTGCTGTTGGATGGCTTGGGCTTTCGAGTCTTGTGTACCGCTAGATTTACCTCTGCTCAGAGGTGAATTGCTTTCTTGGCACGAGACAAGAATTGGGCTGTCATGGGGCACAGGTCAGACCTGAGTGGTCGAAGGCTCATCGCAATTATCGCCATGGAGAATGTTTAATTTACTATATGCAAAGTCTATGGCCCTAATGGGGATGACCCTACAGTCTTTGATTGCTTGTTGGCTGAATTGCACCAAATGCTCCAGCCTCTGATACTATGAAGTGGCTTCAATGTCTCTTTCTATCATATTACTGATTCTTCACATTTTGGGATGTGGAACTTCACTGTGAATGGGAAGCTACATCCTAGGGATGCCTTGAAACAACTAATGACCCCCTGCGCACTCATCAATGTTTGGCATAGCTGTGGTCCCAGGGAGTATGGATTTACCTTCTACTCAGCTCCCCATAATTCACTCTTGCAGATTCTTTTCACCAGCCACTCTCTGTTTTCACTTCTTAGTATTCAGGTGAATCCGAGACTGATATCAGATCACAATTCACTATCTCTGTTTGCTTGAGCTGAATGATCTTTCCAATCCTACAGGCCATGTACTTGGACCTTTGATAGGAGACTTCTTCTCGATAACGAGAACATCCACTTTATGAATGCTCATCTGAAGGATTATCTAGAGTTAAACATTGGTTCAGCCTCCATTAATTTGGCATGAGACACGCTCAAAGCTTTTTGTAGGGGACACACTTTAAATTATTCCTCATATCAAAGCAAGTTGTCTGGCAAGGTGATGGCTCAAATGTGTTCTTCCCTTGGTTCTATTGACCATAGTTTGGCACAGTGTGCCATTAGACAAGATTGAAGGATGTTTTCATCACTTCTAGAACAACACACAATCTCTCAAGCTGCCCTTAGGGAGAGGTTATGAGACAGGTCAGTTAAGAGGATATGGCCTAAGCAACTGATCAGCTTTGAAAATAATGAGATGATGGGGCAACTATTCTCTTTTAAGGTCAAGGATATAGTTAGTGCTAATACGATCCAGAAAATCATTAATGACAAAGGAGAGCAGGTTACTGATCACAAGCACATAAGGGAAGAATTCCACCAGTTGTACCAAGGGCTTTATATGGAGGACTGTGTTGATTTGATCGATGCTTTTAAGAAGTTTATCAAGGGGGACTGTCATCGGGAACTGTTTAGGTCACAGCGATCAAGTCTGGAAGAGGCAATAACTTTGCTTGAAGTTGAGACCTCAGTTAGCCAATTGGCAAAGGGTGAAGCCTCAGGTCTGGAGCAAATCCCCTTTGAATTCTACACAGTCTTTTTGCATGTCTTAACACCTGTCCTGCATGATATTTTAACTCCTTCAAATCTTTAGGACAGGTGCTCGAATCTTGGGGTGAAACTAACATTGTAATTTTCCCTAAAAAAAGGAAAGATCCCATACAATGTGGCTCTTATCAACAAATCTCATTAAATAATGCTGATTCCAAGATCTATACCCAGATCTTAGCTAATAGACGATCTTCTGTGATGTCTAGCTTGGTCAAGAGTTAGCATGGGTGTATCTCTGGACGAGATACAATTGCACACTTCTATAGGACAATCACTGATCTGGAGGTTGGGTCAGGGGATGGGGTCCCGGTTGGAATGATAATGCTTGATACGGAAAAGGCACTTGAACGTGTCTCCTGGTCATTTCTGTGGACAATTACAGGCGCTTTGGGGTGCGATCCAAGGTTTATAACTCGGGTTCAGCAACTGTGTGAAGGTCTGAAGGATAAGGTTCTGAAGGCTAGGGTAATTTGCCCAGGTATTCTTTTGGACCCCATAACAATCACAAGGGGCACCCGGCAAGGGTGTCCTCTTTCACCCTGGTTTTCCATGCTCTATACCAAGACTTACATCAAAGCTCTTAAAAAGACCAAAGCCATTCATCCTCTACATATACATCAGCTGGAGCTTCAAATTCTAGGCTATGCAGATGATGTGGTCATTCTGACTTCTACCGCAGCCGTCACTTTATCTGTATTACAAACAATAGTGAGAGAATTCAACCCTGTCTTTGGAAATAAACTGAATCTCAATAAAGCTCAGGTTTTGACGAATGTCTCTGCTATTGTCCATGACAGGTGCTGGGTACGGTCTGCAACATACCTCAGTGTTGAATTGTCATTACAGATAGAAGAGATCATCAAGTATAATTTTGGTCAAATCTTTACAATGACACTCGAGGTTTCAATAAATGGAATCAACTACATTTGGGACGGATTGGGTGGTATAACCTCATTAAAATGATCATTCTACCTTGTTAACTTTATCTTTTTAGTTGAAAACCCCCTTTATCTTCCTGAAGTTTTCTTTAGCAAAATTGAGGCGCCTTAGCAAAAATTAATTTGGAGTTGTAGGAAGTTGGCTCTGTATATACTATTTCAAAGTAAGAAATAGTGTGCACAGAGTCCAATGGTTCCCCTTAGAGGTAAGATAGTGGCAAAAAGAGATAATTCTAATGCTCTATTTTGTGGTAGTTTGGTCGAGAAGTAGGCTTATCAGAGGGTAGTGTTAAGCATTTGTTGTACACACACAGGCAATAAATGAGGAACACACACTCAAAGACAATTCCAGGCCAATAAGTTTTTATATAGAAAAATATATTTTCTTAGTTTATTTTAAGAACCACAGGTTCAAGATTTACAAACAATACTTTAAATGAAAGGTATTTCACTCAGGTATCTTAGGAACTTTTAATTATCACACTAGCATGTACAGTTTTGGCAAAAATGGCAATAAGCTATTTTAAAAGTGGACACAGTGAAATAATCAACAGTTCCTGGGGGAGGTAAGTAATTGTTAAGTTCACAGGTAAGTAAAACACTTACAGATTTCAAAGTTGGGCCCACGGTAGCCCACCATTGGGGGTTTAAGGCAACCCCAAAGTTACCACACCAGCAGCTCAGGGCCGGTCAGGTGTAGAGGTCAAAGTGGTGCCAAAAACGCATAGGCTTCAATGCAAATAGGGGTGCCCCGGTTCCAGTCTGCCAGCAGGTAAGTACCCACGACTTCGGAGGGCAGACCAGGGGGGTTTTGTAGAGCACTGGGGGGGACACAAGCAGGCACAGAAAGTACACCCTCAGCGACACTGGGGCGGCCGGGTGCAGACTGCAAACAGGCGTCAGGTTTTCAATAGGATTCAATGGGGAGACCCGGGGGTCTCTTCAGCGATGCAGGCAGGCACAGGGTGGGCTCCTCGGGGTAGCCACCACCTGGGCTAGGCAGAGGGTCGCCTGGGGGTTGCTCCTGCATTGGAGTTCGGTTCCTTCAGGTCCTGGGGGCTGCGGGTGCAGTGTGGTTTCCAGGCGTCGGGTTCCTTGAAGCAGGCAGTCGCGGTCAGGGGGTGCCTCTGGATTTCCTCTGCAGGTGTCGCTGTGGGGGCTCAGGGGGGTCAACTCTGGCTACTCACGGGCTCGCATTCGCTGGGGAGTCCTCCCTTTAGAGTTAGTTTTCCGCAGGTCGAGCCGGGGGTGTCGGGTGCAGAGTGGAAAGTCTCACGCTTCCGGCGGGAAACACGTGGTCTTTAAAAGTTGCTTCTTTGTTGCAAAGTTGCAGGTTTTTTTAACAGGGCCGCTGTTCTCTGGAGCTTCTTGGTCCTTTCAGATGCAGGGTAGTTCTCTGAGGCTTCAGAGGTCGCTGGACCCTGGGATGCGTCGCTGTTGCAGTTTTTCTTGAAGTGGGGAGACAGGCCGGTAGGGCTGGGGCCAAAGCAGTTGGTGTCTCCGTCTTCTCTGCAGGGCTTCAGGTCAGCAGTCCTTCTTTGTCTTCAGGTTGCAGGAATCTATCTTCCTCGGTTCTGGGAGCCCCTAAATACTCAATTTAGGGGTGTGTTTAGGTCTGGGAGGTTAGTAGCCAATGGCTACACCCTCTTTGTGCCTCCTCCCTGAGGGGAGGTGGGCACATCCCTAATCCTATTGTGGGAATCCTCCATCTGCAATATTGAGGATTTCTAAAAGTCAGAGTCACCTCAGCTCAGGACACCTTAGGGGCTGTCCTGACTGGGGAGTAACTGCTCCTTGTTTTTCTCATTATCTCCTCCAGCCTTGCTGGCAAAAGTGGGGGCAGTGGCCAGAGGGGCGGGCATCTTCACTAGCTGGGATGCCCTGTAGCGCTGTAACAAAGGGGGTAAGCCTTTGAGGTTCACTGCCAGGTGTTACAGTTCCTGCAGGGGGAGGTGAGAAACACCTCCACCCAGTACAGGCTTTGTTCCTGGCCACAGAGTGACAAAGGCACTCTCCCCATGTGGCCAGCAACATGTCTGGTGGTGGCAGGCTGGCAAAACTAGTCTGCCCACACTGGAAGTCGGGTATGTTTTCAGGGGGCATCTTTAAGATGCCCACTGGGTGTATTTTTACAATAAAGTGCATACAGGCATCAGTGTGCATTTATTGTGCTGAGAAGTTTGATACCAAACTTCACAGTTTTCAGTGCAGCCATTATGGTGCTGTGGAGTTCGTGTTTGACAGACTCCCAGACCATATACTCTTATGGCTACCCTGCACTTACAATGTCTAAGGTTTTGCTTAGACACTGTAGGGGCATAGTGCTCATGCACCTTTGCCCTCACCTGTGGTATAGTGCACCCTGTCTTAGGGCTGTAAGGCCTTCTAGAGGGGTGACTTACCTATGCCACAGGCAGTGTGAGGTTGGCATGGCACCCTGAGGGGAGTGCCATGTCAACTTAGTGATTTTCTCCCCACCAGCACACACAAGCTGGCAAGCAGTGTGTCTGGGCTGAGTGAGGGGTCCCTAGGGTGGCATAAGACATGCTGCAGCTCTTAGAGACCTTTCCTGGCATCAGGGCCCTTGGTACCAGGGGTACCAGTTACAAGGGACTTACCTGGGTGCCAGGGTTGTGCCGATTGTGGAGACACAGGTACAGTTCAGGGAAAGAACACTGGTGCTGGGGCCTGGTTAGCAGGCCTCAGCACACTTTCAAATCATAACTTGGCATCAGCAAAGGCAAAAAGTCAGGGGTTAACCATGCCCAGGAGGCATTTCCTTACACAACCGCCCCCCCCAAACGAAAGAGGATGAGACTAACCTTTCCCAAGAGAGTCTTCATTTTCTAAGTGGAAGAACCTGGAAAGGCCATCTGCATTGGCATGGGCAGTCCCAGGTCTGTGTTCCACTATAAAGTCCATTCCCTGTAGGGAGATGGACCACCTCAACAGTTTTGGATTTTCACCTTTCATTTGCATTAGCCATCTGAGAGGTCTGTGGTCAGTTTGAACTACAAAGTGAGTACCAAAGAGGTATGGTCTCAGCTTATTCAGGGACCAAACCACAGCAAAGGCCTCCCTCACAATGGCACTCCAACGCTGTTCCCTGGGGAGTAACCTCCTGCTAATGAAAGCAACAGGCTGGTCAAGGCCATCTTCATTTGTTTGGGACAAAACTGCCCCTATCCCACGTTCAGAGGAATCAGTCTGCACAATGAACTGCTTGGAGTAATCTGGAGCTTTGAGAACTGGTGCTGTGCACATAGCTTGTTTCAGGGTGTCAAAGGCCTGTTGGCATTCTATAGTCCCGTTTACCTTCTTGGGCATTTTCTTAGAGGTAAGTTCTGTGAGGGGTGTCACTATGGATCCATATCCCTTCACAAACCTCCTATAGTAACCAGTCAAGCCAAGGAATGCCCTGACTTGAGTCTGGGTTTTTGGAGCTACCCAGTCCAGCATAGTATGGATCTTGGGTTGGAGTGGCTAAACTTGGCCTCCACCTACAAGGAGTCCCAAGTAAACCACAGTTCCCTGCCCTATCCGACATTTCGGTGCCTTTATAGAGAGGCCTGCTGATTGCAGGGCCTGCAGAACCTTCTTCAGGTGGACCAAGTGATCCTGCCAGCTGGAGCTAAAGACAGCAATATCATCAAGATAAGCTGCACTAAAGGACTCTAAGCCAGCAAGGACTTGATTCACCAATCTTTGGAAGGTGGCAGGGGCATTTTTTAAGCCAAAGGGCATCACAGTAAACTGATAGTGCCCATCAGGTGTAGAGAATGCTTTCTTTTCTTTTGCTCCTGGTGCCATTTTGATTTGCCAGTACCCTGCTGTCAAGTCAAAGGTACTTAAGTATCTGGTAGCACCCAATCTATCAATTAATTCATCTGCCCTTGGAATGGGATGGGCATCTGTCTTGGTGACAGAATTAAGTACTCTGTAGCCCACACAGAACCTCATCTCTCTCTTGCCATCCTTGGTGTGAGGTTTAGGGACTAAGACCACTGGGCTAGCCCATGGGCTGTCAGAGTGCTCAATGACTCCCAATTCCAGCATCTTGTGGACTTCCACTTTGATGCTTTCCTTCACTTGGTCAGACTGTCTGAAAATTTTGTTTTTGACAGGCATGCTGCCTCCTGTGTCCACATCATGGGTACACAGGTGTGTCTGACCAGGGGTTAGGGAAAAGAGCTCAGCAAACTGTTGTAAGACTTTCCTACAGTCAGCTTGCTGTTGACCAGAGAGGGTGTCTGAATAGATCAATCCATCTACTAAGCCATCTTTAGGGTCAGTGGAGAGGAGATCAGGGAGAGGTTCACTCCCAGCTTCCTGGTCCTCATCTGTAACCATTAACATGTTTACATCTGCCCTGTTATGAAAGAGTTTGAGGCGGTTCACATGGATCACCCTTTTGGGGGCCCTGCTAGTGCCTAGGTCTACCAGGTATGTGACCTGACTCTTTCTCTCTAGCACTGGGTAACGGCCACTCCATCTGTCCTGAAGTTCCCTGGGGGCCACAGGCTCCAGAACCCAGACTTTCTGCCCTGGCTGAAACTCAACCATAGCAGCCTTTTGGTCATATCACATCTTCTGGAGTTGTTGGCTGGCCTCAAGGTTTTTACTTGCCTTTTTCATGTACTCTGCCATCCTGGAACGTAGGCCTAGTACATAGTCCACTATATTTTGCTTAGGCTCATGGAGAGGTCTCTCCCAGCCTTCTTTAACAAGAGCTAGTGGTCCCCTTACAGGATGGCCAAACAGAAGTTCAAAGGGGGAAAACCCTACTCCCTTCTGAGGCACCTCTTTGTAGGCGAAAAGCAGACATGGCAAGAGGACATCCCATCTCCTTTTGAGCTTTTCAGGGTGCCCCACGATCATGCCCTTCAATGTCTTGTTGAATCTTTCCACAAGACCATTGGTTTGTGGATGGTGTGGTGAATTTGTAAGTCACCCCACACTCATTCCACATGTGTTGCAGGTATGCTGACATGAAGTTGGTACCCCTGTCAGATACTACCTCCTTAAGAAATCCCACTCTGGTAAAGATACCAATGAGTGCTTTAGCTACTGCAGGGGCTGTTGTGGACCTAAGGGAAATTGCTTCAGGGTACCTATTAGCATGATCCACTACTACTAGGATAACAAGGTTAAAGAGGATCTGGGACCCTCTGAGGTGGTGGCTGAGCCGTGTCTGGGCTAGTCATGACTAAATACTGCCATCGTAATATCCACGCTTACTTATGACAGTTGGTCATTTACGACGGCCTCTGCACTTCACATTGTTGAACTTTTTGTCATTTTTCCTCCCCAGGGATTTGGACTTCATCTTTCCCTTCTCAGTATGATGTGGCTCATGTAATTTGTTATATTTTCTAATCTTCTGAAGTTAATAAATTACTGAAATAAAAAAACAGGCAGTGCATAGCGCTGCGCTGCATTACTTTAAGTTGGGTAGGCGTTCCATGACTCATGGGCGTAAGTATACAACCACCTATATATTTTGACACAATTCCGGATTTACTAAGGTGAGTAAACCTGGGATTACACCACAAAGCCACGACTCCCTGAAGGAGACGTAACTAGGAGAAATATCTTCATTTCTTTATTGCTCAATCTTTTTATGCATGCTGCACTATGCAGGACACACAGCATGTGTAAATTGCTTCTAAGGATTATTTGTGTGTAGGAAGGCATCCATTTCTGCACAAAACAATCCTGCCTGTAATGCAGACACCCTTGCACCATGGTTGGCAATAGGCAGCACACAGCACCAGCACCAGGAGACAGCAGAAATGCACCATATCTTAGTAGATATGACACATTTAGTCTGTATCCCTGTCACACAATGCAGCACAGATACTTTGCTTGCTGTCCTGTGTTACATGAATTGAAAGTAAAGCTGCCAAAGGGTTTCATATAGGTATCACACATAACATGGGTCTTTTGTGCACCAGCTTTTCAAATGGACGGAAGTCTGAAAACCAAACAATACATCTTCACTTTCTGATGTTAATAATTTGACAGATTTTTCTGCTTTAAAAAACTCTACTTCTTTTGCACCATACATTCCAAACAAAATGTGCCTCTCCAGTTGCAATTTCATCTATTTCCATTTACTACTCTCCTCTCAAACCTTTTAATGACCATTGGGCATTTAACTCTTATGGCAGATACACAAAGAGCCATCTACAGTAAAGCCGTTTTGTGAATAATAAGGATCAGGTGTAGGTTCTGCTCTTCCTATAGTAACCCAGTGTCTGCATAAATGCTGAATCAAAAGACAGGAGAACTTAGTGGCATATTTATACTTTGTTTGTGCCATTTTAGCAACTTTTTTTTACGATAAAACGTTGCAAACTTAACTCCATATTTATATTTTGACTCTAGACCAGTCTAGCGTCAAAATATTGGAGTCTGCATCATCCTTTGGATGTGTGAACCCACCTTACTTCAATGAGATGCAAGGTAGGCGTTCCCATCAAAAAAATAAAGCTAAGCCGTTTGCGCCATATTTATCTCCCTGTGCAAAAATGACGAACGGGTGGGAGGTGGACCCAAATAATGAGACTAAGTCTGCTTAGCATCATTATTTAACGCTAAATAGACCAGGTGTTAAGGTACCTGTGGACCCATTTCCATGTCCAAATGCCATGGAATGGCCCCCCAACCACACCAGAGGAACACCAGAGGATGGGGACCCCATCCCAGGTAAGGTAAGTATTTTTTAAGTGCCTTTGGGGGCCCTTACATGGGCCCCCCTGCCTGGGACAGGGTGTTATGGCCATGGCAATGGCATCCAACACTCGTTTCAGACTGGTTTTAGTCCAGGAAGTAGCACTAAAGTTGAGGGTGGCATTGCTATATGACCTGCTCAGACTGATAGAGAGTGGTAGAATTGGGAAATCAGTTTCGCTGCTGCCTTCTAAGCGTAAACTACTAGGAATGTCAATCCATATGAAAGACCGGCGTGTTTTTTATTTCACACGGTGCCAATAGATAGTCCGTTTATTACGATTCAATTCGAAACTCAACACCACACCTATGGTACCCCTAAGAGCTCGATTCTATAGTCCCTCATATTTAACATCTTTTCTTAATGGTTACCTTCAGATGGTGCAAGCTTTTACACGTATGCAGACGACACAACATTGGTCGATTACTTCAATCGGTGCTCTCTGCACAATGTCTTATAGTTTATACCTGGTTTTATAGGATGGTCCAAAACTTTATGAAGCTAACTCCGACAAAATCAAAACTTCTCATTCTACCACATGCATTGTCTGTTCCTGTTCATATTTCCTGACCTTTTACTATAGGCTCTTGTCTCACTCCTTCGTTGATGCTCCTCACCTTGGGCATTTATCTGTATTCTAAATTATCACTTGGTCCACAAACTGCCAAAGAAAATAGTTTCTGTTTTTTTTCCATTTCAAAGTGCTCCATCATTTCCTTGGTTTTCTAGGAAACATATTTTATGCCTGTTGGAAATGTACATTTCTACAGGGTCATTCACAGATCTTTCACTGTTTTAGTTGCTGAATTTGTTTTTGTTGACTTTAGAACTCTGCACTTTACAACTGCTAACCACTGCTAAAGTGTGTGTGCTCTCTCCTCAAAACATGGTAACACTGGCATATACCAGTAGTATAGGTAACCTATACTACTTATATCCTATTGGCATTTTTTATGTATTTTAAGTCCCTAGTAAAGTGCACTACATGTGTCCAGGGCCTGTAAATCAAATGCTACTTGTAGGCCTGGAGCACTGCTTGTGTCACCCACTGAAGTAGCCCTTTAAGCATGTCTCAGGCCTGCCATTGCAAAGCCTGTGTTTGCAGTTTAAACTGTAATATCGACCTGGAAAAATAAACCTTTTGCAGGGCCCAAACCTCCTTTTTTAATACATGTACGTAACCTGTAGGGTAAGCCCTGACACCCCAGAGGGCAGGGTGAAATGTATTTTAAACGCAGGACATGTACTTTTTAGTTGTACATGTCCTGGTGGTGAAAAACTCCTACATTCTTTTTTCACCGCTGTAAGGCATAGCTCTTACGCAGGTTAACATTGGAGTTGCCTGACTTATGGTGAAGTTGGATTTTAAATTGCAATTCTGGAAATGCCACTTTTAGAAAGTTGGCATTTTCTTGCCATAGCCATTTGATGACTGCAGCCTGTCTCTGGTCACATGAATGGGTGTAGTTGGTAGGTGGGCTTTGGGTATTCCTCCTAGACATCCACACACAATGGGAGCATAGCTGTGTTTTGCTGGGTCACCCTGGGTAGGATGGGAGAGAAGAACTAGACACAGCCTCACTTACACCTGAGTAGGCTTTATCCTGTCCATACACAAAGGGCTTAACAGCCCTGTATTGTCACTCCAACCAGCTTAGAGATACAGCAGGGGAGGCAGGGATCCCCTTGCACTTCAAAGCCACTGTATACAAGTTTGGCCCAACTTCCAGAGTATAAATAGAGGACCTCAGACACCACCATTTCAGTGCACTTCTGGACCTGTGGATACTCTGCTAGGAAGAAGGACTGTTGTGCTGCTGAAAGGACTGCCACTCTGCTGGACTGCCACTCTGAAGGAGCTTCTGCCTTACTGTCCTGATTTGCTGCCCTCTTGCCTGGAGAGGAAGAACTGGACCTGGACCAGGATCCCAGGGCGACTGAAAGGGCTAGTCTGCTGGCCTCCTGATCTGAGCCTCAGGGAGATAGCACGCTCCCCAAAGCTTCTCGACCCATCTTTAATGAGCTCCTAACAACCAAGAGGTTCCTTTTAGGTCCTGGGCTCTTGGAAGTGGTCTTTTAGCTCTTTAAGTCAAGCTTTTGGGCTCTTCGTGAATGCAAATGGGCCCATTTGCTTCGGAACCTCGGCACTCATGACCACAAGGCTTCAACCCATCCATCCGCGATGCCCGGCTTGATCTTCCCGTCCACCATAGCCAGCAGTGCTCCCCCTGCTCCTGGCAAACTTCTTCCCCATGAACAGGGACTTTTGGCACAATTCTTGGGAAGGCAAAACTTTAGCAGGACTAATCTGGGACTGAAAAAGACCTGCGCTCTTTCGCAGTCAACCTGAACTTTTGACTTTCCCCCAGTCCAGTGTGACCAGATATCCCTGGTTGATGCTTTTGGATTCTAAGCACTGTTTTACAGTTTATTCTTAAAAAAATCATAACTCAAGCTCTACTTATTGGATTTTTGTCCTTTTTGTCTTGTTATATTTAACAAATTAAGCTCCAGTTTTCAAACCTGATGTGGGATACTTTTTTGTGGTGTTTTCACTGTTTTACTGTTGGAAGAGTTGCATAATTACTTTACACACGGCCTTCAAGTTACGCCTGACTGCTGTGTGCCAAGCTACCAGAGGGTGAGCACAGTTTAATTTGGTGTTTGCGTGTGCCTTATCCTGACAAGAAATGTAGTTGCTGCTTGACCAAGGCTCAACCCCAGTCAACCAACAACCCAATGTCTCACAATGTCTCTATCATCAAAACTAATGTCCAATCACAAATAGATTAAGATAATAATCTTTAATTATCTGTTCTAGCCACACTAATTAACCACCTCTAGTTGATTAAAAAGGCTGCAGCATGGTTATGAAATGTACCTAGCACATCCTTTCGTAAAACAACCCTGCCGGCTGTCTTTCTGCAGTAAAACTGTATTCAAAGCTATGGTACTTATTCATTTCCAGATTTCATGGCTACTAAATGTAAGTGGCAAAAATCTTCTTATGATTTGAAATCCAACAATAAACTCCACCTCAGGTTCTCCATTTGGTATCTTTATTGCTTTGTTTTAGAAAATTGTTAAAAATGTTTCTATTCACCAGTTTCATTTCTCCTATACATGCCCAGACTTCTTATTTCAGTGCCATAAAACTATGGTGTACATGCAATTTATAACCAAATCATAACTTAACAAAAATAAATATTAGTGCTTTACATATAACATGAAGATGCTAATTGAATATGTGTACAGTATATCACCCACACAACTTTCACCTCTATTACTACCCATTCATTGTTTCTTTTGTGACTGTCCCAAAAGGCAGTATAGGTGTGTCCTCAAGGAGGTAGCATTTTTTTATGTACAAAGAAATACACTAAAAAAGCAAAAACAATAGGGTATTTACTTAGGCGTAAACCTAGTAATACTGTCCAGGTAACCAGTTAGGACATTTAAGTATTCCCACCAGGCTAATAGCATTATCAACAATAGTGAATGGTTGTTGAAATTAGCACTGAGATTATGGTTGAGAGTCTCTTTTTCATTATTTATGGATGGCAATCATTACTGTTGATAAGTACATAAATAATATTTTTGATACATCACATGTACCTATAATTACTGGAACTGTTACCCAAATATGTAGCAGACCAGATCTGAGACAGTATATTTAACAGATTAGTGTACAAGGGTTATGATTAAAATATATCCTTGGATTTGGAAGATGGGCTCTACAGATATTTGTGTATGAAGCAACATAATGCATCCAATAGAACCCCCACATGACAAATTTAACCCAAGTAGTTAAAAATATAAATACATTAGAAAATACTAAATATAATTCATACCCAGGCAGGTTCAATTAATATTTCCCATTGTGGAAAATGCCCAGACCTAGTGGGTCTGAAGTCTTTGTTAAGCATAGGTCATGCTAATAGATCAATGCAGAGATGAAAGAAAAGGGTTCATAGAAAATAATAAAAAGTACATGGCCATCTATTGACTCTCACTCTGAGTATCAAATGCATGGGCTCGTTGATGAATGTGTTAATGTAACTGCCTTTTAGTTTAAAAACAAAGATTAACATTTGGCTAACACAGTGACTGTCTCCTCTATAGGAGACTTGGGAGCAACAATCGTCTTAGATAATAAGAACACAAATTGATAGTCAATAGATTTTTTAGCACTGAGGTTGTAGGGGAAACCCACTGGATTTCATGAAGAGGATAAAGCGACAAAAATAACCACTAAGGCAGGAAAGACTGTGGACAGCATATTCCTATAGGTGTTTATCAACCTGCAGCTTAAGGGCAGAGTAATTGTCTATGCGATGAGAGAAGATAACTGTTGGACGTGGCCCTTTCTTCAGGGCATCACCAGACTTTTTGCCTTCACCTTCCTGTTGTCTAAACCTGTTTTTTGTTGGCATTTAGGACAATGTGCACTTTACCAATGCTACCTAGTGCTAAAGTGCTTGTGCCCACTTCTTAAAACATGGTAGAAATGGCTTGTACTAAATTGGCTATTTCATTTACTTGTGAGTCCCTCGTAAAGTGGTAATATGTGTGTCCAGGGCCTGTAAATTGAATGCTATTAGTGGGCCTGCAACAGTGATTATGCCACCCTTTTAAGTAGCTCTTTAAACATGTCTCAGACCTGCCTGTGCAACCTGTGCATGCAGTTTTAAACTGCTATTTCAACCTGGCAAGATAAACCTTTTGCCAGACACAACACTTCCTTTTGAAAACATATGTCACCCCAAAGGTAGACCCTAGACCACCTAGAATGGAGGACGCAGTGTATTCAAAAAGTAGAAAAAGTACTTTTAGGTTTTATGTGTCCCGGTAGTGAAAAACTCTTAAATTTGATTTACTACTACAAGGCCTAACTCTCCAATAGGATAGCATTGGAGTCATTTTATTACATTTAATAAGCTGTAACGTGCAAATGGGAACAGGTAATCAGTTTATGTTTGGTGCCTTTGAAATTGTAATGAAAAATCCTCTTTAAGGTTAAATTCGGATTTTAAATTACAATTTTGAAAATGCTACTTTTAGAAAGTTTTCATTTTCCTGTCCTAAATATACAAAACTGTGATGGATGGAATGGTTGAATGAATCTCAGTCTCTGATAATCACTCAAGGTCGCATCCCAGTCCAGGGTTATTTGCACACTATGACACTTCAGATTGGACCCAGCTATGAGTGAATTAGTCTTGACCCTGCACCAATAGCGGAAAGCTGAACGCAACTGATGAGCCCATAGTTAGACCGAAACGGGTCTTCAGTTGCTTGTGTTCTGCTTCAGGGAGGACCTGGCCTGGCAGTTTGGGAACCACTGTTCCCATAAGGAGCAGTGTCAAGTCTGATTTGCATGTTGCTGGGTCCGAACTGAGGTGGCATGGTGAACAAAAGAAAGATGGGTTGAGATGCTACCCAGAGCGATTGTCCGTGGTTAGACAAATGGCAAGCATTCCTCTCATCACCTTTTATGTTTCATTTTCCTGCCTTAGGCATTAGGAGTCTGCAGATGACACGGTGTAGCTAAAAGGTCGGCTTTGTGCATTCCTATTAGACATCCACACACATTAGAGAGCTTAGGTGTCCCTGGATGGGCCATCACTTTTCAGGATGGGAGGGTGGAGCTGGGAACAGCCTTACTTGCACTTAAATAGGCTGTATCCTGCCTCCATACAAAGGGCTGCAAACCACTTGTAGTTACTCTAGCCTAAAACCAAGGCAGGAGAGGCAGTAAACATGTGACTTCAAAGGGAAACCTCTAGAAATGTCTCTTCAAAGGAGGCAACTGGTATAAATATTGGACCTCCGATATCAACTCTTCAGTACACTTCTGAACTTGTGGAGGCTCTCCCAGGAAGAAGGACTGCTGTGCTGCTGAAAGGACTGCCTATCTGCGCGACTACTGCCCTGCTGTACTAATGTCTTACTGGACTGCTGCCTTGCTAGAATGCTGCTGTGATGCCCCACTGCCTGTGTCAGGGAGATTGAAACTGCACCTGAACCCAGTACTCCCGGGGTGACTCCAAGGGCTAGTCTGCTGACATCCTATTGAGAATCACAGGGACATAACAGGTTCACAACCACTTGCACCAGCACCCAGATGCAGCTGGAGCAGTCCCTGACTACCAACTAGTGCCCCTCAGGCCCTGGACCCTTGCTGTGGCCTCAGAAAGGCTGCTTTGAAGTTTTTGGGCTCTTAACAACAGTGAAGCCTTTATTGCCGTAACCTTGTCACTTGCTCCGGCCAGTATGCTCACAACAACAACAGGATCTTTGCTCTACAGTGGCATCCATCTGTGACACCAGGTCTGCTCTTCGGCTACATCGATGACCAGCCACAAAGCTTCTCTGCTTCTCGTGATCCCCTCCACTACAAATAGGACTTTGTGCTTGACTGAGAAGGTAACTTTTCAGTGGCACTAACCTGGTCCCTGAATCCGACCCCTGCTCCATCATGGTCAGCCTGAACTTGTAACTTTCTTTGAGCCCAATCCTACGGAAGATATCATATCAGCCATTTTAAATCTTAAATCAGGATTCCCTTGTGATCCATTCCCCCCCTCTTTTAGCAATGGGATGGAAACTATTAACCCGTTAGTTAATGCACTTCTGAATGATTCATTGTCTACAGAATGGGTTCCCTCAGTTTCCCTCAGTTTGGAAATAGGCAAAAATGTTATCTCTTTGAAAAAGTCAACTGCAGATTCCAATGTGTCAGGGAATTACAGGCCAATTTCTTTGCTGTCTGCATTGTCTACAGTTTTGAAACAATTTGTCATCGACATCTCTCTTGTTATTTAAAATCTAATCAGCTGGTACACCCCAGCCAGTCTGGTTTAAGGCCTAAGTTTAGCACAGAGACTGCCTTGTTGGAAGTGACTGAACTTGTCAGGAATACTCTGGATGCTGGGGGTAAGGCAGTGCTCACCCTACTAGACCTATCAGCAGCCTTTGGTACAATACCCCATATGAATCTCCTTTCTCGCCTCCAGGACATAGAGATTGTTGGTAGGGCACTGAAGTGGCTGCTGAAGTCCTTCCTGGAAGATAAGTGCCAGGAAGTATGAATGCCTTCATTTTCTTCATGTTCGAAAAAAACGTACAGTTGCGGTTCCTCAGCCCCACACTGTTTAATATCTATATGACCCGCTGGCTTCCCTGGTAAAGTACTTAGGTGCCAAAATAATTTGTTATGCTGATGATGCACAAATCTTCCACTTCTTTAGTAAAGGTGAAGTTATTACCCCAAATTCCATCCAAAGAATGGATGCACCTGAATCAACCAAAACACGTTGCAGATAAGACGGTGACTCTCTGCTTTGGTAGTAACTTTACTTTAGACTGGCAAATATTTATGCCAGGTGACTCTCCCACACCAGGCCCCCAAGCACCCAATCTGTGAGTCAAGGTTGACAATCAATTGTAATTTGAAAATCTAAAAAGCACTGTGGTAGGAACATGTTTTGGCCTTCTACGTACTGCCAAGAAAGCTCTTGCATGTTTTCTCCATTCCAGCAAGTAAAACTGCCTACTCTTAAAAAATGAGACTGATACGTTCATTTTTTGCTTTTAAACACATCCCGTTTTCCTTTAAGGAAGCAATCACAGACATGGTGTTCTGCTGACTCCACCAGGCCACCATCCATGTGATTTTTTTGCGATTCCCAGTGGGTTGAGAACTACCTTATCAATATTAATGAGGTAGGTCTATTTGCGACCCACTGGAAATTTCAAAAGAAACTCAATGGAGTTTCGTACATTTGGAATTGCGATTTCCTAATGGCGAACCGTATGGAATCGCAATTAGGAAATTGCAAATCCAAAAGTTCGTACATGTGGCTCAAAATGTTTTAAATGATGTTGTATTGATAAGAAAGTACTAATGAAATGCGACCAGCAAAGAAATTGAAGTACAACTATTATCAGCATTCTTAGAGAAGCTGCTGCATTGACTTAATAAGAAGTCAATTTTTCGAGTTCAATCTCTTTCACAAATTTTTCATATACATACAATTGAAAAAGAGATATCATCTCAGTAGAGGGAAGAAGTAATGGGACTCATAGTATGAATGTTGGGGCAGGATTCAGAGGGAGGGGAGAAGTTTATGAGTCCATGAGTACTGACCAATGAGGAAGGAATGCGCAAACAGCCTTTCATAACATATAGGCCTATAGGGATGTCTTAGGTTCTTATAGCTGGTTTAGAATTCAGTGCAATAAGCAGGCTCTTCTGGAAAGGTCTCCAGCCTGTTCTTTTCTTGATAGCTAGGAGTTCCTTTATTTGGGTTATGAAGTTATGTGTGATTAGTGTAAAGCATGTGGAGAGCTGTTAGATATTCTACACCTGTAGAAGGTCAAGATTATGAAATGCAGCATCAAATGCTTTACCTGATGGTTGAACGCCACTGTACAAGTTGGATAACTTGAAATCATGGATTTTGAAGTTATTACATTGTAAAACACAGGTGTTAACTTCAATAGCCCCTACATACTAATCCCTATATGGTGAAAGCTGTAACGCGACACAGGAGTTAAAAAAACAAAAAAACAATGGGGGATACTTAAGAGAGGCTTGTGCTACCATTGCATCACTTTTAGTGACCCAGCACACGTTAGCGACACCTCTCAACCAAATCTACGAGGCTATGCTAAGCCACTCTGGGGGTTATTCTAACTTTGGAGGAGGTGTTAATCCGTCCCAAAAGTGACGGAAAAGTGACGGATTTACCACCAGCCGTATTACGAGTCCATTATATCCTATGGAACTCGTAATACGGCTGGTGGTATATCCGTCACTTTACCGTCACTTTTGGGACGGATTAACACTCCTCCAAAGTTAGAATAACCCCCTCTGTGTGGCTTCATAGATATGGAGTAAGCAAGGCAGCGCACATTGCTGTGTTGCCTTACTCTGCTTCAATTATGTGTTCCATGGACATCGTGGTGTGTGTTCCCACTCAAGACCTATGGATTTTGTCGCATCCCCACATTTACAAACCCATGTATACCTGGTGATGCGTCAAACCCTCACACATCCCTAGGGAAGGCACAACGAGGAGAAATGTCATTGTTTTTCCTTATTTTTTCCTCTTTCTTTAGAAAGAGGAAAAAGCCTCCCAGGGTAATTGTTGTGCAGGAAGGTGGCCCTTTCTGCACAAAAACAATGCTGCCTACAAGGCAAACACCCTTGCACCATGGTGTAAGGTTGCTTGCGTTGGCACTAGGTGGCTGAAATGGCACCAGCTTAGGGGGGAAAGGACAAGGAATGCACAGTTGCCATAGAAATGGTGGATTCCTGCTCTTTCACTTGGACGCAGGGCAGGGCAACAAGGTGATTTGCTGCACTTCGTCGCCAAATCACCATAAATTTGGGCCAGTGTTTCTCTTATAAAATATGTCCAAAACATCTGTTTCACTTATGTTTGCAAGAGATACTCATACCTAAGAGGACTGATGCCTTATGTTAGAAAAGTCTTTGTTATTTCAAAATCAAGAGCATTTAGTATTGCCTGATGACATGAATATTTTTACCTTCACAAATCATTATATTATCCAATGAGCGTGAGGAGATTGCTTTGGGTGTTATATAAATACATACAAATATATTATGAACATTGTTTTAGCAGATCTTGAGGATCTTGCAATACTACATTGATGAATTGTTGAAATGTAGAAGATGCATGGCAAAGGATCAAAAGCAATGCTAATTATTTGTAATGCCAAAACTGAGCTTGAAAAGTCATCTTCTTCTTGAGTGGCATGAACGCAGAACTTAAAGTAATTCTGCCCTTTTCCGCTGGTTTCACACCCACCTGCCCCAAATTAAAAAAACAAAATGCAGACATAATTCACTCTGCTAAGTGAGGAATGCACAGAAAGGAATCCTAGTGTCGATCAACACAGTCAGGTGCTAGACAATGTCATTAACGTAATTGTAATTGCATTGAGTTAATTACACTGCCTCTCCCCACAGTGCAGAAAAGTGAGTCCCCCCGTGGGGGAGCCTATGCATGGCACTTGCCTTGTAAAGTGGCAGGTGAGGAAGGTGATTCCAAGAGTAATCGCAGGGGTCTGAGCAATACATTTCCCTTAATACCATTATCATTAAAATAAATTAATTGCATGGCTCTTCAGAGTGTTCCAAAAACGTTTGTTGGCCTTTTTAAACAACGATGCATAGTCCAAAAAACCTTGGGCCATGTTTACAATAAAATAGCATGCAGCAGCTCCACTAGTATTTTTGCTGTGCTGCTCTATGCCCATTCAAAAAGGCAGGAATGCACCACATTTATGAAATAGAGGGCCTCTTTTACCAGGCACGTGGTGCAGGGAGGCGCAGCAGGTGCCTTGCTACGCCACCCTACGCTGCCAGGAAAGGGCACAGTGCACCATATCTACAAGATATGGCACATTTCTGTCCTCCCCCCCTGCCCTGGTGCACAAATTGCTGTCTAGCACAATGCAGGCACCCTTGTACCATGGTGCAAGGATGCCTGTGTTGCAGGGATGGTTGTTTTTGTGCAGTAAGGGACACCTGCCTCCACAAAAACAATCACAAGAGTTTTTTTCTTTTTCTATGTGTGCTGCACACTTAAAAAGAGGAAATAACAGAGAGAAATAAAGATGTTTCTCCCCCTTGCATCACTTTTACGCCATCTCTGAGGTGACTTAGGAATCTGACGCATTCTCAGACTTGTAAATCTGGGAATGCAACAGGTTCCTTCAGGTTCCATAGGTGTTGTGTGGGAACACCCCAAACAACACCACTGGAACTCCCCTTTCACGCAGTCAGTGTTATGCATGAAAGGTGTCCATATTTACAAGTCCATGAAAAGCCACGCAAGGTGGCTTTGCGTGGCCTTGTAAATATGAGCTGGAACACTGCACCACTGGAAAGTCAAAAAAATGATGCTCCAGGCCGCAGTGTGCCGCTAAGGCCTCGTAAATGAGGCCCACAGTGCAGTCCTATCCATTCACCCAGAGCACAATTTGCTGCCTAGGGCCAATGCAGGCTCCCCTGCACCATGGTGCAAGGGTGTCTGCGTTTTTGGCAGGATTGTTTTTGTGCAGGAAGGGACACCTTCCTACACAAAAACAGTCCATGGAGGCTTTTTCCACAGCACACATAGAAAATGGAAAAACCAAGGAGAAATAAAGATATTTCTCCCCGTTACACCTCTCATGGGAAGGCATACAGTTTTGACACATTCCCAAGTTTATAGATCCTTGTAAATCTAGGAATGTGTCAAATCCAATGGGTGTTGCATGGGAAAACCCACCAAAATGTCTCTGGAATGCCCCCTGATACAGTATAAGGCACTGCGTTTCCTTACACCATATCTACAGGGCCATGAAAATCCATTCAAAGTGGCTTTGCGTGCTCTTGTAGCAATGAGTGTGAACTCTGTGCTGCGGGAGCATCATAAAAAAAGACGCACCAGCAGCACAAGCAGCTTGTAAATGAGCCCCCCCCATTCCTGATTGCATGCAGAAAAAATTCAGGGGAAGTTTGCATGTTTTCAAATTTTTCCGAACCTTTGGCCCAGCCTAGTTGTCTCCCCCATATCCAGGCTAGATTATTGTATGGGGACTTCTTGAATAAATCTATGTAAATCTGAGATATTTTAGTTGTTCCTGCAAGTAGAGCTTTAGGGGTAGTCATTAACACATCGTTTTATAAAACATTTTTCCAATGCTGTGAGAAAAGCATTTATTGTGTAAATAAATACTAAGCAAAGCGTTGTAAGAATCTTTTCAACAATACATTTTATATAATGCACATTGTACTCAGTCATTAGGTGTCAATGTCAAGTATCTTGAAATCCTACATTACCGCTCTCTTGATTACATTTACAATGAAGTCACAGTACGTCTCTTACCTCTGTAGCAATTTGGCATACATACACCCACATCTATGGGCCAGAATATTGGTCAAAGTCACCCTAGCAGAGTTTTGCACAGCGTTAAGTCTTCTGACTTCTGCTTTAAATATCACATCCATCCTGCTGTTTTCCCTTGCACATATTGTCATGCCACAGTGTCAAAATCTACTTGGAGAAAAGGCCTTGAAAAAGGCAAACAATGTGTACATTCAAACAGCCATGGCTTGTGAGAGGGAAAAGGGGTGGGGTGGCACGGCGTGTGGCGGGCAGAGAGATGAAAAAAATATATAATAATTAAAAAAAACAAATAAACGTGCCTTTCTTGCTGTGCCTTGCCGTTCTGATGCTCCTCTGGCTGCCAGAAGTTGCCGGCACAGGCTCCCAGCCTGCCCTAGGGCCAATCATAACACTGCTTTCATGCATGAAAGCAGCGTTAAGATTGGACGGAGAGCCCTGGCTGGGTTCTCTGAGGCAGAGTGGAAGTCTCTGCCTGCTGTCTCCAATCTGGCAACAAAGTGCCGGGCTGGAGAGAGCCTAGTGCACATGTGTGCTTGGCTGCCAAACATATATGCGCACTGAGGGGAAAGCTGTGCACTCCCCCTAGGTCCCTGTCACGCCCCATGGCCATGCTCCCTTTTACAACAAAACCATAATAAATGTAGTTTAATATGATTTTGTTGTAAAATCAGTGCTTAATTAGAACTGGTGGATGCAGGTGGAGCCCACCAGCACACGTTTTTGGGGATTGGTACTTGTTATTCCTCAACTGACTTTGATCTAAATCAAGAGTGATAAAAACACCAAAAGGCAAAAAGAGGGAAAGAAGGATAAGAGAAAAATAGTGGCAAAGGGAATTAGGTGGAGTTAAGACTATACAGCAAGGGTCTTCAAACAAGGGGCGGGCCCCCCTAGGGTAGCCGCAATTGATCCCAGGGGGCACCATGCTCTTGCCCAAAGATGCATTGTGCAGATAACAGTGCTCTGTTTTAAGTAGAACGTCATTTATTGTATTTTTAAAAAGGTAACAGAACTTAACTGCAATGTTTAAATACGTCTAAACATATTTAAATATTGGCAACTTAGTAGAATAGTTGTGAAAAAATTCTGACGGAGGCCCGAAGATTTATTTTCCCATCTGGAGGGAGGGGGGTGGGCAACATTAAAATGTTTGAAAAACGCTGCTATTCAGCCTGATATTCACACTATAACAGCTGATATGCCAGCCGTTGGATCGGAGCAAACTTTGGACCTGACATTTATTCTTTAACAAATGAAGAACTGCTCATAATGTGGGCCCCAAATTGAATACTGAGTACCTCACTATCTTTCCTTGCTTCCTTTCTAACTATAAGTCTGAAGTCAGATCACATTTCTTTAGGCATGCAAACATAATCAAGTCATTCATCTGCTTGCTTGCTTTGGGTTGGAGGCCATTTTAGCTCACTCATAGATAACTATGCGCTGTCGACAACTTACAGTCGATGTAGAAATCTCCTTTTGAGATTAGGCCTTAAACCAAACCATAAACTAGTTTGTTAGAAATTGGGTTGTTGGTTGACTGGGGTGTGGGCCTCGGTCAAGCAGCAACTACAATCCTAGTCAGGGTAAGACACAAGTAAACCCCAAATTAACATGTACTCAAACCCCTGATAGCTTAGCATAGAGCAGTCAGGCTTAACCTGGAGACTGTGTGTAAAGTATTTGTCTGGCACTTCTAACAGCCAAGGATCTCACATCAAGTTAGATAAACAGAGCTAGATTTAATAAATAAAACAAGACCAAAATGACAAAAATCCTATAAGTAGAACTTGAGCTATGAACTTTTTAAGATTAAATTGTAAAACAGAACTTAGAAGCAAGAATTGCCAACCAGCGATATTTGGTCGCACTGGACAGGGGCAAAGTCAAAATTTCAGGCCAATCACAATAGAGTGGGGGCCCTCTACAGGGACCCAGTTAGGCCCGCTGAACCAAAGTATCTTTAATCCTTGCTTTGCATGTGTCCGAGACAAAGCTGGGTCATACTGCTGGGGCAATACATCAGTTCTGATATGTGGCGAGGCTGCTGCGGGAGATCCTGGTGTGTCAACGTCGGGGATCCTGTCAACAGGGCTTGTAATGCAAAGACCGGTGTCTAGAATACTTGGTGCATTCGAGAAGATTCATTGGATCCGATCCATGCAGCGGCAGTGATGCAGAGGTTCTGCATTTTCACCAAGGCTCCAGTCGCTGAAGGATGCAAGGGCCTTGTGCTGGGGAAACTGTTGTGTATTTGTGGTTCTGAAGGCCATCTGCTATTCCTAAGACACGTCAATGCAAGTCTTTTGCATTGGTTCGACCCATGCAAGTGAGGATGTGCTGGTTTTGATTCACACAACAGTGACAAACCGTTGGCTGTGCTCCAGCAGGAAAGGATGTGTCGGTTTTGCTGAAGCAAATACCTTAGGTCCACTTACATGGGTCCAGGTCTAGGGTGCCACCACTTAGCATGATGAACTGAAAGGTGGTAAAGTCCAGGAGCAGAAGCAGGGTGGTTTGAATTATTTTATTTCCCTGAGACTTCAGATCAGGAGACCCTTGGAGTCACTCTGGGTTCTGGGATGGAGTGATGCAGGTCCAATCCTTCTTACTCCAGAGTAAGAGGGCAGCAGGTAAAGGTTATCACAGCAGAGCAGTATTCCAGCAAAACAGCAGTCCTTCTTCCTGGGAGAGTATCCACAGGTCCAGAAGTCAACTGAAGTGGTGGTGTCCCGTATTTATACTTTGGTGCCCTGGTTCTGGAAGGTGGGAGAAGCTTCTAGACAGTGACTTTAAAGTACAAGGAATCCCCTTCCTCCTCTACCCTGGCTCCAAGCTGGCTGGAATGACAATGGAGGGCCATTAAGCCCTTTGTGTGTGGACAGGACATAGCCTATTCAGGTGTAAGTGAGGCTGTGTCCAGCTCCTTTCTCCCATCCTGTCCAGGATGACCCATTAAGTCACACTTAAGTTCCCATTTTTTGTGGCTGTCTAGAGGAATACACAAAGCCAAACAGCCAACTAAATCCAGGCATGTGACCAGAGACAGGCTTCAGGTACCAAAAAGCTGAAGCAAGTAAATGTCGACTTTTAAATTGTGTCAACTTTTTAAAAGTGGTATTTTTAGTCTTACAATTTAAAATCTGACGTTACCATAAGTTAGGAATTTAAATTGTGATTCCTGAGACACCAAACACAAAAAGGTCATCTCTTTCTATTTGGAAGTTACACTTAAGAGATGTAATAATGCAACCCCAAAGTTATCCTATGGGGGAGATATGCCTTGAAGTAGTGGGAAATAAATTTAAGAGTTTTTTTAGTACCTGGATGTGTAAAACTATAAAAGACATTTCCTATTTGTTGAAAACATTGCACCCTGCCATCTGTGTTGTCCACAGCCTACCCAAAGGGTGACTTATATGTATTAAAGAGGAAGGGTTGGGCCCGGCAAAAGTTTTATGTTGCCAGGTCGGCATGGCAGTGTAAGCTGCGCATACAGGTTCTGCAGTGACAGGCCTGAGACATGTTTTACAGGGCTACTTAAGTGGGTGGCACAGTAGGTGCTGCAGGCCCACTAGTGGCATTTAAATGTATACGTCCTGGACACTTTACTAGGGACTTATAAATAAATTAAATATGCCAGTTGGGAAATAAGTCAATATTACCATGCTTTAAGAAGTGAGCACATGCACTTTAGCACTGGTTAGCAGTGGTAATGTGCTCAGAGGAGGAGAGAAAAAAAGTCTGGGGGAAAACCACCCTAAGGCTGATAGGTCTAACACATGTCACCTCCATCTGAAAGTGGGAAGAACTGTTTATCCCCTTGGGAACTGTCATCACTAAGGCAGGAAAAACCTAGCTGGACCATCTGTATTGGCGAGTTCTGACCCAGGGGGATGCTCCACCGTAAAGTTCAGTACTTGTAGGGAAATGGACAACCTCAACAATTTTGAATTTTCACCCCTCATTTGCATTAGTCACCTGAAGGGCCTGTGGACTGACTGTACCTGGAAGATAGTCCCAAACAGGTATAGTCTGAGCTTCTTCAGTACCCAGTTCACAGCAAATGCGTCTCTCTCAATAGCACTCCACCTCTGTTCCCCAGGGAAGTAGACTCCTAGAGATGAATGTTACAGATTGGTTGAGGCCTGCCTCATTTAGCTATGATAGAACTGCCCTATCCCATGTTCGAGGTATATATTTGAACAATGAACTCCTGGGAAAAGTCAGGGTCCTTGAGCACTTGGCTGTGCATATGGCTTGTTTTATGGACTCATAGGCTTTCTTATAGGCCCCCATCTAGATTCCCTTCCTAGGCTGCTTTTTAGAAGTCAGCTCAGTCAAGGGGGCAACAATGCTGTCCTACACCTTAACAAACCTCTGGTCATACTCAGTGACGCCCAAGAAGGCCCTCAATTCTTTTTGTGTTTTTGGGGGCTCCAAGGCCACAATGGACTCTATTTTGGCCTGGAGGGTCCACACCTTACCTCCACTCACTAGGTTTCCCAAGTACACCACAGATCCCTGCCCTATTTGGCAATTAACTGCCTTGAAAGCCAGGCCTTCCTGCTGCGCGGCCTTAAGCACTTATTGCAGGTGAAATAGATAGTCCTTCCAGCTGCTACTGAAGACAACTATGCCATCTAAGTGGGCAGCACTGAAGGTCTCAATTCCAGATGATACCTTGTTCTCCAGCCTCTGGAAGGTAGCAGGGGAATTCTTGAGTTCAAAGGGCATCACTGTAAACTGGAAGTGGCTCTCTGTAGTATAGAAGGCCGACCTCTCTATAGCCACCTTAGTCGGGGCAGTCTGCCAGTACCCTGATGTAAAATCTTCACAGCCCCTAACTGATCAATGAGCTCATCAACTGAGGAGATGGGATGCATATCAGTCTTAGTTACTGAGTTGGGTCCCCTGTAGTCAACACAGAACCCGAGTTCTGCGACGGTGACCGGTAGGGCTGCCTTTGGTACCAGCACCACTAGACTTCATAGGGAGTACGGGAAGGCTCAATGACCTCCAATTCCAGCACCTTGGGGACTTCTGCATTGATGCTGGCCCTCACTTTGCCAGACAGTTGGTACATTCTGTATTTGACTGGCAGGCTGTCCCCAGTATCTCTCCCATAGGTACACAAATGTGTAAGCCCAGCTTTTAGAAAAATTGGGAGGCAAACTTCCCCAGTAACTATTGACAGTCCCTTTGCAGGTCTGAGGTCAGGGCAGGGGAGAGGTTGACACATTCCACTGACAAATCCTTTTCTGTGGATGACAGAAGATCTGGAAGAGGTTCACTCTTATCCTCCTCTCATCATCTGCCACCAACAGCATGGTGACTT
Organism: Pleurodeles waltl; assembly: GCF_031143425.1. Taxonomy (NCBI): domain Eukaryota; kingdom Metazoa; phylum Chordata; class Amphibia; order Caudata; family Salamandridae; genus Pleurodeles; species Pleurodeles waltl. Next base: position 648,084,414 of record NC_090444.1, on the reverse strand, counting down.
CAAACCTCTCGTAGTGGAATTTGAGGAGGTTGAGATGGAGTTCCCTTAAGGGGTTCCTGGGGTCTTGAGCTCCAGCAGGTCGATGAACTTCCCGTTCCTCTCCACCACCTCGTGTGATCCAGTCTAGCAATCTTGGAGAGCCCTGGGCTCCACTGGTTCCACCACCCACATTTTCTGCCCAGGTTCGAATTCCACAGGAGCAGCTGTACAGTCATACCACTGCTTCATAACCTCCTGGCTAGCCTCCAAGTTCTTGGAATCTTTCTTCCAGAACTTGGCCACCTGGCTCCAAAGGGCTAGCACGTCGCTAACCAAATCCTGAGGAGGAGGTTTCTTTGGAGCTAGCTCCCACCCTTCTTTAACCAGATTGAGAGGTCCCCTGACAGGGAGACCATACAGAAGTTTAAATTGGCTAATGTCCACCCCTTCTGTGGCACCTCTCTGTAAGCAAAGAGCAGGCATGGTAAGAGGATGTCCCACTTCTGCCTCATGAGTTCAGACAGGTCTGCAATCACGACTTTAAGTGTCTATTGAATCTTTCAACAAGCCCATTTGTTTGCGGATGGTATGGTGTGAAGAACATATAAGTAACCCCACATTCCTTCAACATACACTTAATGTATGAGGAAATGACATTGGTGCCCTTTTTAGACACCACTTCTTTGGGGAAACCCACTATGGTGAAAATCACCAGTAGGGCCCTAGCCACTACAGGTGCAGTAACAATCTCAGAGGGATTGCCTCTGCATGCCTTGTGGCATAATCCACCAATACTAGGATGAACCTATTGCCTAAAGCTGTCTTGGGGTCCACGGCCCTATATTATCAATTTACACCCTCCTAAAGTGTGTGCCAACCACAGGGGGGGAGGTTTTTAGCTTTTTCCTAATCTTCCCACTAGCCTGGCAGGTGAGAAAGGTCCCGCAGAATGTGTCAGAGGCTGTCCTCATATGGTGCCAGTAGAAGTGGGAGACAAGTCTGGCAAAGGTCTTAGGTCTTGTATTGCCCCAGATGTCCTGCCAGTGGTAGTTTATGATCCAGCCCCAGTAGAAAGACTCTATAACCATAACACTGGTGAACTACCAATACATGAGTTGCTCCATGTTGAGGAACCTTAGCATCATTATATAGGAGGTCATTCTCCCAGTACATGAGGTGATCTTGGGAGGGGTCACCAGCTGCCTGGGCTTCAGCATGCTGCCTCAGGCCTTCTAGGGTTGGGCTCTCCTTCTGTGCCTTGCAGAACTCCTCCCTGGTGGGCCCCCCTTCAACTTGCCATCCAGCAAGTTCAGGCAGGTTTCCAAGGGAGGCAATATTCTCCCCAGTAGTCTCCAGGCGTCCTCCTCTGGTGCCCTATCCACCTGTGCTAGGGGACATTCAGTGGCTGGCTTCCCATGCCCCTTACCCTCCCTTTCCTGGCAGCTGTCTGGGCCATTCTTCAAAGCTCCAGACTTTCTTGACTCCCCTCCAGGGCAGCCATGGACTGGGTGGCCCCAGAAGCCCACGCAGGCATCCCTAACATTCCCAGGTTTTACCTGAGATCCACTTCCTTTTGAGAAGTGTGGCCAACATCACTCCCTAACAGGCAGTCCATGGGTATAGTGACACTAACAGCAACCTTCAGAAGACCTGAGACTCCCAAAGTCAAAGGGAACAAGAATTAAAGGGTAGTGGCTATCCCAGCTGTCTGCTTCCACAACCTGGTAAAATGTACTAGGTATCACCTGCTCTGAGGACATGAGATGACACTTGACAGTAGTCATACTTGCTCCTATGTCCCTAAGAGCCTCCACCGTCTGCCCATTAATGGTTATCCACTGCCTGTACTTTCATGTATTGGAATGCAGGAAGGCATGTGGTTTTGAGCACCATCTCTGCATCCCCCAGGGACACTGGGGTAACATCACTAGTCTCTCCAACACTAACTGGGTCCATCTTCTCCCTAAGGGCAATGCTGGCTATCTCATGTAACTGCTCATAAATGGAGGGAGGTGCCCTTTTGCAGCACTTGACATCTCCCTTCTGTCCATACTCATAACTCTCATAACACTTGGGGGCAAACTTTCCAGTTTTCCTATCTGTGAACCCTTTCTTCTGGTGGCCAGATTGGGTTTGGGACCCTTTCCCTTGTGAACTGTTTTGGGGGCCTTGAAAGAAATACTTGGGTTTAGTTCTATCTTTACCCCTCTCTCTTCTAATGGATATCCTGACCACACTTTTAGGAGCCCCTCAGACCCCTTCTTAGATACTCTGGTGATGGCCCAGTGGTCTACTTCCTCACCAATCTTACTTGGATCAGTAAGCTTGCTGTCCACTAGTTGTTGGCACAGCTCTGAAAAACAAGTATTGAACATGTGTCCCTCAGCATTTGGTTATACTGTTGCTCGAATGTGAATTTACTTTAACGAAAATAGAAGACAAGAGGCGTTTGGTTAAACAGGAATGATTTGTTGAATTAAACGTTACGGCTGGGTGAGCAGTTACAGAACCGGGGTGTGAGGACTGTCTCTCAGTGTAGAATTGGTCAGAGTGGTGTTTTATATATTTCTTTGGGTACAGTAAAACACTTAGAACATTTCTTTTGAGGTGAAGAATGTGAACAGTTGTCATGGAGTCATAAATAAGGTCCTGATAACAAATGCAGGTGGGCCTCGACCTTGTGTGGACACAATGTGGGCCAGCGAGTAGTGTTCAGATGTCCGGCCTGAGGGGCCTGTGATCAGTGCTTGTTGCTGTGTGTGCTGTGTTGTGATTGGTTAAGTGTTCCTAATTACGTGTGCCACCTAACTGTATGGTGTTTTTGGGAATGCAATCAAGCCTCTAGGAATTGATGTTTTATTGAGGCCAGTCTCATGGGACCATTATGGTGTTGCTGCGCCTATCTGAGGGGTTTGATCTAATTTTCATGTTTGCACAATTGTATGCTGGCTACACGTTACCCCACCTGTAAATTGTCACCTAGTGACCTTAGGCCTAGGTCTCAGAACCTGCCTTACCACATATCTTTGTGCTGAGGTTGGTGGAGAGTTCATGACAGGGGAATCTTATAATGGTGGTGTGACTTCGTTCTTATATGTGAATTTATCCTTGTGTGCATTGACTATTCCAATATTAACAATACAGCCCATTAAAAACTTTCACTTTGCTGCCCCTCACCCAGCCCTTCAGTGCTGTGCTGGCAAAATCTAGGAAATCTACCCAGGACTGATTTTAGAGCTTGTGGCAAGTCCCTGAACCTCTGATGTACTTCTCAGGGGTCAGCCCAAATTCAGCAACAAGGATTGCCTTCCTGTACCTATTCTGGTCCTCTGCCTTTAGTGTTAAGAGTCAACCCCACCCACCATAGGCATGTGACTCCATAGGTTACCCCCTCAGTATTCCTCTAGAAACCTATGTACACTGAGTGAAACTTCATAAGTAGCAAACCACTTGTCTGTATCAACTCCCACCATGTAGTTAGTCACCAACTCCTGGGGTATGCATACACTCACCTCATCAACAGACACTGTTCAGATGCTGCAAAAATCATTGTTGGGTCCTGTAGATTGCTTTGCCCTTAGCTCCAGCTCCCTAATGTGTTTTTCATGCTTCAGCATCAATGTTTTCTCAGCCAAGGCCCTCTCAGGCTGCTTTGCATCAATGGCCATTTCTTCTCTTCCTTTTCCATTTTTAGTTTGGTCAGTTCTAGCTTTAGCAATCTCTCTTACCTCCTGTCCTTCAACTGCACTGGGGACAGGGCCCTGGAAGGCACACTGCTCCCTGCACAGGAGAGAACATTTAATCCTGGAAGTATGTACCCTCCCTTCACAGCAGGTTGCCCATCAATATATTTCTGCTGGCATTGCTTTGATCCTTCCTCACTCTTATCCTCCTGGCCCTCTGTTGTGCCTGGTACTTGTTGGACCACTGCCCAGGCTCTCATGGCCTCTCTTCTGGAGATCCCACCTCTTGGTGCTACTTTTGGCAGGCAGTCACCTTTTCTGACAAAATTACTTGAGCTGGTTCATGGTGTAGATCTCTAGGTTGGTCAGTTCAAAGTCCATCTTTGTGGGTTAGGTTACAGACACAGGAGGTCATTACAACACTGGCGGTAAAAGCCGCTTACCGCCGTGCAAAAGACCGCCAACACACCGCCGCGGCTGCGGAATTCCGCCACAGCTATTATGACCCACAGCATGGAATACTCCAATATTCAGACACCCACACTAGTCCGCCACACCAAAGGTCAGTAATAAACTGCCGAAAACAAAACCTCCACCGTCACGCCAACAGAAATACGCCCACACTATCACGACCCACGAATTCACGCGGCGGTCTTTCAACCGCGGTATTCCATTGGCGGTACACACCGCTGCGCTCAAAATACACACACACTTACAAAACACAGCCAAATTGGACAATTCAAAATACGCACACCTGATACATATACGCACACTACACCCACACACCCAATACAATATAAAACACACACCCACATCACCCACAAACCCCTATGACCACAAATGAGAAAGAAGCACAGAGAGAGACACCACCATCAACAATAGTAGCATCCACAGGCACACAACACCATCACCCACATAACTTCCACGCACCTCACACAACACCCCACTATATATCAGCACACTTATCACCCCACACACCACCCCACACATCACCCACACCACCTCATGGCACGGCATAGACACCCCAGGTTCTCGGAGGAGGAGCTCAGGGTCATGGTGGAGGAAATCGTCCGGGTAGAGCCACAACTATTCGGATCACAGGTGCAGCACATCTCCATTGCAAGGAAGATGGAGCTATGGAGAAGAATAGTGGACAGGGTCAATGCTGTGGGACAGCACCCAAAAAATTGGGATGACATCAGGAAGAGGTGGAACGACCTAGGGGGGGGGGGGAAGGTGCATTCTGTGGTCTCAAGACACCACCATGCGGTTCAGTGGACTGGCGGCGGACCCCCACCTCCTTCCCTACAACTAACAACATGGGAGGAGCAGTTCTTGGCGATTCTGCATCCTGAGGGCCTCGCAGGAGTAGGTGGAGGTATGGACTCTGGTAAGTCAAATCTTAACTATTACATCCCCCACCCTACCTGCATGCCATCACATACCCCTACCCTCACCCCCATCACTCTAACTCCTCACAAATGTCCCAACATCACAAACCACACATCCTAACACCGAGCCCTGCATGCAACAACAAAGCATGGACACCCATCACTAAAGCATGTCCACTGCACATACCCATACACCACCCTAAACCATCATCACACAAGGTCCCACACGGGAATGCAAGCACTGGGGTACACGGTCACCCACCCATTGCACACCATGGCACACACAGATGTAATAAACATCCTTTTATACCACTGCAGGACCCCTACCCAATGTCACCTGACAGCAGGGTCCACACATGTCCACACCACCAACAGAAGAGGCCCACAGTGATGACAGCACCTCTGTCCAACTGGATCTAGATGACCAGCCTGGCCCATCAGGGACCTCGGGACAGTCGGTTCCCATCACACAGTCACAGGCCACTACAGAGCTTCCCCCCTCTGGAAACACCAGCAAAGCACCCACCCAGCGGGCCCATACCTCCGTACCCAGGACACGTCAATCAGCAGTGTCTCCACCACTACAGGGAACCCAGGATAACCCACCACCCCAACAACAACAGGGACCTGGGGGCAGTGGCAGTGGGCGCACGGTCCAGGAGACGGAGGCCCAGGAACACAGGGGAACTGGGAGGGCTGCTGTGCGACAGGGGGAGGACAGGCCAAGGGAACCCACTCTCCACGAGGCCCTCTCCAACATCATGGGAGTCTACCACCACTCTCAGGAGACGATGGCAACGGTACTGGCCACGTTTCAGGAGACCCAGCGCCTGGAGGAGGAACAGTATTTGGGCTTCAGGGAGGAACTCAGAGCCATCAATTCCACCCTGGGCACCATCGTAGGGGTGCTGAAGGAAGCACTCAACACCAGGAGGGACACTGTGGCACTACAAGGAGCTCCTGACGCTAGCCTGGACGATGAACTGCCCACCACCTCTGCCGGCGCTAGTGGACAGGAGGCACAGCCACATGACCACCACACCAGCACCCCACCCCCTGCAGAGGGAGAACCACCTCACAAATGGTCCATGAGATCCAGGAAAAAGACAGTAAACAATGCCAAGACCCTCGCTGAGAAATGAGACCACCCTGAATGTCATCCTTCTCTCCCACTTTGCCACCCTGTCCATCCTTAAACTGTCCCAGCTTCTCTTCCTATGCCCATTTGGGCAATGCACCTGTGAGACTAATAGACTGGACTCTGCCATGGACATTCCTCCACCATCACCCCTCACCATTTTGCTACCCCCTCCAATATTGAGCACTAAAATAAACACCCTTAAAGCACAAAACAATCTGGAGTCAGTCTGTGATTTCGGAATAGTGTATTAGCAATTACAGTGTCAAAAAACTATTTCATTTGTAATGTCAAAATACCTATGACACACAGCTGTAGTCCATGAGGAATCAAAGCAGATGTCACACTGTGGGACCCACATCTGTGAAATTGTAAGGGAAAGTGACAACTCAGTGACCATACACTGTGTGAAAATGCCAGACAGTAGAGAGGTGGTAGTGTTAAAGTACGTGTAGTAGGCAGGTTTGTATTCTTACCTGTGTTTCACTGGAAATATTGCTGGATCACTGAGTCCCTGTTGTCCATGTCTTCTTCTTCTGCTTCCTCGTCTTCACTGTCCACAGGCTCCACAGCTGCAACAACACCGCCATCTGGACCATTCTCCTGCAGAAAAGGCACCTGTCATCGCAAAGCTAAGCTGTGAAGCATACAGCAGGCCACGATGATCTGGCACACCTTCTTTGGTGAGTAGAATAGGGATCCACCTGTCATACGGAGGCACCGGAACCTGACCTTCAGGAGGCCGAAGGTACGCTCGATTATCCGCAGTGTATGCCCATGGGCCTCATTGTAGCGTTCCTCTGCCCTTGTCCTGTGATTCCTCACTAGGGTCAGTAGCCATGACAGGTTGGGGTAACCAGAGTCACCTGCAAATGGCAAAGGACAACTGTTAGACACACACTAACTCATAGGGACATCCACAGACCCAGACAACCATTCCCAGTGTCTTGCTTCCAGGTGCTCACCTAATAGCCACACACAGTGCCTCTGGAGTTGACCCATCACATAGGAGATGCTGCTATTCCGCAGGATGTAGGCGTCATGCACTGAGCCAGGGAACTTTGCATTAACATGGGAGATGTTCTGGTCTGCCAAACATACCACCTGTACATTCATGGAATGGTAATTCTTCCAGTTTCTGTACACCTGTTCACTCCTGCGGGGGGGGGGGCAAAGCCACATGTGTCCCATCAATGGCACCTATGATGTTGGGGATATGTCCCAGGGCATAGAAATCACCTTTCACTGTAGGCAAATCCTCCACCTGTGGGAAAACGATGTAGCTCCGCATGTGTTTCAGCAGGGCAGACAACACTCTGGACAACACGTTGGAAAACATAGGCTGGGACATCCCTGATGCTATGGCCACAGTTGTTTGAAATGACCCACTTGCAAAGAAATGGAGCACTGACAGCACCTGCACTTGAGGAGGGATTCCTGTGGGATGGCGGATAGCTGACATCAGGTCTGGCTCCAGCTGGGTACACAGTTCCTGTATTGTGGCACGGTCAAGCCTGTAGGTGATGATCACATGTCTTTCCTCCATTGTCGACAGGTCCACCAACGGTCAGTACACCGGAGGATGCTGCCATCTCCTCACATGTACCAATGGACGGTGCCTATGAAGGACAACAACGAGCACAGAGTCAACCAACTCAGAGGTACGTACCCACAGCTTACACAGAACACGAATCATAATCCAAAAAGTGGCCTGTTTGTGTGTTGAGTCTAGGCCTAGGTATGTGTGACACAGTTAAAAATGAAGCCATGTGTGCCCCTGAAATGGTGGCTGCCTGACCTCTAAAGTGGGACAATGGGATGTGAGGGAACTGCGCTAGCGTTGTACACCGTCGCGGTAGGCGGTCGAAGACCCCAGCACAATGCTGCATTTGTTAACATTGGACCCTATGGGTCCTGTGAGCCAATGACGATGTACGCCTGCGGCGACGGTACGCATCGCCACGGACGTGACCTCCATTTTCTATCTGTTCAATCACTCAATACCTGATCTTCAACAGGAGAGGACCTACACTGTAAGTGCTGCTGTGACCTCGGTCTGGAAGAGACAATGGCTTGAGTGTCTGGGGAAAGGGCCCCTGCCTCACATCGGAGGAGTTGGAGAAACTCGTGGACGGGGTCCTCCCCCAGCACACGCTACTCTACGGTCCTCCAGACAAACAGGTAAGTACATGCTGTATGGTCTATGCCTGTGTGGCGTGGGGTGGATGTAAGAAGTGCGGCGTGCATTAAACGACGGTGAGTGCATGTGCCACATGGCAAGGGTGGGGATGGGGGCCAATGACTCTGACGGTGCAGTTGGTAATAAGTTTCTCTTCCCCCTGTACAATTCATGTAGGTCAGTGCCCACCAGAAAAGATTATTTGGCGTACCATCGCCAAGGACGTCCGGACCCTGGAGGTCTACCACAGATGGAGCACCAACTGCCGGAAAAGATGGGAGGACATTCGCCGCTGGAGCAAGAAGATGGCGGAGGCTCAGCTGGGGATGGCCTCCCAACATGGGAGGGGTGCCAGTCGCACCATGACCCCCCTGATGTTCAGGATCCTGGCGGTGGCGTACCCGGAGTTGGATGGGCGCTTGAGGGCATCACAGCAGCCACAAGGGGGTGAGTACACTCTCATCCTGCTGATTTTGCGCGCAGTGGAGGTGTCTGGGTGGGGGAGGTGGGCTGTGGGTTTCCCTAGGCCAGGGCAAGTTTCGTAGGCAAGGTCCATCCGTAAGGCAGGCCATGTAGCACCCCACCCCACCTCTGTAGAGTGCCAAGTACACCTAGTCACCCCCCTGTGTCATCCATGTGTGCAGATATCCATAGCCTAGTAGGCCATTTCCCAGGGATTAAACAGTGGAGCCCAAGAGCGCGGCATAGTGCAGGGGGCTTGTGTGTCTGTCGTGTCCGCCAACGGTAGCGGTAATGCATGCATTCAACATGTCTTTCTTCTGTCGCCCCCCCCCTTTTTGTGATCTCCCTGTTCTTGTGTGCATTAGCATCATCAGGCGGAGGAGCAGTGGCACCGGAGCATGAGGGGGCTGCATCCCACATGTCCATGGAGGGTCACACTACAGACTCAGACTTCACCAGTGGGACTGAGGGCGAGGGGAGCTCCATGGCGGGGACAGGAGCTGAGACCAGCGACACAGACTCATCCTCTGATGGGAGCTCCCTTGTGGTGGCGGCAACATCGGTGCCCCCCCATCTACAGGTACAGCCACCACCCCCCCTACCAGAACTGCCCTCCCAGCAGCCCCTCAGCCTTTGCCCCGTGCCTGCTCACCCGGGCGGGTGGGCATCAACTTCGCCCCAGGCACCTTAGGCCCTGCCCCAGTCACCCCTGCTGCCCTCAGTGAGGAGGCCATTGACCTCCTCAGGTCCCTCACTGTTGGGCAGTCTACAATTTTGAATATCATCCAGGGTGTAGAAAGGCAGTTGTAACAAACAAATGCATTCCTGGAGGGCATTCATTCTGGTCAGGCGGCCCTTCAGCAAGCTTTTCAGACTCTGGCCTCAGCACTGATGGCAACCATTGTCCCTTTCTCTAGCCTCCCCCCTCCAACTTCCTCCAACCAGACCCAATCCCTTGTACTCCAGCCTATCACAAGCACACCTACAGACCAGCATGCACACATGTCAACACACAAGGGAAGCACTGGCAAAGAGACGCACCACACATCCCACAGGCACTCACGCAAGCATCAGACACATGCAGACACACCAACATCCCCTGCCTCCACTGTGTCCCCCTCCTCCTCATCTCCCTCCTCCCTCCCAGTCTCGTCTACAGTCACACCTGCATGCACTACATCTACAGCCACTACGGCCATCACCAGCACACCCACCACCACACCCCGCTCACGTACAGTCACTAACCCCACTACCAATCACATGTCCCCTGTGTCCTCTCCCAGTGTGTCTTTGACGCCACCTCCCAAGATACACAAAGCAGGCACACACTCACCCAACAGCCATCCACCTCACGACAGCCTCCAGCCCATGCACCTTTCCCCCAAGTCAGCAAACAAACACCTCCTACAACCACAACCTCTTCCTCCACTCCCAAACCCCCTCCAGCTACCCGTCCCAGTGTCTCCCAAAAACGTTTCCTGTCCAACCTTGACCTCTTTCCCACACCTCCCCCACCCCGTCCGTCTCCTAGGTCCCTAACTAGCACCTCATCCACAACATCTCCGGGACCAGTGGTGCCTGTAGTCACCGGAATCTGGAGTGCACCGGCCACCAGGGCAGCCAGTGTGGCACGGAGCCACAGCACGGACAGTCGACCACCTGTGAAGCATCAAAAGTTGGCCAGTGCCTGGCGGGAGAGGGGGAAGACTCCAGCCACCAAAGCCACTCCCAGGGGTCCCGGTGGGAGTGTGGAGTCAGCTGCGACACCTTCCAAGGTGGGGAAGGGCCACAAGAAACCAGGAAAGTCTGGGAAGAGCAGCATGGCGGAGGAGACCGCCATCCTCCCTGCAGCCCAGGAGGCCACAGCCATCATCCCCGCTGGCCAGGAGGTCACCGCCATCATCCCCGCTGCCCAAAGGCCACCGCCATCATCCCCGCTGCCCAGGAGGCCACCGCCATCATCCCCGCTGGGACAGAGAGGACCGCCAGCACAAGCCCCGCTGGGCTAGTGAGGATCGCCAGCACAAGCCTCGCTGGGACAGAGAGGACTGCCAGCACATGCCCCGCTGGGACAGAGAGGACTGCCAGCACAAGCACCGCTGGGCTAGAGAGGATCGTCAGCACAAGCCCCGCTGGGCTAGAGAGGATCGCCAGCACAAGCCCCGCTGGGACAGAGAGGACTGCCAGCACATGCCCCGCTGGGACAGAGAGGACTGCCAGCACAAGCCCCGCTGGGCTAGAGAGGATCGTCAGCACAAGCCCCGCTGGGACAGAGAGGACCGCCAGCACAAGCCCCGCTGGGCTAGAGAGGACCGCCAGCAGCTGAGTCACTGCAAAGGAGCCCGCCGCCTCAAGCACCGCTGAACAGGGCACCGCCACCTCAAGCACCACTGAACAGGGCACCGCGCCTCAAGCAGCGCTGAACAGGGCACCGCCACCTCAAGCACCGCTGAACAGGGCACCGCCGCCTCAAGCACCGCTGAACAAGGCACCGCCACTCCATGCACCACTGAATAGGGCACCGCCGCCTCAAGCACCAATGGCCCATGAGCGCCAAGGGCACTGACGCTACTGAGTCCATCACGAGCAGGATGAAGCACTCTGGGCACCATGCCCCCTCAAGAACCAGTGGAGAGATACATCCACTACCTCTGTCCTTAGCAGGAAGAAGCACAGTGGAGAGATACATCCACTACCTCTGTCCTTAGCAGGAAGAAGCACTCTGGACACAGAGCCCCCTCCAGAACCAGTGGAGACTGTCATCCACTTGAGAGACTGTGGCTTTGCACTCCCCAGGATTGAACAGTGGGCAACCCACCCACTGTATAGACTTGAGAGACTGTGGCTTTGCACTCCCCAGGATTGAACAGTGGGCAACCCACCCACTGTATAGACTTGAGAGACTGTGGCTTTGCAGTCCCCAGGATTGAACAGTGGGCAACCCACCCACTGTAGAGACTTGAGAGACTGTGGCTTTGCACTCCCCAGGATTGAACAGTGGGCAACCCATCCACTGTAAAGACTTGAGAGACTGTGGCTTTGCACTCCCCAGGATGTAACAGTGGGCATGTGGCCCTCTCGTGGATTTGGCGTTGTGCACTCAACCGGCTGAGGTGCCCCCCCTTTCCCTCCCCCTGAGGTGCCTGTTTTCTTGCTCTCTGATGCCCCTGCAGTGTTCTCTCCGTCATGGTTGGGGACGTTGTGTGGGCCTCGTCAATACCATGTGGGCCCAGTGTTCCACGGACTTCATTGGAGCACTACCTGGACTACTAAGCTTGGTGTATATTTTCTTTATGGTATATATATATATATATATTTTTGCCTACTTAATTTTAATATATTACAATGGTTACACTCATTTTCTTTTGTCTTTGCATTCTTCTGCGGGGTGGGGGGGTAGCTATCATGTATAGATATGTATTAGTGTGTGTGTTGTAGTGGGTGAGGGTGGGGGTGGGGGTGTTGCATGTGTGTGTCCCTGTTTTTTTCCTTCTCCCTACCCTGTGTCGTAGGTGCAGTACTCACGTGGTCTTCGCCTCTGGCGTTCATGCTCCAGGTAGAGGAGCAGGAAGACTATCGCAGGGAGGATTTGGAGTTCTGGATCCATGGTATCCTGGTTCCTCGTGGGGTGTGTAGAGGTGAGCGTTTTCCCTTTGAAATCCTGTTTCCACCGTGTTTTTATCCGCAGTGAATCCGCCCCGCAAAAGGTGGCGGATTGGTAGGTTGTGATACTGTGGGTGTTACTTTGTCTTCCGCCTGTCTGTTGGCGGTGACTGCCAAGCTGTTTGTCCGTAGCGCCGTGGCGGTCGGAGTGTTAAAGTGGCTGTCTTTGTTGGTGGTTTCCGCCACGGTCGTAATTGCAATTTTTTTACCGCCGGCCTGTTGGCGGTCTTACCGCCGCTATCTGGAAAAAGAAAAAAGACCAATATGGGAGAATTTATATTTGAATTTTTCTTAGGTATGGGATGGTAGTGTACACCAAATCACTGTAAGGCAATGCACAAACACAAGTCCTATCCAGACCGCTAATCATCAGTGTTAGAAATTGGGTTGTTGGTTGACTGGGATGTGGGCCATAGGTAAGCAGCAACCACAATCAGGGTCAGGGTAAGACTCAAGTAAACCCCAAATTAACCTATGCTCAACCGCTTGAAAGCTTCACATAGAACAGTCAGGCTTAACCTGGGCGCGATGTGTAGAGTATTTGTGCGACACTTCAGTTAGATTTGCTGAGCCAAAGTACCTTGAATCCTGGTTGTGGATCATTGCATGGGTCCGAGGCACAACTGCATCAGGCAGCCAGGATGATGCGTTGGTTCCAAGATGCTGTGGTGCAAGATCCAAGTGCATCAGCATCGAGGATCCTGTCAATAGGGCTTGTGATGTGAAGACCGGTGTCAAGGATGCATGATGAAATTGAGACAAATTATTGTTTCCGATCCACGCAGTGGAAGTGGTGCAGAGGTTCATTCTTCCTCGAGGCTACCATCGATGAGGGATGCGAGGACCTTGCGGCTGGGAAAGCATTGTGCAGTGGTGGTTCTGAAGGCTTTGAAATGGTCCCCAGATGCAGCCTCGCAAGTCTGTTGCATTGGTTTTTAACAATGCAGTAGAGGATGTGCCAGTTCTGATTCACGCAACAGTGTTGTGCTTCAGTTCTACTCCGGCAGCTGAGGATGTGGCAGTTCCACTGGAGAAAGCACCTCAGATCCTCTTCCAAGCGTCCAGGACTGGGGTGGCACAACTTGGCAGGACAGACTCACAGATGGCAGAGTCCAGGAGCAGACATTGTGAATGGAACTCTTTTGAGTCCCTGAGACTTACAATCAGGGGGCCACCCAACTAGCCCTTGAAGTCATTCTGGGTTCTGGGATGGGAAGATGCCGGTCCAGTCCTTCTCACTCCCAAGGAAGAGGGCAGCAAAGCAGGACTCCAGTCCAGTAGAGTGACAGGCCTTTAGCAGCACAGCAGTCCTTCTTCCTGGCAGAGAATCGCAAGATCCATAAGTGTACTGAAGTAATGATGTCTACGGGCCAGTATTTATACTTTGGTGCTCTGGCTCTGGAAGGTGGGAGAAGCTTCTAGACAGTGTCTTTGAAGTGCAAGGAATCCCCTTTCTCCCATGCCCTGGCTCCAAGATGGCTGGAGTGATAATGCAGGGCATTGAAGCCCTTTATGTGTGGACAGGACACAGCCCATTCAGGTGTAAGTGAGGCTGTGTCCAACTCCTCCCTCCCATCCTGCCCAGGATGATCTATTAAGTCACACCTAAGTTCTCATTGCATGTGGCTGTCTAAGAAGAATGTACAAAGCCTAATTGCCAACTACACTCAGTCATGTGGCCAGAGCCATGGTGTTGTGTAGGAACACTCAACGCAATTCCTATGGAATGCCTCCCTTGCACAGAATAAGGCAACACAGCAATTTGTGCTACCTCACCTTACTCTATATCCATGAGGCCATTCAAAGCCATGCAAAGTGGCTTTGCATGGCCTCATAGATATGAGTTCCAAGTTTGCACAGCCGTTGTGTCACAAAAAGTGTTGCAGTGGTGGCACAAGGAGCTCATAAATATGCCCTTCAATTTACTGGCTTCATAGGAAAGAAAACAGAATCAGCTTTGCCGAGATTTGGTGTCATGACCTTCAAATCATTGCTTTATTCATCAGACACCCTTAATCTAATGATGTGTTATGTTATGTTTTGTTATGTTTTTATTTATTACTTATAGAACGCACATAGGAAAAATATATTCTTTGGAAGTCAGGAATACAAAATGAGCTGTCTTCTGAAATTGAGAAATGGTATTACTGTATGATGTATGGTTTAAGACGTTTCCTAAAGTGGCAGTGATTAGTCACCCTTAAGGACCATAGGCATATTATTTCATGATCCTGCAATGTAGGTGGAGAACTTTTTTTTCCACAGTTCACTGTGTGGTCTTTGGGAAATGTAAGAAGAAACTAGTTTGTAGATCAAGGTTCTCTGCCAGACCTGTGCAAGGCAGCCATAAATTCGGCAACCTTTTGATGGATTCGTCTGCGAGCTAATACTATGATCTATGCTGGGGAGTATCAGCAGCCATTGCAACTGTTTTAGATAAGGAGTAGTATGGTCAGATCTGTTCAGGCCAGTGATGAAGAAAGTGCCAACTGGAGATAATGTGATCCTCTGGGGCTGTCAGGCAAACAGCATTGCAATGGTACTGACTAGACTGGAAAATGCCATCAATTACGTGCATGTGATGATTGCTCTTGATTAAAGGAAGAATAGTAGTCACAGTCTGGTTATTCAAAGAAAGGTTAGAGTCAAGATGAAAACAAAGGTTCTGTACTGAAGTCGTGAGATGAGATATAGGGTCTCTGATTTCAAGTTACCCAAACAACCATCCCCCACCAGAGGTTGACTCATGAGTTGCCAGAAGAAACTCAGGGGCTTATTTATAAGCCCCTTGCACTGCTGGTACATCACTTTTTATATGGAAAAGTACCACACTGGTGGCCTAAGAGGTTTGTAAATAAGCCCCTCAGTTTTGGAAGGGCGGTGCTTAACAAAGATGTTTGACATCCACTATCATATGAATGCTAGTCAACCAGCAAAGGTGTTTTTGATGTTTTTGTTCAGAGTGTTATGACAGTCCAAAGATCAGTTTGGGGACATCTGCTCCATACATAATTGTGCCCCAGCCAGATGAAATAGATCGGCTACAGAGCATATGCAAATATGAAATAGTAGAGGCCACAATATAGACTCCAGCAGGACACCATAGCTGCATAACAGATTGGAACAGAAAAGGGGTACAACATTAGGCCCCATTCTCAAAGAGAAATCTATTTGTGGAGAGTTATGCATATGTAGATTTTGATAAACCCTGGATGAAAATGTCTGTCCAGATGCAATTCAACAACTCCAGGCATAGATTTATGCTCAGTAATAGGATAAACACTCCCTACTCTCTTTTATGTGAAGGCGGAACAACATAATTCAAAATATGCCTATAAAGTTACTACTAGAAGCTTTACAGGTGTATTTTAGGTGTTTATTGGACAAACATAGATATACATAACAGAAGCAAAGATCTCCACCCGCACAACGTACAATGTCAAATTGAAAAGAATAGAAAAACCGGCATCACCATTGAAAATCACACACACCTGACCAACATTACCACTGGAAGCCTAATAATACAGCTCACACCTTATCCCGTGAAATAATGTAGAGCAAGTTGTCACCGAAATCTACCAAGTTTGTATTTGACCACTACAGGGAACTGCATGGTCTGCCTCCACACATCCTCAGTGGAGCAGGAAAAGGTGGCCACGTGGCAGGAGGTCACTGACAGTGTGGATACATTGGGATAGAAATACTCACAGAGGAAAATAGCAAAAAGCAATGGCAGCACAAGAGGATGAGGCAAAATATATGTTTGGCTGAATAGTGGTGCAAACACTGAGCTTGATGGCAGACTGGCCTCCTGACTTCTATCTCAATGCGTATATACTCTCCACCATGCACCATGACTTGCTGAATGCCCTGTCTGTTTCAGGGATTATGAACATCAGACCAAGTAAGACCATCACAACTCTATGTCTCAACAAGCTTCATGCTCCAAACTTATGCCACACTTTTTCCAAAAAGCAGACCTCTCTCCCAACACTAATAGGTACATATACAACACACTTTGCTCACAAATAGCCTGCCATTGTAGAGTGAAGCCTGAATATACTAATGTTGGTGCTGTGTAGCTTTCCCATCTACATTTCCCTTGTCTGCTGGAGTTCCAATTACAGCTGCAGTAGCAGCACAACCAGAACCAACATCACAGCACATTCTTATCACACAGCCAGGTATCCCACACTGCTATAACTGTCACAATTACACTTCTGAGAAGTGTACACCCTAGGCTGTTGTAGCTTAACAATGCCATAATGGATCTTGTATGCATAGGCCAAGACAATTTCCTCACCACATAGGGAGAGTGTCATTGAATAGACCTCAAATATTGTCATCCACATCCTGTTATTTTTTACTTTCTATATTTTTGTTGCCATCCTCTTGACCACTTGCTACCACCTTCATTACTACTGTACTGTCTTCACAGCCATGGCAAACAGCCCCTGATATCAGATGCTTGACAGATCCTGATAAGTCAACATCCGTGTGAAAAGGTAATATTCTGCACCTCTTCCTCTGCTCATGAGTGCAGACAGTAGAACTGTGAATCAATGTCATGTTACGATCCAAGGTTCAACAGGTCTCACAACAGGTACAAGGAGTACAGTAATAAGCCTGATACCTGTGTCCTTAATGAACGATAGACATTCTTGATTTTTGTTAATTCATCACTACGTATGTGAATATGTCTCCTGTAACCCCACTCAATGAACCCATGTCTCAATTGCATCCATTCTTTGAGTGGCATATGCCTTGTTGCAGTACCTATCAATGCTTCACTTCAAACGTATCTCTGCATCCAACTGTCCCCATTTTCCCAGTAATTGTCACCAACGGCATTACTGTGGATGCTCAATTACTGTGGAGCACTGATTATCCCTCACACATATACACTCTGTATTGTGATGCTCTGTATGTGTCTCTCTCTACAGCTGCAGTGATACAATGTTCCCTGTTGTCCCACACTAAGGCCTACCCAGCAACTTACATAAGGAGAAATCCTGCAAGCAGCAATGTGACCCTCTGCCATTCCTTCAGTCTGCTAAGTCTATGGCCCTAGCCTATCCATTAGTATGCACATGAATTTGCATCTTATTTGCTCCCTTTTTCAGCTCAAACAAATACCTGTCAATGTATCAATTTGTCTGTGTTGAAGAAATACATCATAACCCACTCTGATATTTAACAGCATGGATGCAAGTTGTCACACATATCATAGGTGACCCCAGTAAAATCTAATAGGTCGAAATTTTATCATTATTCTTTTGTGATGCTTCTGTATCAAGGGACAGATATCCAAAGCCACTTTCAAGCAACATTGGTGAGCAGCTACATCACATGCTCAATCCAGACAGCAAGCATCTGTGGCACTGCCAGGTAAGACACAATTCTATCTCATGTCCTAAGTGTCTAAACCAAGTACCACATACTCACATTAACAATGCTATGTCTCATATGTCCATCTCAAATTAACAAACCCATATATTACAAAGTTATGTTCTATCTGCCTATGTCCAAGTGGCATATCAGCCTTTAAATTAGAGTGCAACAACTCTCGATGGTTGAAAGAGTATACCTTTTACAGTTTCAAAAGCCAAATTTCTAACTGCCTTTTTTGTCCATTGCAGCAACTGGGGGCAGACAATATGAAAATCATGCTGTTCCCTATGGTTAGAGGATGGTCTCCAATTCTGGGAAGAATCACTGTTCCTACAAGCTGGAATCTCAGTGGTTTCCAGCACTGCAGGGGAATAAGGGATTGTTGGCCCACACAATGTGGGATCCCACAGAGCACCGCACTGCTGACCAGCAGGCTTCCCTTTCAGGCAGTGTCCTAGATTACACATGTGGAGGTACAAGAAAAACAGGCCATGGGTGCTAGTTATATCACAACATTAATGGTCTGCACCCAACCTCAGCCTGTAATTACCCTGTTACATTCCCTGTTCCATCTTTTGATGCAGTGCCAGTCTTCTCTCCATCTTATGATGGATAAGAAGTCCCAGAACAGGTACTGATTTCTCCCACTAAACAATCTCCACCCCATAATTTCTGTGTTGAAAAACCTCAACATGGAGGACAACATCCAAGGCTACTTTGAAAAATGGCCATACAGGCATGGGTTGGCATGGCAAAAAGCAGCCACCTGGGAAGATGAACTTTTGAAGCATCACAAAACTCACCTGGGAAGATAAACTCTTGAATCATCGGTCTTCTGTGTGGTATGAGATCAGTGCAACATTTCTACCTACCAACGGAATATTGCCACTGACCAGTATGAACTGCCAAGAGTCTGTGAGGGACAGACTTGGTCATGTCATGGAGAAGGCATACAAAAGCATCCAAGACCTCATTTAGTTGCTCTAGAGACATGTCTAGGTGACAGTCAAATCCCCAAATAAAAAATTCCAACATAAGTCCAAAGAAGCACAATCAAAGTCAATTGAAATTAAAAGTCTAAACTTATCCATGTGAAAGTATAACACATTCCTCCATCCCAGACATGCCTTTTTCATGGTTGTTCTGGCTTCTAGGTATAATTTCTAGACCTTCCCATTTGAACGATATTGTGCCTACATGTTCCATCTACTGCTCACAGGGATGGTAGGGTTAGGCAGGAACGTACACCAGGAACAAGACAAGTTGGAGAAGAGATGGACACAGTATATGAATTGAAAATCAAAATGGTACCAGGTGGCTGGTTAGTGAAATGCTGGCAAGTAGGTAGTGCAAAACAAAAACAAGCAACTTGTTCCCCGGTTATAGTCGTCTAGGGCAATGAAAAGAAACTTGAAACCCAGGAACATCATGGAAAAATTGTTCACAGCAATCCACTCCAAACTGTTGATGTCCTCTTGGACTCCTGCCAGAAACATACATAGGGCAGATGGGGGAGGTGGCACCCATAAAGGTTGATTCAGTTTGCCAGGAGCAAAGCTTACTCTCCACTGCTGTTATTCTGGTAGGTTGCCACTGATTATTGGAGTAGGAGAAATGTGGGGCATGAGCTTTTGTCCAGGCTGCTATGGGAACCTTTACTTTGTGCTTGAGCTTGCCTCTGTGCCAGATGTCAGGAAGATTACTTTTGGAATGTCAGGTAGTCTTCCTGACTACAAGGGCTTCCAATTTCAGTGTCTTCCTGTCTGATATTGTTCTGGGTGACCACATCCTGTGTGCCTGAGGCATCCACACAGAGATATTTTGCTTAAAGGTACCTCCCTCTGAGTTGACATGATCTTCACCTCACTTGCTGTGTCATTGTCATCCTTCTCCTCTCTAGTGGGGCCCACCCTGTTCCTATGCCTTTGATCTGGGTCCCATTATTCCTTGCATGCATCCTGGCTGCCCACCGTACCGGAAAAAGGAGAGTGGGAAAGGCTCATGAGAGCACATGTTCACTGCTTCGTGCCTATCACAGATCAAAATTTGATAACTGAGCTTGGAGATGCAGCCAACCTTCTCCAGACCTCTCTTCAGCAGTGGCTAAACTGGGAGTCTCTGGTGGGGAACTGAGGGGATTTTACCTATATGTCCAAGGCCTTGATCCTTGTACAGTGCTCAATGCACTACCAGGGCTTGCTACACACTGTGGCTTTTCTGGTGGCAATTACCACCACAGAGCACTTCCTAGCAGTCCCAGTAAACATTGCTAGGCATGTCTTGTTGCTCAGCTAGGTGTCTGGCCCTCACAGAGCTGAGGGAATTTTTCAAGTCGATGATGATGTCAGCTACCTGGGATGCAAAGTTCATGGTTCTCTCAATGCATTACTTAGCCATTTTGGAGAAGTTAAAAAAAGACCATTTCAACTGTGCAATAAAGGTAGATGGGGTTCAGAAGGGAGGATGGGTCAGTAGTGGTCATTCATTTCTGCACTTAGTGTAGGAAGCTGGCTCTCTATACAGTGCACTAAATCCCCAATTGGTTTTGCAGAGGCCTAAGTAGATAAGTCTAATGCTCTATTTGTGGTAGTGTGGACGAGCAGTTAGCCGCAGGCCGCAGCCGAAGCAGCTGGTGAAGCCTTGAGCGATCACCATATCTACTGTGACAATGATCTCCTTTACAGTGTGCCTAAGGCTCTGGCCATTGGGGCAGCACATGTGCTGGTGGCCCCCCAGTGTTACCAGGCCTTCCTACTGGGTCTGGCTCACAACATCCCTGTGGCAGGACATTTGGGCCAAGACAAGACCTTTGCCAGGCTTGCCACCCACTTCCATTGGCCTAGAATGCGGGTAGCCTCAGATAACTTCTGCAGGGCCTGCCCCACCTGCCAGGCTAGTGGGAAGACAGGGAAAAGGCTTAAGGCCCCCCTGATCCCACTCCCCGTCATTGGCACCCCCTCTTAAAGGGTGAACATCAACATCATTGGTCCCTTGGACCCCAAAACTGCCTTCGCAAACAGGTTTATCCTGGTTTTGGTGGTCCATGCCACCTACTATCCAGAGGCAATCCCTCTGAACACAGTGACTGCACCGGTGGTGACCAGAGCCCTGATGGGAATATTTACCCGTGTGGGATTTCCTAAGGAAGTTGTGTCTGACAGAGGCACAAACTTCATGTCTGCTTTCATGAAGTCCATGTGGGATGAATGTGGGGTGACGCACCGGTTTACCACTCCTCATCATCCTCAATCCAATGGGTTTGTTGTGAGATTCAACAAGACCCTCAAAGGCATGATCACTGGCCTACCTGAGACCATGAGGCGTCAGTGAGATGTCCTCTTGCCATGCCTGCTCTGCCTATAGGGAGGTGCCCCAGAAAGGGGTGGGGTTCAGCCCCTTTGAGCTTCTATATGGTCACCCTGTTAGGGAACCGCTAAGCATAGTTAAAGAGGGCTGGGAGAAAGCTCCCAAGATACCTCCCCAGGGTGTGGTCAGCTACATGCTGGTCCTCGGCAACCAAACCCAACACTTCTGGAAGCAGGCCAAAAGTAACCTTGAGGCCAGTCAAGAGGTGATGAAGGAGTGGTATGACTGGAAGGCCACTCTGGTCGAGTTCTCACCTGGAGACAAGGTTTGGGTAATGGAGCCAGTGGAGCCTAGAGCTCTACAGGACCACTGGACTGGCCCATAAGAGAGCAAGGAACAGAAGGGGGAAGCCACTTACCTAGTGGACCTCAGGACCCCCCGGACACCCACTAAGCGTTCTCCACCACAACCGACTCAAGCCTAATTTTGAGAGGTCTGAGGTCATTATGCTCCTTGTGGAAGATGAGGGCAAGGAAGAGGAGAGTGAACCTCTCTCTGACCTCCTCTCTGCCAAAGAAGGTGATTGGTCAGTGGAGGGTGTCAATCTCTCTGACTATAGATCAGAGAGGAGACTGCTATGAGTTGTTGGAGCAGTTATCTTCCCTGTTTTCTCTTACACCTGGACTCACCCACCTGTGTGTCCATGATAATAACATGGGAGACAGTCCCCCTGTAAAGAACAAAATGTACAGGTTGTCAGATAAGGTGAAGGCCAGCATCAAGGAGGAAGTTGCCAAGATGTTGGCCCTAGGGGTTATTGAGAAGTCTAGCAGTCCCTGGGCCAGCCCTGTGGTGCTGGCACCCAAGGCTGCTGCACCAGGTGCCAAGCCAGAACTCCAGTTCTGTGTGGACTACCGGGGTCTCAACTCAGTCACACAGACTGATGCTCACCCCATCCCCCGAGCTGATGAGCTCGTAGACAAACTACGTGCTGCCACATTCCTCGGTTCTTTTGATCTCACATCATAGTACTGGCAGATTGCCTTGACTGAGGGATCTAAAGAGAGATCTGCATTTTCCACACCTGAGGGCCACTACCAATTCCAGGTGATGCCCTTTGGGTTGAAAAATGCCCCCGCTACCTTCCACCGGTTGGTCAACGGGGTCCTAGCTGGCAAGGATGCCTTCTGCGCAGCCTACCTAGACGACATAGCCTTTTATAGTTCCAACTGGAAAGAACACCTGCTCCACCTCAAGGAGGTTTTTCAGGCTCTGCAACAGGCAGGCCTAACCATCAAGGCTAGTAAGTGCCAGATTGGTCAGGGTTCTGTGGTGCACTTGGGACACCTAGTAGGTGGTGGCAAGGTGCAGCCACTCCAGGCCAAGATTGAAACTATCAAGGCCTGGCATCCTGCTAGAACACAGACAGATGTGAGAGCCTTTTTAGGCCTCACTGGATACTACCGTAGATTTGTCAAGGACTATAGATCCATTGTGACACCCTTGACAGAACTTACTTCCAAAAAGGAACCTAGGTTGGTGAATTGGACAGAGGCTTGTCAGAAAGCCTTTGACTCCCTGAAGGAAGCCATGTGCACGCCCACCATGCTCAAGGCCCCTGACTACTCCCAGGAATGTATTGTGCAGACAGATGCTTCATGGCATGGCATAGGGGCTGTTCTAGCACAGCTAAATGAGGACGGCCTAGACCAACCAGTAGTCTTTATTAGCAGAAGACTATTACCACAGGAACAGAGGTGGAGTGCTATTGAGAGAGAAGCATTTGCTGTGTTCTGGGCACTGAAGAAGCTGAGACCATACCTGTTTTGGACTCACTTCCGAGGTCAGACAGATCACAGGCCCCTCAGGTGGCTCATGAAGATGAGGGGCAAGAATCCTAAACTCTTGAGGTGGTCCATTTCCTTACAGGGGATGGGCTTTACAGTGGAGTATCTCCCGGGGATTGACCACGCCAACGCTGATAGTCTCTCCAGACACTTACGCCTTAGCGATGAGAGCTCCCAGGAGGTTGGGTATCTGTCCCTACTTTCAGCTGGGTGGGACACTTGTTAGACCTGACAGCCTTAGAGTGGTCACCCCTAACTTTTTGCCTGCCTCCCTCCACTTTTTAGATACTGTTTTTACTGGTTTTAAGACTCTGCACACTTTACCACTGCTGACCAGTGCTAAGGTGCATATGCTCTCTCCCTTTAAACATGGTAACATTGGATCATACCCCATTGGATTATTTAATTTACTCATAAGTCCTTAGGAAAGTGCACTATATGTGCCCAGGGCCTGTAGATTAAATGCCACTAGTGGTCCTGCAGCACTGATTGTGCCCCCCACTTACGTAGCTCCTTAACCTTGTCTCAGGCCTGCCATTGCACGGCCTGTGTGTTCAGTTTCACTGCCAATTTGACCTGGCATTTAAAAGTACTTTCCAAGCCTAAAACTCCCCTTTTTCTATATATAAGTCACCTCTAAGGAATGCCCTAGGTAACTCATAGGGCAGGGTGCTGTGTAGGCAAAAGGCAGGACATGTACCTGCGTATTTTACATGACCTGGTACTGTAAAGCTCCTAAATTTGTTTTTACACTGCTGAGAGTCCTGTTCCCTTCATAGGTTAACATTGGGGCTACCCTCATATAGTGTTTGAGTGGTAGCTGCTGATCTGAAAGGAGTAAGAAGGTCATATTTAGTATGGTGATACAAAATCCTGCTGACTGGTGAAGTTGGATTTAATATTACTATTTCAGAAATGTCACTTTTAGAAAGTGAGCATTTTACTGCACTTAAATCCTTCTGTGCCTTTCAATCCATGTCTGGCTGCGTTCAGTTGACAGATCCCTTGTGCATTCACTCAGACACACCCCAAACACAGGATACTCAGCCTCACTTGCATACATCTGAATTTTGAATGGGTCTTCCTGGGCTGGGAGGGTGCAGGGCCTGACACTTACATGTCAAACAACAGTAGCCTGCCCTCACATAAAGGATTGCCACACCCCCTACTGGGACCCTGGCAGACAGGATTGAACTGAAAGGGGACCTTGTGCACTTCTAAGCCAGTCTTTGAAGTCTCCCCCACTTCAAAGGCACATTTGGATATTTAAACAGGGCCTCTGCCCCTACCAGCTCAGACACTTCTGAACAAGACTTCCTGGAGAGGAGAACCTGAACCAGAACCTGCATCCTGCCAAGAAGAACTGCCTGGCTGCCCAAAGGACTCACCTGACTGCCTTCTGTGAAGAACTGCTGCCTTGCTGTTGCCCTGCTGCTTTACTGCTCTCTGGATGTGGTGAGAAGTGCTCTCCAAGGGCTTGGATAGAGGTTGCCTCCTCTTCCCTAAAGTCTCAGGGCCAAAAAGACTTCATCTCTACAAGAAGGACTCCTTCTGCGGCGAAAATCGACGCACAAACTGCCAGAAATGATGCATAGCCTGCACTGCGGAGAAAAATTCACTGCACGCTGAACCGGAACGATGCAGCCCGACTTCGCATTGAGGAGATTGATGGAGCACTAGCATAGCGACTGGAAATTCGCTGCATGGCCCACTGGATCGACACACAGCCGAGCCAGAACGACACAGCCCGAGTTCCAGAGAGGAATCGACGCAGCACCTGCCATGCAGTAGACATTTCCACACAATGCCCATAGGATCGACGCAGCCCCTTTGACTTCATCCTGTCAGCGCTGGAAATCCACGCATCATCCCCAGGGCGTCCGAAAACCCTGCAACCCGAAGAGGATCCATGACCGAGCACCGGAAATCGGCACACAGCCGTCCCTGAGTGAAAACTAAATGATGCATCGCGGTGTGCGGCCCAAGTAATCGACGCACACCTCCTTGTTCTCCACGCATCTCCTCCTCTGTGGTTCTTTGTAGAGATTTTGAATACAAACCGGGTACTTTGTGCTTGAAAGAGACATTTGTTGCTTTTAAAAGACTAAAGACATTTTATATCACTTTTACAGTGATATCTCAACATATACTTATTGCATCTTAATCGTTTTGACCTCCATTTTATCAGATAAATATTATATATTTTTCTAAGCACTGTGTGGTGTATTTTTGTGGTGCTATGCTGTGTTATTGCACGATTTATTGCACAAATACTTTACACATTGACTTCTAAGTTAAGCCTGACTGCTCAGTGCCAAGCTACCAGAGGGTGGGCACAGGATAATTTGGATTGTGTGTGACGTACCCTGACTAGAGTGAGGGTCCTTGCTTGGACAGGGGGTAATCTGATTGCCAACCAAAGACCCTATTTCTAACAACTGTTTTTGTCACAGAATTGAAACCTCTATAGTCTACACAGAAGCTCATTTCTTTCTTTCCACCCCGGGGATGAGGCTTGGGGACTAAAACCACTGGGATGGCCCAGGGACTTTCAGAGTATTCAATGACTCCCAATTCCAGCATCTTGCTGAGCTCAGCTTTGATGCTCTCTTTCACATGGTCAGACTGTGTGTACATTTTCTTTTTGACTGTTAAGCTGTCCCCAGCATACACATCATATGTTCACCAGGTAGTCTGACCAGGGGTCAAAGAGAAGAGCTCAGCATACTGCTGTAAAACTCATTTACAGTCAGCCTGCTATTCGTCAGTGAGGGTGTCTGAAACTACCACTCCCTCTACTGAGCCACCTTTTGGATTACTGGAGAGGAGATCGGGGAGAGGTCCACTCTCTGCTTCCTGTCCCTCATCAGTGACCATAAGCATGGTCATCTCAGCTCTGCCATGATAGGGTTTCAGGTGGTTTACATGGATATCCCTTTTAGGGATCCTGCAAGTGCCAAAGTCCACCAGATAGATGACTTCCCCTTTTCTCTCTAGGATGGGGTAGGGTCCACTCGACTTGTCTTGGAGGGCCCTAGGAGCCACAGGCTCCAAAACTCATGTCTTCTGCCCTGTTTGGAACTCCACCAACACAGATTTTTGGTCATATTAGATCTTCTGGAGCTCTTGGCTGGCCATAAGATTTTTGGAAGCTTTTTCTATGTACTCAGCCATCCTGAAACCAAGGCCAAGCACATTGGCCACAATGTCTTGCTTAGGCTCTCTGAGAGGTCTCTCCCATCCTTCCTTTGCAGGTTAATGTTGTCCCCTTACAGGATGTCCAAACAGAAACCCAAAGGGAGAAAATCTACTCCCTTCTATGGCACTTCTGTGTAAGCAAAAGCAGACATGGAAGCAAGGCATCCCAACTCCTTCTGAGTTTTTCAGGGAGTCCACCAATCATATCTTTCAATGTCTTGTTAAATCTCTCAACAAGGTATTGGTTTATGGGTGAAAAGCAGTAGCAAACTTATAGGTCACAGCATACTCAGCCCACATGTGTTTTAGGTAGCCAGACATGACGTTGGTACCCCTGTCTGACACCGCCTCCTTTGGAAAGCCCATTGTTGTGAATACACCAAAGAGGGCCCTTGCTACTGCGGAGGCAGTAATAGTACTCAGAGGAATTGCTTCAGGGTAGCTAATTTTATGATGTACCACATCCAGTATAAATCTGTTCCCTGATGCTGTTGGAGGGTCAAGGGGACAGACAATGTCAAGCCCTAGCCTTTCAAAGGGAACCTGTCTTGCCACTAGCTTGACAGATGGCTCAGGAGTTACAAAACTCCTTCACCTTCTGCGGCATGTCTGACCAATAGAAGTAGTTTATCTGGGGCAGGCCTTGCCAGTAGAAGTGTTTTTTAGATTTAAATCCCCCGAAGCTACTTTCATACATCACAAATTAATAGCAGTTTGAACTTGATTGTCAAAAAATATTTTAGCAGGTCCAAAATGTCCATGGTTCACTTGTTTATCTGATGTCTTCAGAGTAGATCAAGTCACACATGTAGTTCCCTCAGATTCCACAAACTTGCATAGCCAGAACGTGTTTCGTCTTAAAGGCAGTAGGCCGACGACTTCATTAGGGCTACAACAAATACATAATAAAAATCATATTGACCATATCCAATTAACGAGTTTCAATCAAGCCAAAGTAAAGTGCCCAAACTCCCATTCAAAGTGCAAACTACAAGATAATGAAAAAGACTGGTTCAAAATGAATATGTCACGCAGTTAAGAACTACACCAAGTCTGTGACTAGGGAAGTGGAAGTCTGTTATAAAAGAGTCCCCAGTGTGCCTCCAGCTTCATGAAAACCCGAGTGCCTTAAGATCGACGTAAGTCAAAAAAGTCCAAAACTCTTACCAAAACATGTAACGCAGTAGTATACAAACCACAAATATCGCTCCGAAACCCAAAGCCCGTAAAAACTCTGGTGATCTATAACTAACATAAAAGTACACACCTTAGTAACATCGCCATAGCATTAACCACAGCCACTGCATTAAAAACGCGGTAGCATAGTCACACCTAAACTACCAAGTTCGATATGGCGTCTCAAGTCTCAGTCAGAATCATAAATCCCACAATTTACAAACATTACAATTTACAATTAAAAAGAGAAAATCACAATTACCATTATACGCCCGAAATAGAGAGTCTCACAAAAATTAACCATACACGAAACGCTAAATATTCACAATCAGTATACATACGCCCAAAATAGCCAGCGCTAGGAGAGTATTTCTACTTCAAGTGATTCGGCGGCGTGTTTAAAGCGCGCCATAGTAGGAGCTCCATATATACTCCACGATTCACTCTCCGATTCAAATTCACGCCAGCATCTTCAGTAACATGGAAAGCAAATTAACACTATTTCAGGCATACCTAGACCCTAACTGCAGCAGCCATGCCTATATGACCTCTTTTATTGTAGGCATATAGGTTGCACCAATATCCACATCCATCTCTTAAACCCAATTATCATGTATTTTAATAGTATTACGTCACATTCCGACTAGTCGAAATTAGTTCATTTATATATCCAAACAGTTCAAGTAAAACACAACTACCACAGTGTCAAGCACTAGTTCACAGTTGTCCAGTCGCGTGCCACCGATGATCTACACCATTTCACCATCCTGTACTTAACACGCTTTTACAAAAGTGAAAAATCATGCGAACTAGGCGATGATTCACCAAAGTCTGTAAGGAACAGTTCTACTCAGACCCAAAAGGAAGTGATGAGGAGCAGAAAAATCAACAATGAGACTCATAGACCATGCGTACTGTTCTAGAATTAGGGAAAGTAGTGAAAACCCTGAATCCAGTGAAATACAGAGTAAATATACATTCAATGGATGTACATACATATCGAGTACCTATATCATACTGTGAATCATGGGCAAAACCTTCCTTTCCAGTCATATGTAATACATAATCTGCCCACTACAAAAATCTAGTGCCTATTCCCATATTGAGCAGTCTGGTATAAAATACATTGAACCATAACAAAGACACAATACGGCATATACCAGTGCATTCCATTAGACGAAAGGGCATGGTTATAATAAGCCAGAAATGTTAAGCACACATGTTATATATTCTATGAGTATACAGTACTTGAAGGAAGGTAGACTCTTTCTAGCCTTGTTATCCCCACTTTTGGCCTGTTTGTGAGTATTTGTCAAGGTGTTTTTACTGTCTCACTGGGATCCTGCTGGCCAGGGCCCAGTGCTCATAGTGGAAACCCTATGTTGTCAGTGTGTTTGATATGTGCCACTGGGATCCTGCTAGCCAGGAACCCAGTGCTCATAAGTTTGTGGCCTATATGTGTTCCCTGTGTGATGCCTAACTGTATCACTGAGGCGCTGCCAACCAGAACCTCAGTGTTTATGCTCTCTCTGCTTTTAAAATTGTCACTGCAGGCTAGTGACTAATTTTGCCAATTCTGATTGGCACACTGGAACACCCTTATAATTCCCTAGAATATGGTACATAGGTACCCAGGGTATTGGGGTTCCAGGAGATCCCTATGGCCTGCAGCATTTCTTTTGCCACCCATCGGTAGCTCAGACATTTCTTACACAGGACTGCCACTGCAGCCTGAGTGAAATAACGTCCACGTTATTTCACAGCCATTTTACACTGCACTTAAGTAACTTAAAAGTCACCTATATGTCCAACCCTCACTTAGTGAAGGTTAGGTGCAATGTTACGTAGTGTGAGGGCACCATGGCACTAGCCAAGGTGCCCCCACATTGTTCAGGGCAAATTCCCCGGACTTTGTGAGTGTGAGGACACCATTACACGCGTGAACTACATATAGGTCAATACCTATATGTAGCGTCACAATGGTAACTCCGAACATGGCCATGTAACATGTCTAGGATCATGGAATTGTCACCCCAATCCCATTCTGATATTGGGGTGACAAATCCATGCATCCCCAGGGCTCCAGCATAGATAACGAATGCAAGAGCTCACCAGAGTTCCTCTGCACTTCTCTCTTTGACTTCTGCCAAGGATCAACCTCTGACTGCTCCAGGGCGCCTGCAAAACCACAACAAAGTAGCAAGAAGACTACCAGCAACATTGTAGCGCCTAATCCTGCCAGCTTTCTCGACTGTTTCCTGGTGGTGCATGCTCTGAGGGCTGTCTGCCTTCACCCTGCACTGGAAGCCAAGAAGAAATCTCCAGTGGGTCGACAGAATCTTCCCCCTGCTAACACAGGCACCAAACTTCTGCATCACCGGTCCTCTGGGTCCTCTCTCATCTTGACCTGCGTGGTCCCTGGAACACAGAAGCTGGATCCAAGTATGCCCGACAGTCCAGTGGCCCTTCTGTCCACATTTGGTGGAGGTAAGTCCTTGCCTCCCCATGCCAGACAGTAATCCTGTGTACTGCATGAACTGCAGCTGCTAGGGCTTCTGTGCACTTTTGCAAGACTTCCTTCATGCCCAGCACAGCTCAAGTCCCCAGCACCCCATCCTGCATTGCCCAACTCACTGAGTTGGACTCCGACTTCGTGGGACCCTCTTTTGTTGTGCTGAGATGACCGCCATGCTCAGATCTTCTGATCTCCTGTTCAGGTGCTTCTGCGGGTGCTGCCTGCTTCTGCATGGGCTCTCTGTATTGCTGAGTGCCCCCTCTGTCTCCTCCTCCAAGGGGCGACCTCCTGGTCCTTCCTGAACCCTGGCAGCACCCAAAACCTTCAATCTAGCAAGGCTTGTTTGCAGTCTTTCTGTGTCAAAGCAACTCTGCATCCTCCATCACACCGTGGGACATCTTCTGACCAAAGGAGAAGTTCCTGGCACCTTCCGTTGTTGCAGAATCTTTGGCTTCTTCCACCTGGAGGCAGCCCTTTTGCACCTTTATCTGGGGTATAGTGGGCTCCTGCCCCCCTTTGACACTTGCGTGACTCCTGGACTTGGTCCCCTTCCTTTGCAGGTCCTCAGGTCCAGGAATCCATCTTCAGTGCTTTGCAGTCAGTTGTTGTCTTTGCAGAATCCCCAATCTCGACTTTACTGTCTTTCTGGGGTAGTAGAGTAACTTTACTTCTACTTTTCAGGGTCTTGGAGTGGGGTATCTTGGACACCCTCAGTAGTTTCTTACACTCCCAGTGACCCTCTACACACTACACTAGGCCTGGGGTCCATTCATGGTTCGCATTCCACTTTTGGAGTATATGGTTTGTGTTGCCCCTAGGCCTATTGTCTCCTATTGCATTCTATTGTGTTCTACAGTGTTTTCACTACTTTTCTAAGTGTTTTACTTACCTGATTTTGGTTTGTGTGTATATTTTGTGTATTTTACTTACCTCCTAAGGAGTATATCCTCTGAGATACTTTTGGCATCTTTTCACTAAAATAAAGTAACTTTATTTTTAGTAACTCTGAGTATTGTGTTTTCCAATGATATAGTGCTATATGATATAAGTGGTATAGTAGGAGTTTTGCATGTTTCCTAGTTCAGCCTAAGTTGCTCTGCTATAGCTACCTCTATCAGCCTAAGCTGCTAGAACACTACTAATCTACTAATAAGGTATACCTGGACCTGGTACAAGGTGTAAGTACCACAAGGTACCCACTATAAGCCAGGCCAGCCTCCTACAGTACTTGCATATCATGTGCCCAAAAACTACTGCAATTCATGATCACAATGAAGTCCCCTTGCCACTTTGTCTGTGCGCATGATCCACTGGGCTTCACATTGTCGGAGGAGTTGTTCCCTATTGCCCCTTCTGACGTCCCCAAATATAACATTAATGCCATGAAATTTGAAGTTCAAGTGTGTCACCTGGGAAGTATATTCTTTTGCATATTCTATGGGGTATCTCATATCCAGCTGTATCATTTCTCTAAAATGTTCCGAAATACGATCCCAAAGAGGTCTGATCGTGCTACCAATGTACATTTTGCCACAATTACAAATTATTTCATAAACCTTATAGGGGAGTTTACCCCCTTTTGTGTAGTGTTTGGTACCTGCCACGTCCCTCTTTGAGCGTATATTAATCAGAAGTACATTTTAGACACACACGTTGCGCTTTTCGGTCCAGCCACCACTTGCCTGATGTTTGAAGCATTTGGGCCAAGCAGCACCTGCTCTCCAGTTTATAGGTGGATACTTATATTTTCATTGACAATGAGCTCCAACTTAGATAGGGACAAGATAGCTGAAGAACTATTCAGGAATCTTAATGCTGGTAGTACGGGTAGGAGAGCAATTGGTCAGGGGAGCCTTAAAACAAATGAGGGACTTAACGCCAAATTTATCAGACTTGAGAATTTGAAGAGTCCAGAGACATTGAAATGGTGGGATGGAGCCACGCTGAAACAATACCAACTACTTAAAATGATTCCTAGGGGTCTTTGCTCACAAAATTTCCCCACTTATGATGATTTGGACAATGACTTACTAGCAAGATGGAAGAAGGACCTTATCAGCAGTTCAATTAATCTCACGTCTATTTTAATAGAAAATGCAGAGAGGAAAGTAACTAAACCATTGAAGGACATTGATGAACTGGAAAAAGAAATATTGGGACTGAATTTACCTGAGCATACCAAAAAGAATTATGCCGTACTAGAGGATATTTTAAGGAAACATGAGGAAGACGTCAAGAAGAGGAAGGCTAGGAAGCTTAAACGAGATGAAGCAGATTATATTAATGGTAGGGTGTTCACATTTGCCAAACGGGTTGACTACCTTTTTAAAAATGACAGCACTGGTGTGCATATGTCTGTGCCCTCAATTAGTAGTGGTAGTACTATACACCCTCTAGTGATTCGTCAGGGAATGAAAATGAGGATCCTGGTCAGGGTACATCAGGGCATTAACAATTCTTTTTTAAAGGAAGTATTATAGATAGAATGGGGAACTGAGATATGACCTCAAGAACGAGACTTGGACCTTCTGAAAAAAAGGGGTACAAGAGGAAAAGGACACACCAAGAGAAAGACCGGGCATGAGGACAAGGTCTTGGAACTAAAACAAATAATGAAATGCAGATTGGCTTCTGATATTAAAACCTGCGACCCTATCTACTAAGACACTGACAACTGAAATAGTCTCTTTATTACATAGCGGGTTGAGCTTCTGCCCCACTGTTATTGGGGTTGTATTTGATATTAGGATTGACTTGTATAAGTTTGTGCGTCAGCTGAAATTGAAAAGATTTTTTCTGATAACCCTGTGAGTATTAAACCTTTTACTGAGAGGCAACTGTTGCGTGAGATGAGTATACAGATGCATATGACACAACTACATTGCTTTCTATTACTAATAAGGAATGTGATCCAGCTACTATTCATAAAGTACTGGAAGACCTTCAACTATGCTCTAACCTCAGTGAAGACAGTGGTCTTAAATTGAAATCTAAATGGACTTCACAATTGGCCAGTGGGAACAGTATAGACCTGTTTTACAAAACAGTACTGAGATGGACACTTCGGAACGTTCCAGTAAGACACCAGGTTTTGGCTAATATAGGGACAATCTGACTAGTGGCGAATGGAAGGCCATTAAAGAGCTTATGTCTGATGATGATTTGATTGTCAGGGAGGCTGACAAAGGAGGAAATGTGGTGGTAATGAACAAGAAACACTATGACAATTAAGTCTATGGACAACTTGGTGATGTTGTATGTTATCAGAGTTTAACTCATAATCCCATTTTTTATACTACCAAAGATATTAATAATAGACTGAGGTTTTGGCATGAAGATGGGTTGTTGAATGACGATGAATATTTTTATCTTATGATTGACCACCCTAGATACCCATGCTTATACACACTGCCGAAGTTCACAAGGATAAGCCATTCCCCCTGGCAGATCTATCATGCAGAGTAGCGGGCATTAAAGGAAGGACTTTACACTATAACCCCTATTCAGGGTGATCAGTGGAAAGTCGTTTTTTTCTTGCCCATCACCGACGAGAAGGGACAACAATCAGCAAAAGCAGTAACCCTGCCAGGAAGACAATTGTATCTGGAAATGCAATATTCAAGACAAGCAATGAGTCGACTGATGGCCCTCCATCTGGAGGCTCTGCCAACACTAGACCACATTCCTAAGTGGCAAAATTGACTGCCTGAGGCAACTTGTAAATTCTGTGGAAATGTCCTGGAATCAATTGTACACCTTATCTGTCAGTGCCCTCTGTTATTAGAGCAAGTGAAGTTCAACACTTTGAAAGTTCGATCATGTAGTCAGTCCATTATAGCACCCCCAACCTGCAAAACATTGCACTGAATGTTAAGTTAGTACGATTCATGTCTGTATTCATGTGCATGCTCAAGTCCCTAGAGATCAAAGACTGAGAAGCTGTCTGCCTTTTTACTCCTTTATTCCGTATCAGATATATTCCCACCCTTGACGGTTGATTTGAGATTATAGTTTTTTGTGGCTACCACTGCATTTAGTGATTTTTATAGCAGGTGTGTTCCCTCCATTATGCCGATTTTGCACTATGTTTTAGGAATTAGTAGTTAAAATAAAGTACAATTTCAATTTTCATGATGAACACTTTTTTATTAGGAGTGTTTCTGCTTTCCATGCAAATGTCGCTCCATGTTTAAGCTTTCCGTAGCCAAAATATATAGCAATTGTCATGATACAGACAATCGACATCTTTAAGTAGACTTGTTTTTTGGCATTATATTTCCTTACTTATGTACATTGGCACTTGATAGATTATCTCATGTTTTAGCATAGATCCCAATTTTATTTGAGACCTTTGTAGCTTTTGTATTAGACTGCTTTTCATCTTTGCCATGTGTTTTTTATATATTCGGCTCTGATTTGTAAATGTTTTTATTGACAATGCAGAAAAAACCTACTAACACAATAATGACCCGAACGCCCTGGGAGACAGCTTCTAGGGTCTGTGTGCCCTTGATTTGTGTTTTCTTTTTTTTTTAAAACGTCCCATTTTGGGAGTATGTTGTAAAAAAAAAAAAAATGTTGAAAACTTTGATGCCTGATTGTCATGGGTGGCGGTAACATCTGTAAGACTTTTCCTACATTGACAGGAACTGCGTGACAGTGATTCATGTCAATGTAAACAGTTATGCGCGGAGCTGGTGGGCCACTCTAAATTTGGCAGATTGAGGTCCCTCAGAAAGGTGAGGTATTTATTGTCTTCACCATCCCGATGGAGTAAACTACATCCACAAAACATTAAATCAGGGCAATTGAGTGTACAAATGGGCCTGCCTCGAATAACACTGCTATACGCTACCTGGGTCTTACAGTTTATGGTGTCACCACAGGATTTTGACAGTCTGAATGTTTTTGTACTTGTTATTGGCCATCTTGGTGTCATTATAGAGCACTGGATTGTCATAAATGAAGCCTTTGTAAACCCTTAGTAAAAAAACTTAGGGGCATATTTGCAAGCCCCTTGTGACACCTTCCGCCGCCCTAGCATAATTTTTTTATGCTAAGGCAGTATTAAGAAGGCCGTCCTCTTGCACAATATTTACAATTTGTAAACCCTGGCACCACATTATGCCTGCTTCAGGCATAATGTATGCAAGAGAGGGCATTCCGACTCAGGGAGGCCCGAAAACATGGTGCAGTGAGATTTACAACATTTCACTGCACCATTTTTCTGTCATTTTTAATGTCTGCTCAGAGCAGGCATTAAAATAAAGCACTCCGATTAACCTATGGGCCTCCCTGTGCTTTGCTGCACTAGCATCAACATTTTTTACCCTAGTGCAGCAAAGCGTGACAATAGCGTTAAAAATTCTGACGCTATTTTGCTATCGACCGCCATGGTGCACTATATTATAATTATGTAGTCATTAGGTGGCGGTAGGGTGATGCAAGATAAGTGATGCATTGGGACCAGTGCACCACTTTCTTGTAAATCTGCCCCAGATTGTATCTTGGAAGCAATGCGGTGTGTCGCTAAACATTGGGCTAACAACACTTTTGTCTAAAGTTGTCACCAGGA
Source organism: Pleurodeles waltl (assembly GCF_031143425.1). NCBI lineage: Eukaryota > Metazoa > Chordata > Amphibia > Caudata > Salamandridae > Pleurodeles > Pleurodeles waltl. The sequence goes on along the minus strand of NC_090444.1, from coordinate 648,048,911 downwards.
AGGGAAGACCCAGACTGTATTTTAGGTAATTTGAAGCTTGATCTTGAACTGAAGCTGGTACTAATGTATTGACAGCAGTTAAATTAAATTTTCAAAGACAAAATACAAAAATGTGGTTAGTAGACTTGAAACATTACTTGAATCTATGCTGAGATAGAAGTGTAAAACATTAGGTGCCTATTCTACTGTACTCTGCCCAACCCATGCCTCTTCTTCCGGTGCAAACTAATAGTTGAGGGTCAGTTACAGAGAGTCTGTGCTACTACAACAGTAAAATCACTGTATGCAGCTGCCTTAGGCACCACTGCAATAGGGCACAAGAGGGTGTTCAATTGAAAAAAGTTTCTAAAATTGGCCTTGCTGATAGCCAAGAGAAAGCCCCCAAATCTTAACCTGCCAAACTGTTTCACCATACCAATCCTACCTCCCAGCTCCCCAACAGATATGGGTCAAATAGACAAGAGTCCTGGAAGTGAAAGGGAGCCCAAACCTGCAGAATAGGATACAGAAGCCACAAAGAAATTGATGGGTAAGACGTATCAGGGGACATTATAGCATGTGTGCTTTTCCTAGTTTAAAACACAAAATAACAAGCAATTGGCATGGATATAGATAAAAGTATTAAATCGAGATGTGAGGTCAATAGAGTGGCCCATTTTGAGTATGGTGAAAATTGTGGCAAAATGTTGGCCTGGAAAATAAAAACGGATACAGTAAGAAATAGGGTGGCAGAAATCCAAGATGGAATTTCAGGAGAGGTTAGGAAAAGTATGAAGGAGGTGGAAGGAAGCTTCTTTAATTTCTTTAAAGAGTTTTATACAGAGGAATTAGAAGTGCCATCAGAGTCAGTGAAGAGATGGCTAGGGGGATTAGAGCTGGCTGCTCTGAGTGAGGATGAAAAAAAGGTAGTTAATGAACCGATTAAGATGATAGAAGTAGAGCAGGCCATAAAATCAGGTAAATTTGCAAAGGCGCCAGGACCAGATGGGTTGCCCATTGATGTTTATAGAGCACTGGGAAGTAGTTTTATGAAATTTGTAAGAGAGTTATGTAATAACATCATAGATGCTGATGGGAGGCTCCTCTCTTCCTGGAGGGAAGCCTTTATTACTAACATTTTAAAACCAGGTAAACACCATAGGAATTGTGAGTCATATCGCCCAATATCACCTTTAAACTGTAATTATAACATTTTTGCAAAACTTCTGGCAGATAGATTAGGGGCTGTTATGGGGAAGCTCATACATACTGATCAGAAAGGGTTTTTAAAAGGGAGATATATGCACAAACTGATACACGGCCTGGTAGGATCAATTGACTTCGCTACTACTTGTCGAGCCCCCTTAGCATTTGTAAGGGTTGACGCGACAAAGGTGTTTGACAGAGTTAATTGGACCTACTTAAATATGGTGTGTGAAGTTTATAACCTTGAAGGGCATTTTACTAGAACATTACAAAAATCTACCATGACCCTTGCACAAGAATTTTGGTTAAAGGTTCTCTTACTCCCCCCTTTAAGATAGAAAGGGGAACGAGACAGGGATGTCCACTTTCTCTGTTACTGTTTGATCTCTATATTGAGCCACTGGCTAGCAGAATTAGAAGTGATCTGAGAATTCCCCCATTTGAGTGTAGGATCCAGGAAGGTTTCTTTATATGTAGATGATTTATGCATCTGATTGAAGTCAGGCTAAACCAGTCCTGGAAGATCCGATGGTAGAATTTGGGGGAATCTCTGTTTATGCAGCCAATAACCAAAATATGGAGGTTATGGCATGGAATATGGAAGTAAAAAGCCTTATAAGTAAAAAGGAGGAGGTTAAATAATTAGGGATCACTATAACGCATGATATATGTAAAATAGCAGAAGTACATTTTATAAAGGTGATGAGGGAGGTAGTTCAGTAAATGAAAAGATTGTTAAGTCTTCCATTAACCATTATAGAAAGGGCTAATTTAATTAAGATGGTGGTTGTACCCAAACTCACATTCATTTTTAAATCATTACCATTAATGTATAACAAGGACTCCTTAAGGAAACTCCAGGGGAAAATTAGTAGCTGTATTTGGGCATCTAAAGGAGTTCGTATCATTTGGAAAAAGCTGAGACGGAAGAAAGAAAAAGGAGGGTTGGCAGTACCGGATTTGCAATATTATGCATGGGCTTTCCTACTAAAAAATGCAAGGGAGATTTTTAATCAACCAGGTAGCTTGGAGCAGACATTGATAGCAATGATGGAGGGAAACAAGTTGCAGAAAAGCAGAAAAGCTTTTTACATAAGTTTGGAGATCTCAAATTCTTCAAGCATGTTCGATTTAAGGTGTTGCAGGATTCAGCAAAACTCTGGTATGTGGTTAGGAGGGCTACAAACTTGCTATACTACAGCGAGTATGCCCGAGTCTGGGGACTCCCCTGGTTCGACGTACTGGACTAAGGATGCTTTGGTAACCCCATTGAAAGAAGCAGGACTTTCGCAGTGGGGACAATTTTGTTATAATGGAGAAGTTAGGTTGTATGAAAATCTTAATGGGGAGGCAGGGGGAAATCTGTCCAAAGTTAAATTTCTCCAGATAAAAAGTTGGGCGAGGAATTTGACTGAGAAAGTAGGGGGTACTAATAATCTGGAGGATCAGATGCATTTGGAAACCCCGTAGAAAGAAGGAAATGGCTAGATGGTATTGGCTGATTATGGACACTGTGGACGGCGAATTTACCCTTCCAGAAGAGCTATGGGAAGAGTGCTTGCCGGAGCTCCACCATAAGGACGTATGGCAAGTATCTACTACACTTTTATATAATATAGTTAAAACTACTGCATGAAGAAGAAATCATTGGTTTTCAATCCATAGAGTCTTTTGGACACCTGCAAAGCTCTCCAGGCTGGTCCAGGGTAAAACGGTCAGATGCAAAAAGTGTGGATCGGTGTCTGCAGATGATCTACATATGCTTGTAGAATGTCCTCAGCTTAGTAAGTTTTGGGAAGAGGTTGGTGAAGCAATCAGTGAAATATTACCCACAAGCACTAAGGTAAGCATCCCATGAGTGATTTTTGGATGTTTGCATAAACAACCGAAGATGAACAGGGATGGATCTAAACTGTTGTTTTACATGATGCTTGTGGCAAGAAGGGAGATATGTAGAAAATGGATTAGTGTTTTCCCTCCTACTTTTGTGGACTGGAAAGACTCCTTAATGTATAATTAAAGTTAAACACGAGTAAGGACAGTAAGAAAAATAGGTTTTGGAATCCACTGAAACAATGGTTGGGTATTGGTGAGGATATGGATGTGTAGTAGGTTTCAAATGCTCCTATGATTGCATACACTTTCAAGTACGCGACCCTATGTCGACAATCTGTGAGCAGGCGGTTCATATCTCTAGACAGGGGTGATCTGTTGGAGATGGGCTGCCAGCAACCAGTAAGTTCTCCCATCCACCTCTCTTTGAAGTAGAACAATGGAAGGTAAATGAGGAGTAAAAGTAAAAAAAAATAACAAGCATTTTCAATGCAACCGGTCTCTCATTTGCTCGAGTTAGAGCTAATAACATTGCAAACTCCTAAATAGACTTTTCTTGCCACATAAATTGAAAAAAAAAAGTGCTATGTAAAATCTAGCACAATCACGCTGCCTGGAAAATAAAAAGATAAAGTAGTGCAGAAACCAGGCTGAAAACATGGAGCCTCGTATGTTTTCAGTAGTTTACCCATGCTTTGTAGGTGGGCTAAACACCGGAAAAGGCATGATGTATGCATGCCTTACACTAATGAAAGCAAGCTTATTCTAAAAGGCAAGCCCACGAGCCAATGAAAGTGATGGGCAGTGACATTTTCAGCAACTGATTGCTCAGCATACCATGGGCGTGGTTAAAAGCCCAATGAGAGATTACAACAGGGACAGAGCGTTTGTGCGCTAGACCCTAAAAATGCGATATAGTGCTTCAGACATGATAGTATGTGATTTTTGGCACTTCCGTGCCATTTCAGTGTTGCAGTGAGAGGTGACATCGGTAAAACTATTTAAGTACATTTGAGAGGGCGCTTGTATGAAGAACATTCTGCGCAGCGTTTCAGTTGGACTTCATTTTAGTAATGTGTCACCTGAATAATATCATGAAAAAATTAAACAGAAAACACATAACACATCAAAGCAAGCAATGGCAAAACCAGTAAGCATTTGAAAACATTTTGGCTTTGTCAGTGGCTGTTTTGTTAGGGTTTTTGTAAAATGTCATCAATAGGGGAGATGCTGGGACCTCGCCAATGTATCAAAAAATAGCTAAAATGAAAACTGCGTTTATGGTGTCAAAAATCACACACTAGCATTGTAGTTCCTAACACCGAAGAGTACTACTTTGCAGATGTGCGCTTTGTGAAAGAGCGGAATGGTGTCACTCACAGGGAGGTTAGCCAATGCCTGAACTAGACTGACACATTATTCCATGCTGTATTTTGTTGTGGGTTTAAGAAAAATGAGATTGACACAACAACAATCCAAAGGATGGAGAGGGATGACTAACAGCCACTGTAAGTATAATACATGCAAACGTTTAGCAAAATCAAAAGTTCTTGGCTAACACCAAACCTAAAAATACGTAAGCTGTTAAGCGTTAGGCACATCAGGAGTACCCATTCTATTGTTTGGGGAGTCTTGAAGATAGTAAAAATAGTACATGAAAGAAGGCTTCAGCAATCTGGTGATCAACCCTGGTCCCCCTCAGAAGAAATAGGCCTACCTAGAGACAGACGTAGGATAGGAAGAAGAACTGAGAAATGCTATTTAGGACTGCTTAAATATTTTTTTAACAACAACTATGGTAAAAAGTAGAATACCTATGTTATTTGGGGTGCTTTTCCACAAATATAGAGGGGGTGCCCATCACACACATTGCCTTGTAAGTAAGTGAGGGGGAGAAACTCAGACCCAGATTTACCCCTATTACAATGCCAGGCTGCCTAGTCCAGCGTACTTTTCTTGTCCTTGTTCTAAGTTTATCTAGCTCATATCTATCAGAGCTTCATTTGTTAAAAATGAAAGAAAATATCTGGGTGCAACAGCATAAAGTTTTTCTTAGGACACTGCCACCAGTCCTACAGAATGCCAGGGTTGCTGAATACTGCGGGTGCCTAGTCTTGATTCCACCTCATGCCACTTTGTTCCACCGCCCTATTCTTCTTGTCGCTTTATCTCTTTCTTGCAGATTCCTTTTCAGTCCTGATTTCTTCCTTTGTCACTGTTTCCTATCTTTCGCTTTCTGTGTCTGTTTTTTCTAACTTTCCTCCTCTTATGCTGTATCAAAGTGTGAAGATGAAAAATAATGCATCCACCCCCTGCAACACACCTGTGCAAACTTAGCACTACATCCACTCTATTACAACCCACCTATTTTGGTGTTTTCTCTAGACCGTCCCAAAAGAGCTGGAGCTCTCCAAGAATGTTCTGATCTTTCTAAACATGAAGGATTGATTCACCTACCGAGGGCGCTGTATGGACATTTTGATTTTACTTACTAGAAAAGAGTTCTGACATTCCTGGAATACATTAGACACCACACCGGTCTCTCAATCCTCGCAGAAACATTAACATCTTTCGTCATTTGATCAATACAATGTCGTAACAGCCTTGACTTCATAAATGATTGCATAAGTTAGCAATTATACGGGGTTTAAACGAAAACAATACTTTTCGAGAAGTGATGGTTAATTGTTAAGCAACAACACAGGGAGTTGATTGACCAGAGTTACATTTTCAGCAACTGATTGCTCAGCATACCAGTACGGAGCCCAGTAATTGTATGTTTGCAGATGGCATGACAATTGATTTTCAGTGGACGTAAAGGCTGTTAATAGAGCAGGTTGTATAGTTCAAGGACTCTCAGTTGGTGATGTATTGTCAGCGTTTATGCTGGTTGTTCGATTTGAAGGCGCTTAAATCACTTTTTACATTTCTAAACATTTATTTCAACCACAAGAGAATCAGAGGGATATTTCTGGGTGAACAACAGGACACATATCACAGGGACGAAGTCAGACTAGGCAAGTGCTCTCAGAATTTGATTTTCCACATTTTTATTTTTTGAGTTGTGTGTTGCGCTAACCTGCTGAGGCCCCGGAACATGCATAGGAGAACTGGCAATAGGTCGATTCACAAAGAAGGATGTGCACATTTTAACGGTGGCATCACAAAATGTATATTTATAAATAGAAAACTTCAAGTTTTATGAATAGTAATAATCGCTCTATGAATGCATACAAATGATTGTCTGTGTGTTTACATTCTAAACTTGTCACCATCATGTTAGGGCTCGTCTATAGACAGCTTTGTTAAACAACTATTGTCTACAATACAATATACAGAGTGGGCTTTTGTCAGCAGGTTGTTCATGGTTGGATGGCATTATTGTCTATCTCTTTTTACTGCTTGTAATTCAATGGCGTTCATCCCTAATTTTCTATTTGTTCCACCTTTGGAGCAGGGCATCTTTACCATCATTTTGAGTGGCTGGCTTGTATCCTTCCAAAGTTGATGTGAGGAGACTACCTTTTTATTTATCCTTCAGCACTCTGTGGAAGATTGTATGACGCAATTCCGTTGCAATGCATGCATTTACCACTTGTGTGTTACAATGAGAATGCCATTGCCACACATAACCTTTACCATCCATGTCCTTTCAACGAATTACGTTGTAAAAGCATGAATGTTAAAGGCATATGCATGGTAAAGGGTTTCCCTGACCCCTGCCATAAGTCCTAAACGTGGTCCCCCAGCCCCCTGCCCTTCTAAAAACTACCCAACCCTTGCACTAAGCCCTAAAACCATACCCCAGCATGACCCGCCCCAGCCCCTCTAAAAACGACCTGAACCCTGCCCTAGGCCCTAAAACCAGACACTAGAGTGGCATCCCCCAGCCCTTAGCCTAAGCTCTAAAACCGGACCCCGGCGGTGCACCCCTTCCCTACCAATTCTAATAACTACCTAACCCAAGCCCTAAAACCAGACCCCAGCGTGAACCCCCCCCCCCCCCAGGCCAACAAATCTTCGAAAAACGACCTGACTCCGGCCCTATGCCTTACAATCGGACACCGGCACGACCCCCCCAGGCTCCAGCCCTTCTAAAAACTAACCAACCCCTGCCCTAAAATCAAACCTAACCAACCCCTGCCCTAAAAACTAACCCCACCATGACACCCCCACAGACCTTTGAAAAGCTACAGCCCCATCCCTAAGCCCTAAAACCAGATCCCAGAGCGACCCCCCAGCCACCAGCGGTTCTAAAAAATACCCATCCCCTGCCCTGAGCCCTAAAACAGTACCTACCTGCCCTGAGCCCTAAAACCACCCCCCTCTTGCCTCCTTCCCAAGCCCAAAACCATCCCCAACCGTCCCTGCCCCACACCCCAAAACCATACCCCCCTCCCCACTGCTCAAGCCCTAAAACAGTTTTTCCCCGGCCCAATTCCCCCTTATCTCACTCTCCATGACGAAGAGCCAGCTATTCTGATGGGTGGCACAGGTTCTTCAGAGGAAACAAAAGGATCTCTTCATTTCCTCCAATAATGCCGATAGCCGTTACCACCATTACCACCATTACCACGCATAGCCCTTACCATGCATACCTTTACAAGACAATTCATTTTGACGGTATGCGTTGTAAAGGCTATTCTTGGTAATGGTGCATGCGTTGTAACGCATGTGTGGTAAAGGCCATCTGTGGTAACAGCCTCGTTGTAATGGCTGTTTCCCTCTGTGGGAGTGCATCACTTACCTCCCCTTTTTCCATCATCTCACTGTAGGAGGCTGGCCTGGCTTACAGTGGGTACCAATGGTACTTACACCTTGTGCCAGGTCCAGTTATCCCTTATTAGTAGATCAGTAGTGTTCTAGAAGCTTAGGCTGATAGAGGTAGCTATAGCAGAGCAGCTTAGGGTGAACTAGGCGACATTCAAAACTCCTACTATACCACTTATATCAGATAGGTACTATATCATAAAAAAGACAATACTCAGAGTTACTAAAAATAAAGGTGCTTTATTTTAGTGACAATGTGCCAAATGTATCTCAGAGGATATACTCCCTTACGAGGTAAGTAAAATACACAAAATATACACACAAACCAAAATCAGGTAAGTAACACAGTCAGAAAGTAGTGCAAACACTGTAGAATACAATAGGATGCAATAGGCCTAGGGGCAACACAAACCATGTACTAAGAAAGTGGAATGTGAACCATGAATGGACCCCTAGGCTAGTGTAGTGTGTAGAAGGTCGTTGGAAGTGTAAGAAAACACTAAGGGTGTCCAAGATACCCCACCCAAGACCCTGGAAAGTAGGAGTAAAGTACTACTATTTCCCCAGAAACACACTAAAGTCGTGATAAAGGATTTTGCAAAGCCCAAATAGACTGCAAAGCACTGAAGATGTATTCCTGGACCCAAGGACCTGCAAAGGAAGGGGACCAAGTCCAAGAGTTGCGAAAGTGTCCAGTGGGGGCAGGAGCCCACTAAACCCCGGATGAAGGTGCAAAATGGCTGCCTCTTGATGGAAGAAGCTGAAGATTCTGCAACAACAAAAGGTGCTAGGAACTTCTCCTTCATGCAGAAGATGTCCCACGGAGTGCTGGAGGATGCAGAGTTGTTTTCTTGGCAAAATACCACAAACAAGCCTTGCTAGCTGCAAGAGTCACAGTTAAAGAAAAAGGGTGATGCCCGGGCCCAGGAAGGACCAGGATATCACCACTAGGGAGAGGAGACAGAGGAGGCCCTCGGCAATGTAGAGAGCCCATGCACAAGAAGGTAGAACCTACAGAAGTCCTTGAACATGGGTGCAAGAAGTCTGAACATGGTGGTCATCTCAACACTGCAAAAGAGGGTCCCACAACACCAGAGATCAACTCAGGGAGCTGAGCATCGCAGGGCAGAGTACTGGGGACCTAAGCTTTCCTGTGCATGCAGGATTTTGTGGAAATGTGCACAGAAGCCCTTGTAGCTGCAGTTCACATGGTAAACCGGATTACTGTCTGGAGAGGGGAGGGGAGGACTTAACTCCTCCAAATTTGGACAGTTGGACCACTGGACAGTCTGGGTCACTTGGGTCCACTACCTGTGTTCCAGGGGCCATGCTCGTTAGGATGAGAGGGGTCCCAGAGTGCCGGCAACGCTGAAGTTTGGTGCCTGCTGAAGCAGGGGGAAGATTCTGTCGACCCACAGGAGATTTCTTAATGGCTTCCAGTACAGGATGAAGACAGGCAGCCCCCAAAGCATGCACCACCAGGAAACATTTGAGAAAGCCAGCAGGATTAGACGCTACAATGTCGCTGGTAGTCTTCCTGCTACATTGTTGCAGTTTTGCGGGCGTCCTGGAGCAGTCAGCGGTCAATCCTTGGCAGAAGTCAAAGAGAGAGGTGCAGAGAAACTATGGTGAATTCTTGCAAGTCGTTATGTGAGGAAAAGCCCACTGGAGAGATCCTAAATAGCCCTCAGAGGAGGATTGGCCTCCTAGTCAGGTAAGCACCTATCAGGAGGGGTCTCTGACATCACCTGCTGGCACTGGCCACTCAGAAGCCTCCAGAGTGCCCTCACACCTCTGGATCCAAGATGGCAGAGGTCTGGGACACACTGGAGGAGCTCTGGGACTAGCGTGGTGATGGACAGGGAAGTGGTCACTCCCCTTTCCTTTGTCCAGTTTCGCACCAAAGCAGGGACTGGGGGTTCCCTGAACCGGTGTAGACTGGCTTATGCAAGGAGGGCACCATCTGTGCCATTCAAAGCATTTCCAGAGACTGGGAGAGGCTACCCCTCCCCAGCCCTTAACACCTATTTCCAAAAGGAGGTGGTGTAACACCCTCTCTCAGAGGAAATTCTTTGTTCTGCCTTCCTGGGACTGGGCTACCTAGACCCCAGGAGTGCAGAACCCTGTCTGTGGGGTGGCAGCAGCAGTAGGCTGCAGAGAAAACCCCAGAGATCTGGTTTGGCAGTCCCTGGGGTCCATAGTGTAGCCCCGGGGATGCATGGAATTGGCTCCCTATTACCAGAATTGGAATGGGGCGACAATTCCATGATCTTAGACATGTTACATGGCCATATTCAGAGTTACCATTGAGAAGCTACATATAGGTATTGACCTATATGTAGTGCACGTGTGTAAGGGTGTCCCCACAATCACAAAGTCCAGGGAAATGACCCTGAACTATGTGGGGGCACCTTTGCTAGTGCAAGGGTGCCCTCATGCTAAGTAACTTTGCACCTAACCTTCAGCAAGTGAAGGTTAGACATATAGGTGACTTATAAGTTACTTAAGGCCAGTAAAAATGGCTGTGAAATAACGTGTGTCTGAGCTCCCTATGGGTGGCAAAAGAAATGCTGCAGCCCAGAGGGATCTCCTGGAACCCAAATACCCTGGGTACCTAGGTACCATATACTAGGGAATTATAAGGGTGTTTGAGTGTGTCAATTGAAATTGGTAAAAGTGGTCACTAGCCTATAGTGAGAAAGTCAAAGGCATAGAGAGCATAAGCACTGAGGTTCTGGTTAACAGAGCCTCATTGATACAGTTAGTCACTACACAGGCTACAAACTATGAGCACTGGGGCCCTGGCTAGCAGGATCCCAGTGAGACAGGCAAAAACAAACTGACATACATGTAAAAATGGGGGTAACATGCCAGCCAAGATGGTACTTTCATACACTTACCACCTCCTACAAAACTGCTTCCAAACCACTGCTCTTCTGTTTCTTTCCCACCCACCCCTTCTCACTCCTTGCCTTTTTACTACTTTATTAAAAAACATCTGAATTGCATAACCAGTGGTCCCGTAGCTGAATACCGTGCTGTGCCTCTCTCTCACTTTCCCATCAGTTGCTCCCATCTCCCCATTCACCATCACTATTTTATTACTTTTTGTGAAGGCAGCAGCTACACATTTCTGTTGAGCTTCTTGCTTCTTTCTCTTAGCGTTCTTGTGCATATTTCTTGTCTTACTTAACCATTTTAAGTAGTAGTCTGCCATTTAGGAATGAAAAATCAAAAATAATAAAATGTCCTCAGGTGAGTTGTGATGTAGGAGCATGCACAAGCACACACAGTGGCCATCTTAGAATGGCAAAAAGATTTTGATGCATCAGTGAGCATTTGTAAGTTGTGATTCCAATAAAGCGGATGGCCATTTTAGAAGAATAAAAAACTAAAGCATTGGCAAAGTCAATAGTTCTTGCCTTTTCTACCGGAAATCAAACTATTTGCTTTGTCAATGTTTGTTTTTGTTTTCCAAAGATACACCTTGCCACTGGTGCAGCGGAGAATTGGCTGCCACCCCTTGTGTCAAAAACAAGACTCATATATATTCATGGCATATAACAAGTTGTGTGTTTTAACTATTGTCCAATGTAAAAGTAGTGCACTCAAATTCCTTACTGAAGTGTATTCACGCCAATGTTAGAAATACATTTAATAAGTGCCTTACATTCTTTAAGTGAAATGTAATCATTGAGCATAATATTTTAACCATCCTCACTACACTTGAATGTAATTGCATTAAAAAACAATAATAGTCCATCTAATGTGTGCATCAATGTCAATGTTCAATTTTAAAATGTATGTCTACATCATACTTATCCTTGTGCATTGGTAAAGTCTGCATTTATAATAATTCAGTTTTGCATTTCAGTTTGCCAGTCATGTTTTGGCATGATGCAGAGTCCCACAAGGGTATAAAGAGAGCCCCTTTGTCTTCAACCATATTTTGAAAATGAGACTGATGACCCTTGAGAGGCTCTATCATTCAGTTTTGATTCAATATATTGATGACCTATTGGTGGCTTCAAAATCACAAGAAGGTTGCAGAAGAGACAAAATTGCCCTGTTAAATCATTTAGCTGAGAATGGACATAAAGTGTCCCCGACTAGATTGCAGTACTGTAAGAAAAAAGTCCTGTACCGTGAACTTCACATTGAGAAAGGTGCCACGTAGATGTCACAAGAGAGAACTTTGGCAATTTTGAAGATGAATCCGCCAACAACTCAGAAAGAAGTCAGGATATGTTTAGGAATGGTGGGCTACTGTTGTCAGTGGATTCCAAACTTTTCCCTTTTCGCCAAGCCTTTACAGAGGCTGACACACAAGGACATTTCACATCTGGTACCATTGGTGGACGCTTGCATGCGTGGCTTTTCAGAGCTGTGAGGAAATCTCTGTTGTGCCCCTGCTCTGCGAATGTTTTACTTTGTATCCCAGTGAAAGGGAGGAATGCTCTGTCTCAGTGCTGACTCAGTTACACTGAACCACTCACAGACCTGTTGCCTATTTTTCAGCTATACTTGGCCAGTCAGTAGCTTCAGCATTGCCCAGCTGCCTCAAAGTGATTGCAGCTACAGCTGTCAGCATCAAACAGTGCAAAAGAATTGAATGGGTCATCCTCTGAATGTTTTTGTTCCCCATTCTTTAGAAATTTTGTTGACCAGACCCAACACCTCACAAATAGCAGGTTAACTAGATATGAGCCAACCATTTTAGCTGCTCCCAATGTGAGTTTGAAACAATGTACAACTTTACATCCTACAAATGTGTTACTGTTACCTGTAAGTGATGCAAATGTTGATGATGAAATTGAGCGTGACTGTCTACATGTCACTGTACTGACTATTCACCAAGCCAAGACTTGACATGCAAGATATGCCACTTTCTGAGTCAGATTACATAATTTTTGTTGATGGCTCCTGCTTGAGAGACCATGAAAGAAACCTGAGAGCTGCCTACGCAGTCTGTACTGTCTCAGGTGTGGCCAAAGCTTCCTGGCTTCAAGGTGTCTTTTCTGCACAAGTAGATGAATTGATTTCCCTTACGGGAGGATGCTGTGTTTCAGACCAACTGAAGGTGACCATTTTCACTAATAGTATGACTTTAGTGTTGTGCTTGACTTTCAACAGTTATGGCCGCCAAGGGGGTTTATGACTGCCTCTGGAACTCCCATCGGAAATGGAAAGAGAGTTCAGGATTTGTTGAAGGCATCACAACTGTCTGCCAAAATTGCGGTGTGAAGTGTTCTGCACACCGCAAGGGGAGTGACTAAGTAATGTCTGGAAATCATTATGCAGACAAAGTTGCGAGATATAGTGCTCTAAATGCATGTGCATTCAATGATGACTACTGAAATGAGGGAACCGATGACATGAATTACAATCTCTTGTTAACTCAGCAGATTCATTGAAGGAAATTAAGAGATTGCAGGAAGAAGTGCCTGAAGCAGAACAGCAAGGTTGAATAGGAGCAGGATGTGTCAAAAGAGATTGGGGTATATTTGGGTTTCAAATAATGGAAGAACTGTGTTGCCAGATAGCTTGTTACCACTTATGGTGAGGCATTACCGCTGTCCAGCTCATGTGTGACGTAATGCAATGCTGAGATTGTTTCAACAGACATGGTTTAGCCCTAGATTTAGGCTGATGGCAGAAGCCTTGTGTCACAGATGTGTTACATGTCAACAGAGAAATGTGGGGAAGCCCACTACAATAACACTGAGCCACATTGGCAGATCCGAAGGACCCGTCAACAGGATGCAGTTAGATTTCATCAAACGACCTGGGTGCAATGGACTGCAATATATCTTGGTCATTTTATGCATTTTCTCCGATTGGATTGAAGCTTCCCTGACTAGAAGAAATGACAGTCTCACAGTAGCGAAGTTGTTTTTGAGAGAGTTCATGTCACACTTTGGGTTCCTGAATTCTCTTGAGTCAGACCGAGGGACACACTTCAATAGTGAGGTCCTGAAGTTACTGTATGCAGTATTACAAGTGGAACAGATACTACATTGCAGTTACAGACCAGAAGCTTCTGCTCTTGTTGAGCAAGTAAATGGAACACTGAAATCCATACTTGCTAAAGTGTGTGCTTCTACTTCATTGAAATGGCCTGATGCATTGCCTCTTGTGTGGATGAGTCTTCACAGTACTCCAGATAGGAGAACAGAACTGTCAGTCCATGAAGTCCTAATGAGGTGTACCATGAGATTACCATCTGTGCCTCCAAATGTGCTTGTGAACATTACAAATGACATGTTTCTTGATTACTGCAAAGGACTGGCTGATTTAGTTTGTTCTGGGTCTCATCAGGTTGGAGAGGCTACAGCTCAGACGCAACAAGAGGAAGCTCATGACCTCAGTTTGGGAGATTGAATTATGGAAAAGAAGCACATTTGGAAGTCGTACTTGAAGCCTTAATGGAAAGGGCCTTACCAGGTTACCTTGATCACCACAACTGTTGTGAAGTGTGGAGGTCTCCCTGATTGGATACATGCAGTACATGCTTGTAGAGTCCTGTCTCCCCTTGATGATACCACAGGACCTATCCTAGAAGGGCCAGTTACAGTGAGGCCAAGGGAGCAGGTTAGACAAGCCGTTGGGAATGAGCAAGTGAATGGGACAGTGCAAGTTTGCCCTGAGGGTGGTCTGAATGAGCCAACAGGTGAGGTCAGTTCAGGAAGATCAAACAGAGAGACAGTGGCTGTGGAAAACTCAGATACTGATGAAGGACCTAGTGCTGCAGCAAACTGAGTTGTGCCTTGAGACCAAGTAGTCAAGAGAAAACACTGTACCTGAAGTGCAAGCTCCAAAACTATTTTGGAAGAGACTGAGGAATCTGGCCAAAGTGACAGTGATGGTGAAGGGCCAGTAGCCAGGAGAACAAAAAGTGCAAGGTTACCATGTTGGAGGAAAGCCTCACCTGAGTGGTCATTTCTAGCTTCCAATGTCTGGGAGAGACAATTTGGAAGCTTTTGTTTTACCAATTCAAACCCTGCTGAGCCTCCTTGAACTGATCATGTTGGCAGACTGAACCTTGAAATTGCACTGCTGCTTGATAGACAGAGACATTATATATTGGATGTAATTATTAGAGAATTTGAAGTGTGCATTTATTAGAAAGTTTTGCTAGCTTTAGATAAAAGAAGATTATCAAGGTCCGAGTATGCAGAATTCATCGTAAGTTGACATTTAGAAGAAACGGAGTAGAGTTAACGATGACTAACAAAGATATTGCACTCAACCTCTGAACTTTACTGAAAAGACAATTGCTTGCTATTGCTCTGTTCAACTGAAAGACTGAAAGAGACTATTGCTGTTGCTGCACTTTATTAAATGGTCTGAACTGAGAAAAGCTATGGAGTCTAGAAACAAAAATAGTTGATCTAAGTGCATATGTACAGGAATATTCGTTGTCAGAGTCACAATAATGATTGCTTTGCTTTCAGAGTTGAGTTTACCTACACCTTCTAGAGTAGAAAACATTAGATCTACATGTGCCCCTCAAATACCACTTCCTACTGACAATAGGTTGTCTGTAATAGATAAGAATGACTTACATGTAAATGCTTCTAGAGGAGACTATTCATTGAATGCTTATTGAAAACTACTATATGAATATGTTGATACTATAAATGCTAGAAATTGCTATATTTTTATGCAATTACCTGCATCAGCTGCTGAGGGAATTGCTTACCATCATCCCCTTGACAAAGGGAGTTACCTTTAGCTTGGTGCTGAGCTTATTGTATGGAAAGGGTAATTTTCAATACCATTACTTGAATCTTGACTTGCTGTTTTCAGAAACTTCTGTGCTGAAGCATTTGAATAGGCAGCCTGATGCTAAGAACATTGAGCTTGTGGGACATTTCTTTAAACCCACCATGACATTAGGCACTGCTTATGCACACAGACATAACGTGACTTGTTCCTTAACACGTGTCAAAAATAAGTTAATAGATTCAGTAGAAGATTGAAGAAGGACCTATTAGCTAAGGCTAAGAACCATTCAACATTACCACAATGGGCTAGAGATTAAAGTGAACATATATTAGTGGGAAATATGGCAGCATTAGCTTTAGATTGGCAACATAAAGTGAAACTGTGCATTTTCATTAGAAAATGCACAACTTACACAAATCTTGTAGGGACTAATAAATGTGAGTATACATTCAAGGTTAGAGGACATTGGGGATTGTACTGAGATAGAATGGATCCTGGCTTTCCCAGAATCTTTTACATTCATGGAAAACATGCATTTTACAGTCTACCCAAGAGATGGTATGGAACATGTTAGATAGGGAGAGTTTTTCCAAAGATTTATCATGTGTGACAAAATGAAGACTCAACTATAGAACAACACAAGAGAACAAAGAGAGGTACTAGTGCTAGTGAAATTGTTGGAGACATCTTTGGTGCTTTGATACCATTTGTAGGAGTGATACCCAACTCACACAAAATTAGAATGTTTTCCACTATAGTTGATTAGTTGTCTACCAGTACAGCTGGATGATTTTTAGTAATAGATACAGTAATGGTTGCTATTAGATCAATGTTTTTACAGAAAAGACTTGCTTTAGATGTCCTTCTCACAAGAGGGTGGAGTCTGCCAGATATTAAGGGATCAACAATGTTGTACCTACATCCCTGATAACATCAAAAACCTGAAGAAATACATTAAGAACATTACTGATTTAAAAGGAGACATAAAAGAATTAGAAGCAACAGGTGCATGGGAAGCTATAGGGAATGGATTTCCAGCTGGAGTTTATAGTGACGTGATGAGGAAGGCCTTACCTGCTGGTCATTTACAGTATTAACTAGGGCTTTCACTAATTGATTGTAAGGCAGATTCCTTTGGACTTTGGTAGGTACAGACCTCTGACTTTCCCCTTTGCCCTATGATTTACTGAATGGGGCGAAGGCTTACACTTAACTCCCTAAGAAGATTCTTGACTGAGCTTCTGAAATGCTGCCACCTTCCCTTTTACCTTTCTTTCCAAATTATTTTCCAATTTTCCAAATCCTTTTTGACCTAATTTTGCTTCTCACTATTTACACTTAAGTTATTCAGTTATAGTCCAATTTTTAAAAGTTTAGGCTCTAAAGAACTTACTCAAATTACTTCTAATTCATTTTAGCTAGATGATTTAACTTGCACTAATGTATAAAAGATTTGACCACTGTCTATTTTTGGAGCATCAAATTCTATGACAGATATTTTGTAGTGCTGTTACTGAGTGTCTAGTTTGTCCCATGTTAGTTCGACTAAGTTTGTTCAGGAGATTTGACTACCATATGGTGATTTTGCATCTTTACAGTATATTATAGGGATTTGTTTACATGACTGTAAATTTGTTATAAAACCCTTTAAATTTATTTCCGATTTGGGATTGCAGTTTGTGGCCAAAGTGGTTACACTGTAAATAAAATGTTGATTGACTTTTACCTGATTCCCTTGTTAATCCCTTTGCACAGATCCAAAGGTTCATCAGCCCACATAAAAAATGTTCCATCTCCTGCATTACATATACAGGAAGTCTGATTAAGGTCATAAGCACCGCATATGCTAGAACTATTGTTCTGCTCAAACTCAAAAAGCTCAGTCGGTGACTACACTCCCTGGTTGACAGAGCTTTTCTTTGGTGTTTCACTGCAAGAGAACAAGGGACCAGATTTACAAGGCTCTAGCGCCACTGGAGCGTCACTTTTTGCGAAGCTCCGTGGCACTAACCACTTTTCCATATTTACAAGGAGGTGCCTTTATGCCTCATTGTAAATATGGGCCCCTTTGATGCAGTTTTCTGTGTCAGAGGGGCGTGCAATGTGTGTTGCAATGGGCGTTCCACCACCACACCCATTGCATTAGACGCTGCCCCAGATTTACAAGAATTGCCCAGGGGTGGAATTAGGATGGCACAACGAGGAGGAATACTTTTCTTCCTCCTCATTTTTTACTTTTTCTATGTGTGCTGCATTTTGCCGCACAGACAGAAGAAACAAAATGCAATGAATGATTGTTTATGTGCAGGAAGGGACACCTTCCTGAACATAAATAATAAAACACTTCAGCGCAGACACCCTGCACTACGGTGCAAGAATGCCTGTGTTAGCTGCTTCATTTAGTGCCGATGCAGAGGGAATCACACGGGTGTGCCATATTCTTGTAAATGCAGATCATCCCTGTGTTTCAAAACTGGCGCGGCGCTGATAATTTTGGTGCAGCACCACGCTGCACCAGTTTCTTGTAAATCTGGCTCTAGGTCTTTACCAGAAAAAGGAGTTCTGCCATCCTTTTGGAATGGAGGAAACTATATGACTCCAAACCAAATTGCACAGGTTTTGAAAGCATAGTGACATAGGCCAGCTTACAGGAAGGCTAATACAATAAGTTATTTTTCTTATGAAATGCTAAGTTGGGCCTTCAATTTGTTTACCAACATATGGGATCAAGAAGACATTTCTGATTAAGGGAATACTAAATAGAAGACCTGATCTCACTTCAACCTGAATACCTTCTGCATTGATCCAGCTGCATAGCAAGGTTTAGCTGCATAGCCATGTTCACTGTCGTTGGTGTAAGGCCTGCATACTGCATTAGTCCTAAATGTGAAGAAGTCTGTACATTTTGTGGCGATGGACTTCATAAAAATCAGAGGATGCTTCTTCATGCTAAGGACCAGCATGCTCTTAGCACTGTGACATGATATTATTATACACTAGTCCAGTGCTATAATATTTCTTGGCTATAAGGTGATCATCCGGAAGAGCCCTACCTCATTTTCAGGATCTAAATTCACATCATCTACTTTGAGATTTCCATGAATGGTTCCCAGCATCATCAGCGGTAAATTTGAACTGCCCAACAAGATTGACATTTTTCTCTTCTGAGCCATTAGAGTATTGTGACAAAGCTCTAGCTTCAACTACCGCTGATGAGGACTGAGCTTCATAAAAATCCCAATTTGTTACTTTGATTTTGTAGGGAGACGGAGAGGAAAGAAACAGAACAAGAGTAAAGAAAGCAGACAAGAGTGAAGGGAAAAGAGAGCTGGAATAGCGAATGAAAGCAAATGAAAAAAGAACAGAAAGAGGAAGAGTAGATAAGGCAAAATAGATCTGGGCCTGATGTACAAAGCCGGTTTTTCAATTTCAAACTCTGCGAGTCGCACATTCACAGTGTTTGCAACAGCAAAAGGACTTTTCTTTATGGACCAAAGTCCTTTTATGAGCCAGAATCATTCTTTCTGACTCACAAAAGTTTTTTTGTGATGTTTCTCAAATCGCAAATCAGAGGGGGCTTGGCATGGGTGTTCCCCTACTATTTGGAAAGAAATATATTAATTTTTCACCACTGAAGTTGCAATTGCAAACCATTAATGAGTTAGCGACTGCCAAGATGGAGTAGTACCTGATTCTCAAAGGGGGAAGGGTGAACTCAAGACCACTTCCCCTCTTTAAATCATATTGACAGCCTGAGGTGAAAGAGGCAGTGGTCCTTGGAGGAGGGCAGGCATGATTGCTGACATCAACTAATGCTGGCCCTGGCCGCCACACAGCTACTTATGGCCCGACCTCGGCTTCTGCCTTGTTTTTTGCTGGCGCAGTTGTCATTCCTGCAGGAATCTATCGGTTTCCAAGGGTTTTCAGAGTTCTTGCTGCTCATTGTTTTACAATGGTAAAGGGAGAAGCACGGAGAAGAAAGGTTTTTTAAGTCACAGTCCCTTTTAGAGAAGAGTACAAGATCATTAGGCTGCTTTCTACACTCTGGAACAGGCTCTGGTCTGTGGTGCGCATGCCGGTGTAGATTATTGGACTGCCATAATAGCATCATAGCTGTATTGTGACGCTCTATTTATCAATCAATCAGGTGGATTTATATAGCGTGACTAAAATCCCCAGGGGGTATCCAGGCGCTTCAGGGTTATGATGGTTCAGGTGACTCAGTCGAACACTCACACTCACCAAAAATAGGGAGAAGTCATTCAGAAGTAATTTTACCTTTCCTGTCAGTTTAGGGTCCCTTATGGGTTATTAAAAGTGCCCTCACCAATTTAGTAGTGACATGCTTCAACAGAGGGCTGCACCAACACTCCGTTTCAGACCAGCACTTCAGCATGCAGAAAAAGGACAGGAAGTGATGGAAAATACCCTAATTTGTAAAGGGATCCTATGTGCAGCTTATCTTAAACTGTCTAAGTAGCTACCCTCCTACAATTTATTATAAGCACCCCTTGGCAGGATTAAAAAACCTAGACATGGGTTGGACTCAAGGCCGTAATTACCCTGTCCCTCATCAACATGTTTTGCACCCCCATGCTGCCCTATGAGGGGTCAATGGGCCATCATCAGGATGTCTGATCCCTTCTTTTCTGTCCCCCTCTTAATTTCTTACCTATTTCGTAGAGGCTGGTCAGGTACTTGTGATTCTATTCAGCCCTGTAGCACATCGGTGATACCTGTGGAATACATTTCACAGTTAGAATCCACCACAATATTAAGAATCCTCTTCCACAGGGAAAGCGTGACCAAATTATCAATAAAATTATGTTATACATTGGAGTCTTCTTTAGATAATTTATATCCAACACTGATACAGATAAACATCCAACACCTCACTTGGTTGTGCCTTACAACTGTGATTCCCTCAAGATATTATGATGTTCTTAATTGAAGTCTACCCTCTCATAGTCTGGTCCCACACTCTCGCCATGCAATGTGGATTTGTATATGTACACTGTTACATGCTACCAATGATGTATTTTGTCTGATGTTGCACCCCACCATTCCTCTGTGCACACTCTTGCCAGGAATAGAGTTGTGTGTCTCATCCTCTTTAATCACACCTCTGGTCACAATGGGCTAGTCAGCGGATTCCTACTCAACACTTATCCCTAATAATCACAGTCTGATGAGGCCCCCCTCCTGTCACCCGTATAAACTCATATTGGGGTTTGTGTAATGTGTCTCACCCCTGCTGTTTCTCCTGTATATGTCCCGAGGTGCCCTTCAAGTTGGTCACTAATAGGAAGGCCATGTTCAACTGTTCACATGCCATTCTTATGCCCCTATTGCCACTGCATGTGCTTCGTTACATTCACACCCCCTTGAGTGCCACTGCCTCTAGGCCTTACTCACATTGTCAAGGGTCAAATGCCACACACATCATCATTTGCTGCCCTTGTTGGGCTTCAGCGTGTAGCTCCTCCGTATAAGCATGCTACGAGACACCATGTGGTGCTCCACTGCCTGCCCAGGAGCTAGTGCTGCCAAAAGTTTACACTGGCCCCTTTCGTCCACCATCTTAGTAGGACGTGCTTTAGAAGGGCTCTCCCCTTCTCTTTTTTCATCTCCTAGTTGGAGCCTCTAACTCGTTATAGAAACAAGGGTTTGTTCCTAACCCCCAGAATCTCTGTCACTTAGAAATATCATGCAAAGAACCCCACACATTGCAACAACTAACCACCATTTCAACAAAATCCATGCAGTTACTTCCTGCACCAATGTTTATTAAGCTGCTTACATTCTCAATTATTTCGCTCCACTTCTCCGCGCCTGCCATCTTGGTAGGATGCAGTTACTTCTTGCGCCAATGTTAGTTAGGCTGATCACATTCTCTATTATTCCCCTCCACTTCGCTGCATCCGCCATCTTGGTAGGATGCACTACGTTATAGCACTCCACTCCACCACGTTTTAATATAGACTCATCATTAGGGCTCCTATTCTAACACAAGGCTGAGGGCTTGTGTTTGTCCCATACTTCAGTGTTGTTTACAACCTCCTACTATCACCCAGCGATACGCAAGCCCCATTCGGAGGGTAAAAAGATTTATAAAAGAAAAAGTGGGCCACACCCCACCTGAAATATACCAGAGCATGTCTTACAGATGTACTCCTGCACCCTAACAGGACTTTCTGTGTGTAAGGATGCTCCTCATAGAGTGATACATTGTACTTTGTGAATTTGCTGCCTGAAATTACTTTGTAGGTGGGATCATGTGGTCATTGAATCTATTCCAGTGGGCTGTGTACCTAAGTCCAGGTATGCCTCTGTGTCCTAGCTACTTGCTATTTGCTGCTCGCTTTAACAGACTTTTCAGATGTAACTGGAACTCAAGGTGGTCATCCCATTGTGACCTCCTGCTAGAGCAAGTATATTAACCCCTTCTGTGCCGCGGACGTAGTGGTTACGTCCCGCGGCACAGTGCTGCTGTGCCGAGGACGTAACCACTACGTCCTCGGCACACAGCCCAGAGGGAGCACTCTCGCTCCCTCTGTGTGCTTCCCTCCCACCCCCCAAAGTCGGGGATGGAAGGGGAAGCCCTTCCCCTTCCACCCCCGACCCCCCCACCCCCCCATAATGACGTCAGCGCGCGATCGCACGCTGACTTCATTATGGGATCCTCGCCGCACAGGAAGCCATTTGCTTCCTGTGCGGCGACGAGAGAAGAGGTAAGAATCTCTTCCCGGTGGGTGGGGGGTTGGGCCTAAAGAGGCACCGGGGAAAAGGAAAGGCTTTTCCTTTTCCCCGGTGTCTCTTTGAGCATTCCTGCTGCCCAATCGCATTGCGATCGGGCAGCAGGAATGCCCACTAGACACCAGGGATTTTTTTTTTTTTTGTTTACTTACCTGTTTCTGGCACGCGGGTAGCGGCCCCTTGGGCAAGGGTCCCTCCCTTTTGGGGGGCAATTAGTTACGGCCATTTCTGCCCCCCTTGGGGCAGATCTGGCTACTTTTTAGCCAGATCTGCCCCCCTTGGGGGCAGAAAACACTAGATCACCAGGGATGTATATTGTTTTGTGCATTTATGTGTGGGGGGGTGCCCCCTTGGGCAAGGGGCGCCCCCCCCAAGGGGGCAGAGAACTGTTGGCCTTTTCTGCCCCCCTTGGGGGCAGATCGGCCTATTTTTTTTAGGTCCATCTGCCCCCAAGGGGGGCAGAAGCCACTTAGGCACCAGGGATTGTGTGTGTAGTGGACGGGGGGGCGCCCCCTTGGGCAAGGGTCGCTCCCCTTTGGGGGGCATGTCTTTTCGGGCCATTTCTGCCCCCCTTGAGGGCAGATTGGCTACTTTTTAGCCAGATCTGCCCCCAAGGGGGGCAGAAAACACTAGATCACCAGGGTTTTTTATTTTTATGTGTATTTATGTGTGGGGGGGTGCCCCCTTGGGCAAGGGGCGCCCCCCCCAAGGGGGCAGAGAACTGTTGTCCTTTTCTGCCCCCCTTGGGGGCAGATCGGCCTATTTTTTTTAGGTCCATCTGCCCCCAAGGGGGGCAGAAGCCACTTAGGCACCAGGGATTGTGTGTGTAGTGGATGGGGGGGCGCCCCCTTGGGCAAGGGTCGCTCCCCTTTGGGGGGCATGTCTTTTCGGGCCATTTCTGCCCCCCTTGAGGGCAGATTGGCTACTTTTTAGCCAGATCTGCCCCCAAGGGGGGCAGAAAACACTAGATCACCAGGGTTTTTTATTTTTATGTTTATTTATGTGGGGGGGGGTGCCCCCTTGGGCAAGGGGCGCCCCCCCCAAGGGGGCAGAGAACTGTTGGCCTTTCCTGCCCCCCTTGGGGGCAAATCGGCCTATTTTTTTTAGTTCCATCTGCACTCAAGGGGGGCAGAAGCCACTTAGGCACCAGGGATTGTGTGTGTAGTGGATGGGGGGGCGCCCCCTTGGGCAAGGGTCGCTCCCCTTTGGGGGGCATGTCTTTTAGGGCCATTTCTGCCCCCCTTGAGGGCAGATCAGCCTATTATTTTTAGGCTGATCTGCCCCAAGGGGGGCAGAAACCACTAGAGCGCCAGGGATTTTTTTTTAGGTGTTTATTTTTGTGGGGGGGCGTCCCCTTAGGCACGGGGCGCCCCCCCAAGGGAAGCATTGACCTGTTGGCCATTTCTGCTCCCCCTGGGGGCAGATGGGCCTATTTTTGTAGGCCCACCTGCCCCCAAGGGGGGCAGAAGCCACTTAGACACCAGGGATAGTGTGTGTGTGTGTGTGTTAGTGGATGGGGGGGGGGCCTTGGGCAAGGGTCGCCCCCCACTTTGGGGCACATGTACCCAGGCCATTTCTGCACCCCTTGGAGACAGATCAGCCTATTATTTTTAGGCTGGTCTGCCCCCAAGGGGGGCAGAAACCACTAGAACGCCAGGGATTTTTTTTATTTGTTTATTTTTGTGGGGGGGTGTCCCCTTGGTCATGGGGCACCCCCCCCAAGGGGGGCATTGACCTGTTGCCCATTTCTACACCCCCTGGGGGCAGATGGGCCTATTTTCTTAGGCCCACCTGCCCCCAAGGGGGGCAGAAGCCACTTAGACACCAGAGATAGTGTGTGTGTGTGTGTGTGTGTTAGTGGATGGGGGGGCCCTGGGCAAGGGTCGCCCCCCACTTTGGGGGCACATGTACCCAGGCCATTTCTGCACCCCTTGGAGACAGATCAGCCTATTATTTTTAGGCTGGTCTGCCCCCAAGGGGGGCAGA
This sequence comes from Pleurodeles waltl, assembly GCF_031143425.1. Classification (NCBI taxonomy): domain Eukaryota; kingdom Metazoa; phylum Chordata; class Amphibia; order Caudata; family Salamandridae; genus Pleurodeles; species Pleurodeles waltl. The sequence goes on along the minus strand of NC_090444.1, from coordinate 648,024,653 downwards.
AACTACTAGAACGCCAGGGATTTTTTTTTATTTGTTTATTTTTGTGGGGGGGCGTCCCCTTGGTCACGGGGCGCCCCCCCAAGGGGGGCATTGACCTGTTGCCCATTTCTACACCCCCTGGGGGCAGATGGGCCTATTTTCTTAGGCCCACCTGCCCCCAAGGGGTGCAGAAGCCACTTAGACACCAGGGATAGTGTGTGTGTGTGTGTGTGTGTGTGTTAGTGGATGGGGGGGCCTTGGGCAAGGGTCGCCCCCCACTTTGGGGGCACATGTACCCAGGCCATTTCTGCACCCCTTGGAGACAGATCAGCCTATTATTTTTAGGCTGGTCTGCCCCCAAGGGGGGCAGAAACTACTAGAACGCCAGGGATTTTTTTTTATTTGTTTATTTTTGTGGGGGGGCGTCCCCTTGGTCACGGGGTGCCCCCCCAAGGGGGGCATTGACCTGTTGCCCATTTCTACACCCCCTGGGGGCAGATGGGCCTATTTTCTTAGGCCCACCTGCCCCCAAGGGGGGCAGAAGCCACTTAGGCACCAGGGATAGTGTTGTGTGTGTTTTTTTTTTTGAGGGCTGTCCCCTTTGGCAAGGGTCGCTCTCCATGGGGACACACTACTAAAGGTATTTTCCGGCTTCCTTGGGGTAGACAGGTCTATTTTATTAGTAGGCCCATCTGCCCCTATGGCAGAATCCACTTAGGCACCAATTTCTAAATGTTTGATGGTGGGGTGTTTGTCAACTGAAGAAGTCTTTGCATTTGTGATAAAAAATGTTTTCCTCCTTTTTGTTCTAGTTCAAAGCTTTTGCTTTATTTGCTGTGGCTCCTTGCGGTTTTGGCGGTGGTTGACCTGCAGTTTGCACAGTTGCATGTTTTAGGTAAGTAAAAACAATTTACTCCAAAGGAGTATTGTTGCCATGCATGAATGACATGTTTGTAGGGGGTGTACTAAATGCAGGATTGTGTATGAAATTGTCCTTAGGTTTGTGCACAATGATATTTGTTTTGTCTTTTTTCTAATTTGCCTTTCTTTCTTTATTTTTAGTGGGATATCATTGGTGATTGCTGTGTAGTTGCTGGTGAATCAAGCTTTTTCAGGCAAGTGAGCGGTATAGTTTTTGAGTTTATAACTCTTACTAACAAAGCTACACTTTGTTACTTGTCTTACACAGTGCTGGTTGTTGTTGGTGAATTTGTCCAGTTAATTTTAGCAGGAGAGATCATGGCTAGCCGCAGGATGACCGCTCAGCAGGTGGTTGGTATGCTTTTTGAGTCACAGTCTGATCATGACTATGAGACATACTCTGCATCTGAGGCAGAGGAGGAAGTCAGAGATTCTGGCAGTGATGTTTCTCTTGGAGGGGAATCTTCTGATGATGAAGCCACACTCAGTGCAGATGAAGGGCCTGTTTTAGAGGAGGACATTGATGTGCCAATAGTGCAGCAACCTGGGGCTGAAAGGTTTCCCGTTATAAGACCTGATGTCTGGGTTGCCCCAAACATGGAGCAGCCAGAGTTTCCTGCCTTTACTGGTCTCCCGGGGTGTAACGCCAATACAGAGAACTTTATGCCTATCAATTTCTTTGAGTTATTCATGGATGATGTGTTTTTGGAAGAGATTGTTGAGCAGACTAATTTGTATGCGGAGCAGCATTTGAGGGACAACGCTGCTAGACTTAGGCCACACTCTAGAGCTGCCCAGTGGATTCCCACAAATTTGGAGGAGTTAAAAAAGTTTTGGGGTTTGACTTTTTTGATGGGGTTGATAAGGAAGCCGTCACTGGCTTCTTATTGGTCTACTAGTCCCTTGATGGCAACAGCTATATTTCCAGCGACCATGAGTCGTAATCGGTATTTGCTTCTTCTTAGGATGCTGCATTTTGTTGACAATGCATTAGCCTTGCCACGAGATCACCCAGATTCTGACCGTCTTTTTAAGATTAGGCCTGTCCTTGATCATTTTGTAGATCGGTTTTCGGAGGTCTATGTTCCAGGCAAAGAGTTAAGTGTGGACGAGTCTTTGGTCCTCTTCAAGGGTCGTTTGGTTTTTAGGCAGTACATTCCTAGCAAAAGGGCACGATATGGAATTAAATTGTATATGCTGTCTGAAAGTAGGACAGGATATGTGTATAGTTTCCGTGTGTACACTGGTAGGGATTCCAATATTGACCCCCCTGGTTGTCCTCCCACTTTTGGAGTTACTGAGAAAATTGTGTGGGATCTTGGTAGACGACTGTTCAACAAAGGTCACCATTTGTATGTAGATAACTTCTACACTGGTGTGCAATTGTTCAAGGAATTGTTTAGAGTGGACACAGTTGCTTGTGGCACAATCCGTTCTAACCGGAAAGGCTATCCAAGGGAGCTTGTCTGTAAAAAACTTGAGAGAGGACAGTGCTGTGCCTTGCGGAACGAGGAGCTGCTAGCTTTGAAATTTTCAGACAAGAGGGATGTCTACATGCTAAGTACCATCCATGATGAGAGTACTTCCCCTGTGACTGTTTGGGCCAGGTTGCTGAAGTTCGCAAACCTGTGTGCATTTTAGATTATAATAAGCACATGGGAGGTGTAGATAGAGTTGACCAGAGGTTGGAACCTTATACTGCTATTCATAAGTCTTACGTTTGGTATAAGAAGTTAGCACTTCACCTCTTCCACTTAGCAACCTTCAATGCTTTTATTGTGTTTAGGGATAGGTCTCCAGAGTCAAAGATGACATTTGTGAAATTTCAGGAGTCAGTGATAGAGAGCCTTATTGTGGTGGAACAGGCCAGAGTTCCTAGAGAAGCAGTGGTGGAGGATGTGGCTAGATTGAAAGATCGCCACTTTGCTGAGCACATTCCTCCCACACCCAAAAAAGACTTTCCAGCTAAGAAATGTAGAGTGTGTTTTCGAAGAGGTAGACTCAAATTTACTGCCCAGATTGTCCTTCAAAGCCTGGGCTGTGTGTCGGTGCTTGTTTTAAGAATTACCACACCCAGAAGAATTTCTGGGAACAACCATGACTGTAAACTCATGTCTGTTTTGTATTTTCATGTGTTTAGTTTCATGGTTAGCATTTCTGTCATGTTCTTAGTTAGAGCTTTTGTGTTTGTAGTTTTGTAATTCTTTCTACTTAGTTAGGGGTTCCTCTGTTAAAAATGTTTTTTAAAAAATGATGCCATTGTGGGTGGAGTGGGGCTTGGCTGAGAGTGTACATATTGACTTGCTGTTGGCTACTGCAACACACTGCCAGCCAAACACCAGTCCACACACTCCCATCAGCTGGTGTGATTGTTGTATCAGGCATGTGGGCGTATGTAAGTGATGGGCCCTTGAGTGGCGTTGTCTGTCGATGTGAGTGTTGTAATGTGCTGGGCCCGTGGCTGGCGGTGTGAATGGCCTTGTGTGTGTCATGTATGAAAGTTGTGTGAATGAACTGTAAAGCGGTTGGTGCCTTGTCGCGGCTTTACAGCTCACGAGCTGTGAGTCATTGGTTCAGTTTTTTGCCTTTCAGTTACTAACAGTGCATTTCATTTTTGTGAAAGCTCTTGTTAGTAAAATTTGATCCACTGAACCATCACTCACCCTCGTGCCAAATCCAACCAGTATGTGTGGTAAAAATGACAAAACCTGCTCCGCTGTAATCAGGCGTCGCAGCACACCTGTGACACGCTAGGTGCCTCAGGTGGGACCCCGATGATGAAGCATGCCACCAACTTGGTTGGTGGGTGAGGGGTCTTTTTCACATAACCTAACTGTGTTTCTTTTCAAAATTTTAGTGTTTGGCACATCACGGACGTATGTGGGCACATCAAAACGATATATTACAAAACTATCTGTGTTGGGGGGGGAGAGGGCACCTATGTTTTTGGTCCTGTGTGCGCCCTTCATCTAGGGAAACCTACCAAACCCAGACATTTTATAAAACTAGACACCCCAAGGAGTCCAGGGAGGTGTTGCTTGCGTGGATCCCCCAACATTTTCTTACCCAGACTCCTCTGTAAACCTCAATGTGCTTAAAAAAGCATATTTTCCTGACTTTTATTCGTAGGATCACCACTCCAGCACAAAATTCCTACTCCCCAGTGTTCCCCTCAGCCTCCCAAGTAAAATGACACCTCACTTATGTGGGTCCCCAAAGCAGAGTCAGTCTAAAGATGTATAAAAGAATATGTCCTTATAAACTTGCTGTGCTATCCCCTCTATCTCTACAAGTTTTGGGCCTTATTCTGTTGCAGGCACAAGGCCCACCCACACAAGTGAGGTATCATTTTTATCGGGAGACTTGGGGGAACGCTGGGTGGAAGGAAATTTGTGGCTCCACTCAGATTCCAGAACTTTCTGTCACCGAAATGTGTGGAGAATGTGTTTTTTTAGACAGAATTTGAGGTTTGCAAAGGATTCTGTGTAACAGAACCTGGTCCGAGCCACACAAGTCACCCCATCTTGGATTCCCCTAGGTCTCTAGTTTTCAAAAATGCACAGGTTTGGTAGGTTTCCCTAGGTGCCGGCTGAGCTAGAGGCCAAAATCTACAGGTAGACACTGTTTTCAATGAAAAAATGTGATGTGTCCACGTTGCGCTTTGGGGCGTTTCCTGTCGCGGGCGCTAGGCCTACTCACACAAGTGAGGTATCATTTTTATCGGGAGACATGGGGGAACGCTGGGTGGAAGGAAATTCGTGGCTCCTCTCAGATTCCAGAACTTTCTGCCACAGAAATGTGAGGAACATGTGTATTTTTAGCCAAATTTTGAGGTTTGCAAAGGATTCTGGGTAACAGAACCTGGTCCAAGCCACACAAGTCACCCCATCTTGGATTCCCTTAGGTCTCTAGTTTTCAGAAATGCACAGGTTTGGTAGGTTTCCTTAGGTGGCGGCTGAGCTACAGGCCAAAATCTACAGGTAGGCACTTTGCAAAAAACACCTCTGTTTTCCTTCACCAATTTGGCTGTGTCCACGTTGCGCTTTGGGGCATTTCCTGTCGCGGGCGCTAGGCCTACCCACACAAGTGAGGTATCATTTTTATAGGGAGACGTGGGGGAACGCTGGGTGGAAGGAAATTCGTGGCTCCTCTCAGATTCCAGAACTTTCTGCCACAGAAAGGTGAGGAACATGTGTTTTTTTAGCCAAATTTTGAGGTTTGCAAAGGATTCTGGTAACAGAACCTGGTCCGAGCCACACAAGTCACCCCATCTTGGATTCCCCTAGGTCTCTAGTTTTCAGAAATGCACAGGTTTGGTAGGTTTCCCTAGGTGGCGGCTGAGCTGCAGGCCAAAATCTACAGGTAGGCACTTTGCAAAAAACACCTCTGTTTTCCTTCACCAATTTGGCTGTGTCCACGCTGCGCTTTGGGGCGTTTCCTGTCGCGGGCGCTAGGCCTACCCACACAAGTGAGGTATCATTTTTATCGGGAGACGTGGGGGAACGCTGGGTGGAAGGAAATTCGTGGCTCCTCTCAGATTCCAGAACTTTCTGCCACAGAAATGTGAGGAACATGTGTTTTTTTAGCCAAATTTTGAGGTTTGCAAAGGATTCTGGGTAACAGAACCTGGTCCGAGCCACACAAGTCACCCCATCTTGGATTCCCCTAGGTCTCTAGTTTTCAGAAATGCACAGGTTTGGTAGGTTTCCCTAGGTGGCGGCTGAGCTACAGGCCAAAATCGACAGGTAGGCACTTTGCAAAAAACACCTCTGTTTTCCTTCACCAATTTGGCTGTGTCCACGTTGCGCTTTGGGGCGTTTCCTGTCTCGGGCGCTAGGCCTACCCACACAAGTGAGGTATCATTTTTATCGGGAGACATGGGGGAACGCTGGGTGGAAGGAAATTCGTGGCTCCTCTCAGATTCCAGAACTTTCTGCTACAGAAATGTGAGGAACATGTGTTTTTTTAGCCAAATTTTGAGGTTTGCAAAGGATTCTGGGTAACAGAACCTGGTCCGAGCCACACAAGTCACCCCATCTTGGATTCCCCTAGGTCTCTAGTTTTCAGAAATGCACAGGTTTGGTAGGTTTCCCTATGTGGCGGCTGAGCTACAGGCCAAAATCTACAGGTAGGCACTTTGCAAAAAACACCTCTGTTTTCCTTCACCAATTTGGCTGTGTCCACGTTGCGCTTTGGGGCGTTTCCTGTCACGGGCGCTAGGCCTACCCACACAAGTGAGGTATCATTTTTATCGGGAGACGTGGGGGAACGCTGGGTGGAAGGAAATTCGTGGCTCCTCTCAGATTCCAGAACTTTCTGCCACAGAAATGTGAGGAACATGTGTTTTTTTAGCCAAATTTTGAGGTTTGCAAAGGATTCTGGGTAACAGAACCTGGTCCGAGCCACACAAGTCACCCCATCTTGGATTCCCCTAGGTCTCTAGTTTTCAGAAATGCACAGGTTTTGTAGGTTTCCCTAGGTGGCGGCTGAGCTACAGGCCAAAATCTACAGGTAGGCACTTTGCAAAAAACACATCTGTTTTCCTTCACCAATTTGGCTGTGTCCACGTTGCGCTTTGGGGCGTTTCCTGATGCGGGCGCTAGGCCTACCCACACAAGTGAGGTATCATTTTTATCGGGAGACGTGGGGGAACGCTGGGTGGAAGGAAATTCGTGGCTCCTCTCAGATTCCAGAACTTTCTGCCACAGAAATGTGAGGAACATGTGTTTTTTTAGCCAAATTTTGAGGTTTGCAAAGGATTCTGGGTAACAGAACCTGGTCCGAGCCACACAAGTCACCCCATCTTGGATCCCCCTAGGTCTCTAGTTTTCAGAAATGCACAGGTTTGGTAGGTTTCCCTAGGTGGCGGCTGAGCTACAGGCCAAAATCTACAGGTAGGCACTTTGCAAAAAACACCTCTGTTTTCTGTGATGTGTCCACGTTGTGTTTTGGGGCATATCCTGTCGCGGGCGCTAGGCCTACCCACACAAGTGAGGTATCATTTTTATCGGGAGACTTAAGGGAACATAGAATAGCAGAACAAGTGTTATTGCCCCTTGTCTTTCTCTACATTTTTTCCTTCCAAATGTAAGACAGTGTGTAAAAAAGACGTCTATTTGAGAAATGCCCTGTAATTCACATGCTAGTATGGGCACCCCGGAATTCAGAGATGTGCAAATAACCACTGCTTCTCAACACCTTATCTTGTGCCCATTTTGGAAATACAAAGGTTTTCTTGATAGCTATTTTTTACTCTTTATATTTCAGCAAATGAATTGCTGTATACCCGGCATAGATTGAAAACCCACTGCAGGGTGCAGGTCATTTATTGGCTCTGGGTACCTAGAGTTCTTGATGAACCTATAAGCCCTATATATCCCCGCAACCAGAAGAGTCCAGCAGACGTGATGGTATATTGCTTTCGAAAATCTGACATTGCTGGAAAAAGTTACAGAGTAAAACGTAGAGAAAAATTGATGTTTTTTTCACCTCAATTTCAATATTTTTCTTTTTCAGTTGTTATTTTCTGTAGGAAACCCTTGTAGGATCTACACAAATTACCCCTTGCTGAATTCAGATTTTTGTCTACTTTTCAAAAATGTTGCGGTTTCTGGGATCCAGCGTTGGTTTCATGCCCATTTCTGTCACTGACTGGAAGGAGGCTGAAAGCACAAAAAATCGTAAAAATGGGGTATGTCCCCGTAAAATGCCAAAATTGTGTTGAAAAATTGGGTTTTCTGATTCAAGTCTGCCTGTTCCTGAAAGCTGGGAAGCTGGTGATTTTATCACCGCAAACCCTTTGTTGATGCCCTTTTCAGGGAAAAAACCACAAGCCTTCTTCTGCAGCCCATTTTTCCAATTGTTTTGAAAAAAAAAAAATTTTCACTGTTTTTTGGCTAATTTCTTGCCCTCCTTCTGGGGAACCCACAAAGTCTGGGTACCTCTAGAATCCCTAGGATGTTGGAAAAAAAGGACGCAAATTTGGCGTGGGTAGCTTATGTGAACAAAAAGTTATGAGGGCCTAAGCGTGAACTGCTCCAAATAGCCAAAAAAAGGCTCGGCACAGGAGGGGGAAAAGGCCTGGCAGCGGAGGGGTTAATAAAAAAATTATTAATGAGTGTTCATGTATTCTGAGTAATGGATTTTCGTAGAAAATGTGATAACATTGAAAATTAATGTATGCATTTGAAAATATGATCATGATGAGTGGCCACCAATGTTTGCGAAGTGTACTTATTAGTAGTTTATTTATAAGAAATGTTGAGTATATGTTTGACTAAAGTAGTAATGTGTCATATAAAGGGATATTCATTATGTATTAGCTTTATTAAGTGTAGGCCTTAACTTAGCGGAGGTCTTGGCCTAGTTGCCCGGCCTCATGTCAAGCTGTATTTCTTAATGGCTGTCCTAGAGAGTTAAACTGTGATTTTCCATTGTATTGTGTAAATGTGCTTGTAGCTAAAAGTCTTTCTCATGAGAACTGATTGCTAGAAGATGCTGTTTTTGCTAAAAATGTAACATTATGAGTGAAATGTGTGTAAGACTGACTTTCTCAGGAGGGGACCCATGGAGACACTGACTTGAGTATAAGCTGCAACAATATTGCTACCTGATGAGCCGGGTGATGGGGACATTGCAGGAGAAACCAATCAGCGACATGTGAACAGAGTTGTGGTAGAATTCATAGATTTGAAGTTTTTGTTTTATTGGACAAAGTGTGAACATGCGATCCTTCTTTTGAGTTGCTTAAAGACTTTGCATTGTCTGAACTTTGATTCTGGATCCTGGTGCCTTTCGTGACCGAAATGATGTCCTGATCACGAAGACTATCTTAGCTTGCTGATCCAATTGAGGAGAGGTATTATTGTACTCAAATGTTTGGTATACCTATTTGCTTTTTCTTTCTAGCGACCAACCGCACTGTTTTGATAGAGCCATAGTTAGATTTTTTCCAAATTTGTGTTACTAAATTGTTTTGCATGAAGCCCAACATGCTGATGCTAATCTGATGTTAGATAAGGATTCTCACTAATGAAAATCTGCCAATAGGGAATAATGTTTGAGGAATTTCTCTCCTGAATCTAGATGTACGTGATATCATTTGCGCAATTGTTCTTGTTATTAATTTGTACCGTAGCTTTAGAATGTGTAATAGTTCAAGCTTTGATTAGATTGCATTTCTTCGCAGGTTTGGACAGCCAGTGTTGTTCCTATATGTGTATCATTTGTTTTTTAGATTAATTTACGTGACTTTAGCATTGTTAATACAGGAAATAAATATTCTAACTTTTACTAAAAGGTGTGCTTATTCATGACTGAAAACCCATGGTGCTCAAAAATTACTGACTCCAATGATTGTTAATGTCATTGATTATCATTGATTATTGATTGATCATTGATTATTGGTCTACCTGTACTGGATCTATGGTGGAAACATCTTCATTGAGAGTCAAAAGGTTCATCAACCTATTTGCGTCCCCTTGAAAGTTTACTTATTAAGGTCAGACATGCTAACAGAGATGGTAGCAGAGGATGGTTTGTCTCCTTAAGAGCCCATCATAGACATCCGGAACAGAGTATTAGGTACTAATGGAGACAATAGCAGAAATTGATGGTTCATCTCCCTAAGAGCCCGTCATAGGTGTTCCCGGAGATGGTAGCAGAGACGGACTAGAATAACAGGTATTAACAGAGATAGTTGTAGGATTGATGGTCCCAGAGGTAGCAGGAAGAAATAAGGATCAATGGAGATGGCAGTAGCTTGATGATTTGGTCATTTGAAAGTTCATTGTTACTGAGATTTGGATTTTATTTTTCTATTATATTAATTGTTTCCTTAAGTCCAGAAATTACTTTCCCAGAATCTCAGATCTTGCTGATGGTTGTTTGAGGATGTTCTCGGCGTCCTAGTGATAGTGTGAATGCAGTAAGTAGGGTTTTGCACTTGCACAGCTTGTGCAAATCGCAGGTGAATCGTGATGTTTGTGAGGGTTTAGGGAGTTTGCATCCTCCAAATGAAGTTGTAGAAGGAGTGTGCGCACTCCATAGTGTGAAAGTAGGGAAGTCATTGAACTTCACATGTGTGTGGCGCTTTGTGCTAATAAATTGTCCACATGGTTGTTGATGTACGAACCCTGCGTGGTCTAAGAGTCCAGAGTTATTGAAAAGTGTATGAGACACTTGGTTTAAGGTTGTAATCTGGCTGGTTTAGTAGGTTGATCGGGTGTGGTCGACAAGTCAGAGTGTGAGTCAAAGTGAGTGAAGAAAATTTCGACTGAGATCTGGCAAGTCCTATGTGCATCAGGACAGACCAACTGATCAGTTGAGAGAAAAATTTGGGGGTTGAATTTTGCTTGCGAATCTGGGAGACTGAGAAAGAAGGAGTAGCTGTAAGTGCAGGAAGAGCCGTCAGTGAAAAATTCCTAAAGTTTCTGAAGTGATTGTGTTACCTTTCCTGTAGTAAACCAGCAGATTTGGTTTTCGATTTTGGGTTTAGTGCTTGCAATTCTGCATTAGGTTTGTGTGAATTGTAGTTTGGGAGTACAAGCCGCAAGACTTTGTCAGCCGCAGTGCATGTGAGTGTGACATCATTGGAGCCTCGCTGGGATAGGTTGGTTAGTGAGAAGGGTCGCACACAGATTGGCAGCCGTCCGTGAGAGGCAATTGGTTAAGAAAGTGGGTGAAGAGAATTCTGGAATTTAAAGTCACTTCTTAATTTGAGTTTGAATAACAAAAAGGTTGAAAAGATTAAATTTTTCAAAGCTTTAAAGAGTGTTTTAAGAGGGGATACGTTCATTACAGTGAGAATAGGTGAAGCTACACCACCAGAAGGTATACCAGCCTACATTGTAATGGAAGAGAAGGGTGTTGCACCATGTCTTTGGCTAAAGCAATGCTGCAAAGTGATAGAGAAGGATGGGAACCTAGCATTTCTTGCAAATGGGGCATTCAATTTGAAGGTTCTAGAGCATTTAGGATGGTGCTATATGAATCAAAGCCCCTTCTGAGACCAGCACAGTTTGAGGTATTAGCGATTTGGGAGTTAGTAGCCAGACAGCAACATCAACAGAAATTCGAGAGGAGAATGAGAAAGGCAGAAAAGACTTTAACAGAGGCTAGGTGGGACAGTGCTCAGAATGTTTGGAGGATGGAGACTTAACACGGAATTAAGTTGTTTCCAGTGATTACGCAGGACAATGAGAAGGAAGGAAGGAAAGCTACTAGAAAAACTAACAGGCGCCCATCTGAAAAGAGGGAGAGTAGGAAGTCTTCAAAGTGGAGGAAGAATCAGATAATGATGAGTTCATTTTACGGTTATTGAGAAATCGCCCACCAACAGTTGCAGCACATGAGAGTGGTCCGAGTACCAGTGCTGATCCTCCACGTTTGACGCAGGTTAATGGGATAATGAGTCCGGTGCAGGTTAATACTAGCCTGACACAGAGTCCGATGGGGGTAGTCTTAACGTGATTACTACTCGTATATTGCAAAATCAGGTGCAACTGCCACAGGTTCTGAGAATTTACCCTGATGTGCCCATTATGGAAATTACTTTGAATTTAATGGTGCCTACGGAAGAGGTTTTCCCAAGACCAATATTTGTTCAGACTGAACCAACTCCACTTTTACTGCCCCAAGTGCAGCCACAAGTCATGCCGAGATTCACTCCAGTAACACGGACACAGTCAGAGATCACTCCAATGATGGATCAGAACATGGGAGTTACTCTTCCCCAGAACTTAAGTACCAGAACAACCCCAGATGCTAAACCTTTACCTATTACTGTTGGTCCAGCCGTACCCCTATTTGCACAAAAGAAACCTAGTGTAGGTGAACAGGGTGTCATGGCACAGAACGTAATGAGGGGAGGACATAACAAACATGCTCAAGTAGTCTCTCATGTGGGACAGACTTTTGACAGGTCAAGATCACTGTTGGACCTGAGTCCATTCAGAGTACTTTCAGATTCTATGGTAGGGTCAAACATTATCAAGAGTTTGAAATTGTTGGCACCGCAGTCCCCGAATGCAGTTGCACAGCAAGTGCCACCAGTCCAAGCCAGTAACATTTCGTTGCAAGGATTGACAGCTCAGCAGTTGACAGAATGGTTAGAAAAGATGAATACCCCGCAGAGTGCTCCTAAGGGAGAGGAATGTTTGAATTATGCTAAGCTAAGCATGGAAGTGGGTGAGCTCATAGAAGGGACCGAGGGTGTGGATAGGTTAGAATCCTACACAGAGGTAGAATTGAGATATTTGTACCCGAAGATTACAAGGGAGGTGAGCGATGTACATCAGAAGCTAGCAGACCTGGCAAAGAAGTACAGCATAGAAATAGAGAAAACAAAGCATTTGAAAAGGAGTTACAGATCAGATTTTGAGACTAAAGATTTTGAACACATGAGATCTGCCGGAATGAAGGCACACCTTGAGGACCTGCTTCAAAGCGCCAGGACCTGGGGAGCATTAGACAAATTGAAAGGCAGATGGATAAAGAAAAGAGACAAGAGGAAAATGGATCTGACTGCAATTGTGCAGCAAGGTCAAGATCCAGTAAAGATTTTACCAATGAGGGAGATTCCAGGAGGGAATTTTGTTCATGTCCCTCGGAGCAGAAGTGATATTCAATCAATTATGAATGATTATCCAAAATTGAGAGAGAAGCCAGTGAAGTGGTACCAGCAGACAGACAGGTTTGTGAAACTTGCAAAGTGGCTGTGGGAGGACTTGAACACATTATTAGAGATAGTGGTTCCAGCTGATCTGTGGATAGAATGTAAGAGGAGTGTATATTGGCCAACAAGCGAACCAGAGAGAGACAAGAATACAGATGCTGAAATATTACTATAAGGTGAATAAATTATTTAACACAAGAATTTCGCCCAAGAATATTGATTGGCAGAGGATTGACAGACAGCTCAGGAAGTATAGAAGTCGATACATTCTTCTTATGAGAGATTGTTACAAGCGTTCCAGCATTACAGTGGTACAGAGACAATTAAGGCGAAAGACATGATTAATTTTTTGTTCAGATTTGTGGAAGGGTTGAGATCTGAAATTGGCCAGATGTATAAGAGTCATGAGGTATTGCAGTATGTAAAATACTGTAATGATGAAATTGAGTTGAAGCAGACAAAGCTGCAAGTAAAGGCGATGGTGATCCAGATTAAAGGAAATTTTCCACAACATTTACCGCAGCCGCAGCAGGGAAACTTGATGTTTCAGTCCCAGATGAGAGGTAGAGGTCGCCGTGGTAATTTGAATTGCAGTCCAGATTTAGGTACTGTATTGATTCAGAATGATTTGCAGGGAGTGAAGAAGTTATTGCCTTGTCACGTTTGCAGAGCTGTCAGACTCTGGAAACGGGAGGTCCAATGATGGTGCAGGAAGGTGTTGTTCAGCAAGGTAATGACATCAATTTGTTCCAGAACATGAGAGGGCAAGGAGTGAGAGGTCCTAACCCAAATTTTCTAAATAATGTGAATCAACCCATGGAGCAGGTGCAAATGCTTTGTGTACAAATGACACACTTGCAACCGATGCAGCAGCAGGTTTCCATGGTACCTAGACAGCAAATTCAGCTACCTCAAGCCCCAATGGAACAGCAGCAAATGATGCTTTTCAACAGGTCACAGGTCAGAGGCTTAACCAAAGTAATAACACAGTACACCAATTCCCGTTACACAGTGAGACTGGAATAAATGATGATTGGATGAGTGAAAGTTCAGATGAGGAGCTGTGTGTGCTTGCAACCTCCTTAGAAGTAGATCAGAGAGGTCCCTATGTAAAGGGAAAAGTAATGGGTGACAGAGTTTCATTTTTGGTTGACACTGGAGCTACACGCTCTACACTGAGAAGAGAATAAGTTCTAAACTTGCCCCTCTCAGGTAAAACAGTTCAGATTGTAGGGGTAGTGAATCAGTATTTGACTAACCCTATTACAGAACCCGTTCAGGTTAAAATTGGCAACTTTCAGAGATTACACAAATTTGTGGTCTGTGATTCAAGTCCAGTATCCATACAGGGAAGAGACTTGTGTAAAACGAAATGCTCAATTACTTGTTCAAATGATGGAATTGAAATTCAGATGAATAGTGATGATAAAGATGATCAAGCCCCAGAGATAAAGTGTGAGACTACAAAAGAGGAATATCCTATGATTTAATTTTTCCCAGTGTCCACAGTGAAGGAGCTTCATCCTGATTTGCAGGGAACGGTTAAGGAGAAGGTGTGGAATCTGACAAGAAAGGAGATAGGTCTGATAAAGGGAGTTGAACCAGTTAAAGTTACTGTAAAGTCGAATGCAGTTTTTCCTCAAATTCCCCACTACCACATGCCACAGGATATCCTTATGAAGGTCACCCAGGTAATTGTAGACTTTGTGCAACAAAGGGTTTTGAAGGAAGTATTGAGCAGCCCATGTAATTCACCGACAATGGGTTTGCAAAAGCCCTGTGGGAAGGTTTGAATTGTCCAAGATTTGAGAAACGTAAATGAGATTGTGGTCATGTGTTGTCCCGTGGTACCAAACCCAACTGTGATAATGTTTCAGATTCCATGTGATGCTGAATGGTTCACTGTCATTGATTTGTCACAAGCCTTTGTTTCTGTGCCTTTTCATGAGGACAGCCAATTTCTCATTTGTTTCAAGTTTTTGGACCAAGTTTACTGTTGGTGCAGAATTCCTCAAGGGTTTTCCGAGTCCCCTTCCATATTCAATCAGATCTTGAAGAACAATTTGGAGTTGTTGGAGTTACCTTTCCATTCGACTATGGTACAATACATTGATGACTTGCTGTTTGCGTCCAAAACCAGGGACGAGTACAAGTATGACACTATTGCCTTACTGAATCATTTGGGAAAGAATGTTCATAAAGTGTCTCTGCTTAAACCACAATACTTTCAGAAAAAATTGAAATACTTGGGTCACCAAATTGAGAAGGGATCGACAAAGATATCCAGAGAAAGGGTTACGACCATATTGCAGATGAATCCCCGACCACACAGAGAGACGTCAGGATGTTTTTAGTGATGGTAGGCTACTGTGGCCAATGGATCAACATTTTTCAGTCATTTCGAGACCATTGCAGAAACTGACAGATAAGGAAGTCACTGATCCCATAGTGTTAGACCAGGCTGGAATGAAAGCGTTCACTGAATTGAGAGAGAGTCTGTGCAAGGCTCCAGCTTTGGATATGCCTGACTACCAAAAATCTTTCACATTGTTTTGTCGTGAGCATGATGCATGTTCTTTGTCTGTCTTGACACAGGTCCAAGGAGGTGTAAACCGCCCTGTGGCATATTTTTCAGCTACTTTGGACCCAGCTGCAGCAGCCTTACCAGGTTGTTTGCACGCAGTTGCAGCGGTTGGTCAAAGCCTTACACAGTGTGAAGGCATAGTGATGGGATATCCTTTGACTATAATGCTCCCTCATTCTATTGAGATTCTACTTACAAGGATGAAAACCCAATATTGGTCTGGTGCAAGATTGACTAGATATGAAACGAGTATTCTAGGGTTATCAAGTGTGTCATTGAAAAGATGTACAGTGCTGAACCAGGTCACCTTACTTCCTTATGAAAATTTTGAGATTGAAAAGGTGGAAGATGTTGAGCATGATTGTCTTGAAGTAACTGACTTGTACACAATACCGAGACCTGACATTAGAGATGCCCAATTGGATGAGAAAGACCAAATTATCATTGTTGATAGTTCTTGTCTAAGGGACAATGCAGAGACACTGAGAGCAGGATATGCCCTGTGCGCAATTACTGGTATTTTAAAAGCTTCTTGGCTTAGAGGAGTGTATTCTGCCCAAGTAGCGGAACTGGTAGCCCTTACTAGAGCGTGCCAAGTTTCTGCTCAGCTGAAAATTACAATCTGTACGGATAGCCAGTATAGATTTTGAATCGTCCATGATTTTGGCCAGTTGTGGTCACAGAGAGGTTTCGTGACCTCTTCTGGTTCACCAGTGAGAAATGGTGAAAGGATTAAAGAACTGTTACATGCTATCCAAATGCCTGAAAAGATTGCTGTGGTGAAATGCAGTGCACATCTGAAGTTGCAGGACTTTGTGTCATTGGGAAATGAATACATGGATCAAGTCGCAAGGTTCTGCGCATTGAACTGTATATCGTTCAAAGACAAGTGGGAAATGTTACCTGAAGAAGACGAAACATGTCCAAGTTTTGCATTGAAAGTAATTGACACCTTGGAAGAATTGAAAACGTTGCAGAATAATGTTGACAGGGAGGAAAAACGTTCACGGAGTAAAATGAAATGTGTGCAAAGACAAGATGAGTTGTGGGTTTCAGGACAGGGTCAATTGGTTTTGCCAAATAGTCTGTTGTTTCAAATGGCTAGGTATTATCATGGTCAATCGCATGTTGTGAGAGATGCCATGATTCGTTGTTCAAACATGATTGGTTCAACCCAAAGTTTAGACTAGTTGCTGAAGCAGTTTGCCATCGTTGTGTCATTTGCCAACAACTCAATGCTGGAAAATGGACAGTGGTTAATTTGAGCCACATTGGAAGAGCAGGAGGTCCATTCAGCAGAATGCACATGGATTTTATTGAGATGCCTGTGTGTGGAGGTTTCAGATATGTGTTGGCGAATGATTGTATCTTTAGTCACTGGATTTAAGCTTACCCCACACAGACAAATGACAGTCTCACAGTAGCAAATCTACTGCTTAGGGAACTGATACCACTTTTTGGGTTTCCAATCTCTTTAGAATCAGACAGGGGAAGTCACTTCAACAATGAAGTAATTAAATTACTGTGTGCAGCATTGAACATTGAGCTGAAGATGCATTGTAGTTACTGCCCTGAAGCATCAGGTCTAGTGGAACAAATGAATAGTACCTTGAAGTCAAGAGTTGCAAAGATGTGTGCGTCCACGATTCTGAAGTGGCCTGATGCACTCCCTTTAGTTCTGTTGACAATGAGAAATACACCCGACAGGAAAACAGGATTGTCGCAGCATGAGCTCGTTATGGGTCGAGCCATGAGGTTGCCAGCGGAGCCTGCAAATGCACTTGTCAACATTACAGATGATGTGGTGTTGGACTACTGCAAAGGTCTGGCTGATGTGGTTCTCTCTTTCTCTCAGCAGCTGGAGGCTGCCACACTGCCACCGATCCATGACCCAGGGCACAACCTGAAAGCCTGTGACTGGGTTTTGGTCCAGAAACACATGAGGAAAAATTGCTTGGAGCCTCGTTGGAAAGGACCGCTCCAGGTAGTTTTGACATCTGCTGCAGCTGTGAAGTGCACTGGAGTTCCGAACTGAATCCATGCCAGTCACACGAAGAAAGTGGCATGTCCACTGGATCATGAAGAAGAGTTGTTGAGAGTACCAACAACAGCAGAGCAAGTCTCAGGGTCTGAAAGAGAACAAAGAGGAAGTGAGACCAGATCTGAGCCCATTGAGGACAGTTCAGTCACTCCTGTGAGAGACGAAAGAGAAGACCTCAAGGAGATTGACGGAGAGCCTATCTCAATTGAGGCAGCAGGAGAACCTAGTCAGAGGAGGGCTTTCCCAGAAGCAGACGATTTTGAGAGATAATACATAGCAATTTCCCGATCCCAAGGGGAAAAGAGTTGAGGCGAATCAAAGTCACTGTGGTCTGACTCCTCCTGAACCTGTTGCAGGTCCGTCAAGAGAAAACATCATAGATCAAGGAGAAGTTTCAAGTTCAACTCTGAAAAGAACATTAACCAAAGGTCCACTGAGAGGAGATAAGTGGCCGGAGTCACAAGGAAAGGGAAAAGAAGTGGTTGTTGAAACAACAATCGAGGATGAAGTAGATACAACAAGGAGAGAAGATCTAAGAGAAGGAGAATTAAATGGTGATCAAAAGTTGAAAAGAAAGAGAATAGCAAGTCGAAGATACGCAGGTCCTGAGTGGGCATATGCAACTACATGTGAATGGCAGCAAGCAGTTTTGTCTTTTTGTTTTGCTAGAGAAATTCTGTGTCAATATTTTGGCACTTGAAGGAACCGGAAGAACTTAACTGTTGAAACAATCTAAGAGAACATTTGTGAGAAAGAGACTGTTAAAAATAACTGGAAAAGACATTGATAACCTGATTTGACTTTTGAACCCTGATTTTGAGAAGCTGCTTACCGATTTTTGATAAGGGATCCTGGAAGTGAAACTGAGAGCTGTAAATAACAGGTGAAAGAAGATTTTTGTTTTGATTTTGCTGCAGTTTTTCTAAATTTTCTTCTGCTTTCTGATTCTTTACAGATCATGAGTAACATTAGCCAGCAGAGTAGGAATACTAGGCGCTGTAAATATATGATTATTTGTTTGGTGATTGTCTGTGGGATATTGTTTGTAGTGTTGATTGTGGGTATGTCTGTTGTGGATAACAGTGATGCCAACCATACTTCTGCTTTTGAGACAACTACTGTACTAAAGACAATAGAAAAGTTTAGGTTAGATGAGAAGTATTTGCATGGGGGTACTAATGTGGAAGGAGAACTTTCTTCTAATGCCTTTTATCGCTTGCTGAGTGGGTATGTTGAGACGATGGATGCGAGGAATTGTTATGTGTGTACGCAGATTCCTTCATCAGTCGAAGAAGGAGTTACTTACCATAGTCTGCCTCTAACATATGGAATAAGTTGTAGTCTGTTACTAACAAGATTTTATACCCAGGAGTACATTCAGTATTTCTTCTACAATTATGGTGTTTTTTGTTTGTTCCTATAACTAGGCATTTGAATAGGGTAGCTAAGGACAATGACATAGTATTAGTTAGAGGTTTCTTTGAACCTACGTTGACATTTGGCACAGCTTAGGCACACCGCATTGATTTAACATGCTTGCTTACACCTTTAAAAAAGAGCTTCTTAGATCACACAGATGACAGGAGAAAGGCATTGAAGGAGAAGTTAGAAAAAGGCTTAGGGAAAAAGACTTCCAAGAATGATTATGCTTATAGTGCAATTAAAACACAAGGGAAATTAGCTCTAGATGTGCAACACATAGGAAAACTTTGTATATATAGGCCTAAATCATGGGCTGATACTTTGTTTGTTGGAACAAGTGAATATAAACACGTGGTTTTGGTAGAGTGAATGGACGTTTCTGTTGAATGGACAGGACCCAGCAATTCCTGGGATCTATTACATCTGTGGTCCTAATGCTGGTTACCATCTTCCAAGAGGATGGTATTGGACATGTTACTTGGGAATAGTTTTCCCTAAGATTTTTCAGATGGATGACTTAAAGAAGTATCCAAAAGTGATTGAATTATATAATATGAGACAGAGGAGGTTGTCTCCTTCTAGTATAGTGGGAGATATATTTGAAGCAATAATTCCTTTAGTAGGAGTTGTTCTGAATTCGATAAAGATTCGAAAGTTGTCTACTATTGTGGATAACATGCTGAAAAAGTTTTCAGGAGCCATACTGTGAGAAAGTAGCCTCTTTCTAGCGTGGTTACCCCCACTTTTGGCCTGTTTGTGAGTGTGTGTCAGTGTGGGTTTACTGTGTCACTTGGATCCTGCTAGCCAGGATCACAGTGCTCATAGATAAAAACCTATATGTCAGTGTGTTTTGCCTGTCTCACTGGAATCCTGCTGGCCAGGACCCCAGTGCTCTTAGTTTGTGGCCTAATGTGTGTGTTGTCAGTAGTGCTTAACTGTGTCACTGAGGCTCTGCTAACCAGAACCTCAGTGATTATGCTCTCTCTGCTTTTAAACTTGTCACTATAGGCTAGTGACTTCATTTACCAATTTCAATTGGCACACTGGACACCCCTTATAAGTCCCTACTATACGGTACCTAGGTACATAGGGCATTGGGGTTCCAGGATATCCTTATGGGCTGCAGCTTTTCTTTTTGCCACCCATAAGGAGCTCTGACAAACCCTTCCACAGGCCTGCCATTGCATTCTGCGTGAAATAAGGCACACATTATTTCACAGCCATTTTCACTGCACTTAAATAACCTATAAGTCACCTATATGTCTAACCTTCATTTATTGAAGGCTAGGTGCAAAGTTTCACTAGCAAAGGTGCCCCTACATAGTTCATGGCCAATTCCCGGGACTTTGTGAGTGTGGGGATGCCATTTCATACGTGCCTGCATATAGGTCAATACCTATATGTAGCTTCACAATGGTAACCCCGAATATGGCCATGTAAGTTGTCTAAGATCATGGACTTGTCCCCCCATTCCAAATCTGGTATTGGGGAGCCAATTCCATGCATCCTGGGGGCTCCACCATGGAGCCCCAGTACTGCCAAATCAACTCTCTGAGGCTTGCAATGCAACTTCAGCTGATGCCACCTCACAGACATGGTTCTGTACTCCTGGGGTGTGAGCAACTCAGTCCCAGGAAAGCAGAACAAAGCATTTCCTTTGGGAGCAGGGTGTTACACCGCCTCCCTTTGGAAATAGGTGTTGCAGGCTGGGGAGGGGTAGCCTCCCCCAGCCTCTGGAAATGCTTTGAAGGGCACAGATGGTGCCCCCTTTGCATAAGCCAGTCTACACTGGTTCAGGGACCCCTTGACCCTGCTCTGGCGCAAAACTGGACAAAAGAAAGGGGAGTGACCTGTGACGGGCCGGACTGCGCCGACCTGCACATGTCTACGACTTGTGCTGACTCTGCCCATGGCGTCCCGGACACACCCCGCAGAGCCAGCCTCCCTATTGGTTCCCTGCAGTGTCCGCAGGAAGGAGGGGCCATTATAAGGACTGTAGGGATGATGCCGAGGAAGAGGCCGTTCCAGAGGAGGAAAACCGAGGAGCCGACCGATGAAGGAACGACAGGAACGGGAGGAGAACACGGAGAAGCCACAGCAGGAGGTTTCCGGTGCTACAGAGAAGAAGACGGTTCAGAGGAGCCGATACCCTTGTGATCCCGACCCCTGGATAAAGTCTGCTGGCCCCGGGGAGCACTCGCCTAGGACCTGCCACGCTTCAGGAGAAGCGTGTCAAAGTCAGGTATGATACTCAAACTGGGTAAAGGGGGAGGGTGGAAGGGAGAAGGAAACCAGGAGTGGGAAAAGGGGTTTGGGGCACGGAAAATACGGGCACGAGCTGGGTGGGTTAGTGATAGGAAAGGGAAAGGAGGGGAGATAAAACCAGCACAGTAGAGAACACAAGAAAGAAAGAAGGAGACAGCGAGAGATATGAGAAAAGGAACAAAAGACAGAAGGTGTTGAAATAATAGGATACAAGCATACAAGTACAGAAAGCGGAGGAGATAGCAAGTGCCTAACAGTAACCAGCTCAGAGAAGAAGAGCAGGACAGGGAAATCAAAAGACATAGGAACGCCCAGGAGAAGAGGAAGAGATAAGAGCCAAAGAACAACAGAGAGGAAAAAGAAAAGAAGTGAGACATTAACCCCTTCTGTGCCCAGGACGTAATGGTTACGTCCTGAGGCACAGTGCTGCTGTGCCCAGGACGTAACCATTACGTCCTGTGCACAGAGCCCAGAGGGAGCACTCTCGCTCCCTCTGTGGGGTTCCCCCCCACCCCCCCAAGTCAGGGATGGAAGGGGAAGCCCTTCCCCTCCCACCCCCGACCCCCCCAACCCCCCCTGTGACGTCAGCGCGCGAGCGCGCGCTGATTAGTCACAGGGTCTTCCCCATCGCGCTGTAAGCAGAGCTTCCAGCGCGATTGAAAAATAAATGCTTTTGCATTTCTTTTTCAATCCCATGGGGGAGGCCCCGAGAGGCTTCAAAGGGAAGGAAATGTATTTCCTTCCCTTTGAAGTCTCTCACAGGTTTCAAAAGCCGGATTGCTTGCAATCCGGCTTTTGAAACCCCACTAGACACCAGGGATTTTTTATTTTTTTTCTTGAAATTGGCAAAAGGGAGCGACCCCTTGGGCAAGGGTCGCTCCCAGGGGGGCATTTTTTTAGGAAGGCCTTTTCTGCCCCCCCTGGGGGCAGATTGGCCTATTATTAGGCCGATCTGCCCCCAGGGGGGGCAGAAACCTCTAGGCACCAGGGACCTTTTTTTTTTTTTTTTTTTTTTAGATGAATTCTTTTTTTTTAGGTGGGGAGCGATCCCTTAGGCAAGGGTCGCTCCCCTACGGGGCAATATATATTTAGGCCATTTCTGCCCCCCTTGGGGGCAGATTGGCCTATTTTGATAAGGCCAATCTGCCCCCAAGGGGGGCAGAAACCATTAGACACCAGGGAGCTTGTTTTTGCGCGCGAATGTCACGCAACAAAGCGACCCCTTTGGCAAGGGTCGCTCCCAGGGGGGGCAATTTTTTGGGAAGGCCTTTTCTGCCCCCCCTGGGGGCAGATTGGCCAATTTTAGGTCAATCTGCCCCCAAGGGGGCAGAAACCACTAGGCACCGGGGATTTGTTTTTTGGCGCCAATGTCACGCAGGGGGAGCGAACCCGTAGGCAAGGGTCGCTCCCGGGGGGGGGTGGGTGTTGGGGGGGCAAATTTATTTTAGGCCATTTCTGCCCCCCCCCCCCGGGGCCGGCTGAGCTACAGGCCAAACACCACAGGTAGGCACCTTGCAAAAAACACCTCTGTTTTCTGTGAAAAAATATGTTGTGTCCACGTTGTGTTTTGGGCCATTTCCTTTTGTGGGCGCTAGGCCTTCCCACAGAAGTGATGTACCATTTTTATCGAGAGACTTAGGGGAACGCTGGGTGGAAGGAAATTTGTGGCTCCTCTCAGATTCCAGAACTTTCTGTCACCGAAATGAGAGGAAAAAGTGTTTTTTGGGCCAAATTTTGATGTTTGCAAAGGATTCTGGGTAACATAACCTGGTCAGAGCCCCGCAAGTCACCCCATCTTGGATTCCCCTGGGTTTCTAGTTTTCAAAAATGCACTGGTTTGCTAGGTTTCCTCAGGTGTCGGCTGAGCTACAGGCCAAAATCCACAGGTAGGCACTGCTTTTTATAAAAAAAATTGATATGTCCACGTTGTGTTTTGGGCCCTTTCCTTTCGTGGGCGCTAGTCCTACCCACACAAGTGAGGTATCATTTTTATCGGGAGACTTGGGGGAACGCTGGGTAGAAGGAAATTCGTGGCTCCTCTCAGATTCCAGAACTTTCTGCCACAGAAATGTGAGTAACATGTGTATTTTTAGCCAAATTTTGAGGTTTGCAAAGGAT
This sequence comes from Pleurodeles waltl, assembly GCF_031143425.1. Classification (NCBI taxonomy): domain Eukaryota; kingdom Metazoa; phylum Chordata; class Amphibia; order Caudata; family Salamandridae; genus Pleurodeles; species Pleurodeles waltl. The sequence continues at coordinate 648,001,649 of NC_090444.1, read as the reverse complement.
TCTGGGTAACAGAACCTGGTCCGAGCCCCGCAAGTCACCCCTCCTTGGATTCCCCTAGGTCTCTAGTTTTCAGAAATGCACAGGTTTGGTAGGTTTCCCTAGGTGCCTGCTGAGTTAGAGGCCAAAATCTACAGGTAGGCACTTCGCAAAAAACACCTCTGTTTTTTTCCAAAATTTAGGATGTGTCCACGTTGCGCTTTGGGGTGTTTCCTGTCGCCGGCGCTAGGCCTACCCACGCAAGTGAGGTATCATTTTTATCGGGAGACTTGGGGGAACGCTGGGTGGAAGGAAATTTGTAGCTCCTCTCAGATTCCAGAACTTTCTGCCACAGAAATGTGAGGGACATGTGTTTTTTTAGTCAAATTTTGAGGTTTGCAAAGGATTCTGGGTAACAGAACCTGGTCCGAGCCCCGCAAGTCACCCCTCCTTGGATTTCCCTAGGTCTCTAGTTTTCAGAAATGCACAGGTTTGGTAGGTTTCCCTAGGTGCCGGCTGAGCTAGAGGCCAAAATCTACAGGTAGGCACTTCGCAAAAAACACCTCTGTTTTTTTCCAAAATTTAGGATGTGTCCACGTTGCGCTTTGGGGTGTTTCCTGTCGCCGGCGCTAGGCCTACCCACGCAAGTGAGGTATCATTTTTATCGGGAGACTTGGGGGAACGCTGGGTAGAAGGAAATTTGTGGCTCCTCTCAGATTCCAGAACTTTCTGCCACAGAAATGTGAGTAACATGTGTATTTTTAGCCAAATTTTGAGGTTTGCAAAGGATTCTGGGTAACAGAACCTGGTCCGAGCCCCGCAAGTCACCCCTCCTTGGATTCCCCTAGGTCTCTAGTTTTCAGAAATGCACAGGTTTGGTAGGTTTCCCTAGGTGCCGGCTGAGCTAGAGGCCAAAATCTACAGGTAGGCACTTCGCAAAAAACACCTCTGTTTTTTTCCAAAATTTAGGATGTGTCCACGTTGCGCTTTGGGGTGTTTCCTGTCGCCGGCGCTAGGCCTACCCACGCAAGTGAGGTATCATTTTTATCGGGAGACTTGGGGGAACGCTGGGTGGAAGGAAATTTGTAGCTCCTCTCAGATTCCAGAACTTTCTGCCACAGAAATGTGAGGGACATGTGTTTTTTTAGCCAAATTTTGAGGTTTGCAAAGGATTCTGGGTAACAGAACCTGGTCCGAGCCCCGCAAGTCACCCCTCCTTGGATTCCCCTAGGTCTCTAGTTTTCAGAAATGCACAGGTTTGGTAGGTTTCCCTAGGTGCCGGCTGAGCTAGAGGCCAAAATCTACAGGTAGGCACTTCGCAAAAAACACCTCTGTTTTTTTCCAAAATTTAGGATGTGTCCACGTTGCGCTTTGGGGTGTTTCCTGTCGCCGGCGCTAGGCCTACCCACGCAAGTGAGGTATCATTTTTATCGGGAGACTTGGGGGAACGCTGGGTAGAAGGAAATTTGTGGCTCCTCTCAGATTCCAGAACTTTCTGCCACAGAAATGTGAGTAACATGTGTATTTTTAGCCAAATTTTGAGGTTTGCGAAGGATTCTGGGTAACAGAACCTGGTCCGAGCCCCGCAAGTAACCCCTCCTTGGATTCCCCTAGGTCTCTAGTTTTCAGAAATGCACAGGTTTGGTAGGTTTCCCTAGGTGCCGGCTGAGCTAGAGGCCAAAATCTACAGGTAGGCACTTCGCAAAAAACACCTCTGTTTTTTTCCAAAATTTAGGATGTGTCCACGTTGCGCTTTGGGGTGTTTCCTGTCGCCGGCGCTAGGCCTACCCACGCAAGTGAGGTATCATTTTTATCGGGAGACTTGGGGGAACGCTGGGTAGAAAGAAATTTGTAGCTCCTCTCAGATTCCAGAACTTTCTGCCACAGAAATGTGAGGGACATGTGTTTTTTTAGCCAAATTTTGAGGTTTGCAAAGGATTCTGGGTAACAGAACCTGGTCCGAGCCACACAAGTCACCCCTCCTTGGATTCCCCTAGGTCTCTAGTTTTCAGAAATGTACAGGTTTGGTAGGTTTCCCTAGGTGGCAGCTGAGCTAGAGGCCAAAATCTACAGGTAGTCACTTTGCTAAAAACAGCTCTGTTTTCTGTGATATGTCCACGTTGTGTTTTGGGGCATATCCTGTCGCGGGCGCGAGGCCTACCCACACAAGTGAGGTATCATTTTTATCGGGAGACGTGGGGGAACGCTGGGTGGAAGAAAATTTGTGGCTCCTCTCAGATTCCAGAACTTTCTGCCACAGAAATGTGAGGAACATGTGTTTTTTTAGCCAAATTTTGAGGTTTGCAAAGGATTCTGGGTAACAGAACCTGGTCCGAGCCCCGCAAGTCACCCCTCCTTGGATTCCCCTAGGTCTCTAGTTTTCAGAAATGCACAGGTTTGGTAGGTTTCCCTAGGTGGCGGCTGAGCTAGAGGCCAAAATCTACAGGTAGTCACTTTGCTAAAAACAGCTCTGTTTTCTGTGATATGTCCACGTTGTGTTTTGGGGCATATCCTGTCGCGGGTGCTAGGCCTACCCACACAAGTGTGGTATCATTTTTATCGGGAGACGTGGGGGAACGCTGGGTGGAAGGAAATTTGTGGCTCCTCTCAGATTCCAGAACTTTCTGCCACAGAAATGTGAGGAACATGTGTTTTTTTAGCCAAATTTTGAGGTTTGCAAAGGATTCTGGGTAACAGAACCTGGTCCGAGCCACACAAGTCACCCCTCCTTGGATTCCCCTAGGTCTCTAGTTTTCAGAAATGCACAGGTTTGGTAGGTTTCCCTAGGTGGCGGCTGAGCTAGAGGCCAAAATCTACAAGTAGTCACTTTGCTAAAAACAGCTCTGTTTTCTGTGATGTGTCCACGTTGTGTTTTGGGGCATATCCTGTCGCGGGTGCTAGGCCTACCCACACAAGTGAGGTATCATTTTTATCGGGAGACATGGGGGAACGCTGGGTGGAAGGAAATTTGTGGCTCCTCTCAGATTCCAGAACTTTCTGCCACAGAAATGTGAGGAACATGTGTTTTTTTAGCCAAATTTTGAGGTTTGCAAAGGATTCTGGGTAACAGAACCTGGTCCGAGCCACACAAGTCACCCCTCCTTGGATTCCCCTAGGTCTCTAGTTTTCAGAAATGCACAGGTTTGGTAGGTTTCCCTAGGTGGCGGCTGAGCTAGAGGCCAAAATCTACAGGTAGTCACTTTGCTAAAAACAGCTCTGTTTTCTGTGATGTGTCCACGTTGTGTTTTGGGGCATATCCTGTCGCGGGTGCTAGGCCTACCCACACAAGTGAGGTACCATTTTTATCGGGAGACTTGGGGGAACATAGATTAGCAAAACAAGTACTATTGCCCCTTGTCTTTCTCTACATTTTTTCCTTCCAAATATAGGAGTGTGTGTAAAAAAGACATCTATTTGAGAAATTCCCTGTAATTCACGTGCTACTATGGTCACCCCGGAATTCAGAGATGTGCAAATAACCACTGCTCCTCAACACCTTATCTTGTGCCCTTTTTGGAAATGCAAAGGTTTTCTTGATAGCAATTTTTTACTCCTTATATTTCAGCAAATGAATTGCTGTATACCCGGTATAGAATGAAAACGCACTGCAGGGTGCAGCTCATTTATTGGCTCTGGGTTCCTCGGGTTCTTGATGAACCTACAAACCCTATATATCCCCGCAACCAGAGGAGTCCAGCAGACGTAACGGTATATTGCTTTCGATAATCTGACATTGCAGGGAAAAGTTACAGAGTAAAACGTAGAGAAAAATTGATGGTTTTTTCACCTCAATTTCAATATTTTTCTTTTTCAGCTGTTATTTTCTGTAGGAAACCCTTGTAGGATCTACACAAATGACCCCTTGCTGAATTCAGAATTTTGTCTACTTTTCAGAAATGTTTAGGTTTCTGGGATCCAGCATTGGTTTCATGACCATTCCTGTCACTGACTGGAAGGAGGCTGAAAGCACAAAAAATTGCACAAATGGGGTATGCCCCAGTAAAATGCCAAAATTGTGTTGAAAAATTGGGTTTTCGGATTCAAGTCTGCCTGTTCCTGAAAGCTGGGAAGCTGCTGAGTTTAGCACCGCAAACCCTTTGTTGATGCCATTTTCAGGGGAAAAACCACAAGCCTTCTTCTGCAGCCACTTTTTCCAATTTTTTTGAAAAAAACGAAATTGTCACTGTATTTTGGCCAATTTCTTGGCCTCCTTCAGGGGAACCCACAAAGTCTGGGTACCTCTAGAATCCCTAGGATGTTGGAAAAAAAGGACACAAATTTGGCTTGGTTAGCTTATGTGGACAAAAAGTTATGAGGGCCTAAGCGCGAACTGCCCCAAATAGGCAAAAAAAGGCCTGGCACAGGAGGGGGAAAAGGCCTGGCAGCGAAGGCAGCGAAGGGGTTAAACTGAAGGAAAGAAGTGAGACATTAGACTGAAGAAAAGAAGTATAGGCAGAGAAGGGATAGAGAGAGAGAGAAAAGACGTGAATCAGTCACTTACCATACCTCTTCTTCTGTCCCCACATGCTTCTCGAGAGGCCTATTGAAGAGGAAAAGAAAGAAGAAGACGAAATTAACCACAGACGAGAGAACAATACTATGAACAAACAACAATATTCCTACCTGTCAAGAAACAAAGCCCACAAAAACTACTCTGTAATTGAACAATAAAATGTATCCACAGAAAACGTGAAGCCTGGTATACTTACTTGGCCACACTACGACAAAGTGGTGTTAGAAGTAGGATTTAGAACCCAAACATCGTCAATATGGAAGAAAAAAAACCACAATGGCGGATGTTATAGCACAATTAGCTTTAGGAAAACGTCACCTCCAATTAATGTGGGAACAACAGATGGAAGACGCTCGAGAAGAACGCAAGGCCCTACAAACAGCCCTTAAGAGCCAAGCCACAATCATCGCTAACAACCAACTAGTCCATGAAACAGCCGTCGGAAAGTTAACGGAAACAATAGCCCACACGAAGGTACATCCTAATGTACCAAGTAGTGTCTTACAAAAATATCAGGAACTGGAAGATCCAGATTCGTTTTTCCTTAACTTTGAGAGAGTGGCAAGCTCGGCTAATTGGCCAGAGGATAAATGGGGTCAGTATATTGCCCCACTACTGACGGGACAACCTCAAGCAACTTACCAAGCCATCAATCCTTGATGCACGCTCCCATATCGAGAAATAAAGAAGACCATCCTAGAGAGAGTGGGACTTGATTGCGAAAGTTATCGGTCCGCATTCCGCCATATGAAGTGGATACCACAGGAGAATCCGCGTATGTTATATTACAGGGTACAACATGCTGCAGGCCGATGGTTGCATCCCACCGAGAAGACCCGAGAAGAGATGTTTGATGTAGTTGTATTAGAACAATTTTTAGACGCCCTAGAGAATACCTCATCCTCTGCAATAACCTTTCCCCACAACAGGGCCTCAGTGTTATCACTGTTCAGAGTGGGGCCACATAGCACGGTATTGACCACAAAGAAAGGATATGGAAGAACCAATGGAAATAGGAATCACAAAAGGAATGGTTTTTTGGGCCGGGGACGCCAAACCTACATATACCCTCCCTATTCTTCTCAGTGGAAGGGAAAAGGTGGCCTTGGTGGACTCAGGTTGCAGTCAGAGTGTTATACGTCAGGAATTAGTGGAATCTGGTCAAGAAATACCCCAGGCCCAAGTATTGATTGCCTGTGTCCATGGAGACCAGAAATACTATCCGGTGGCGGTCATCTCCCTTCAATGGAGGGGAGAACAAGAAACGCTTAAGGTGGGGGTGCTACCCCACCTAGAAGAGGATATCATCATAGGGACTGACTATGCAGCCTTTTCCCTCTTACTGACCAAAGCAGGACATGAACATGTTATGAAAATGTGGTGGAAAGAAGTACCCTATGACGCAGGGGAGATGGGTAGTCAGCAACCTAGGATGCACCTAAGCAAAAAACAGAAAAGGTTACAATGGCAACAGTACCGGATAAAAGACGGGGAAAAGAGCAAGACGACTCCAGAAGCCATAGGCAAGGTATATACTATAGCCGGAGAGTTCCGACATAACCAGAGGGACGATCCCTCCTTAAAGAATGCATGGCAACAGGCCTTACAGGACGGGGATCATGGGGTGGGACTGAAATTCCTCATTCAGAACCAACTCTTGTATAGGCTTCCTCACTCTACTGATGGTAGACAGAAACAATTACTAGTTCCTAGCAGTCACCGACAACAAGTCCTACAGTTGGCTCATGGGGACCAAGGGGAAGGGCATCTAGGTAGAGAGAAGACTGAGAAGGCAATACTCCGGAGATTCTATTGGCCCGGGGTTTTCGGAGATATACGCAGGTATTGTTCAAACTGCCCAAAATGCCAATTATATAATCCCACTTCACAACCCCCGGCTCCGTTACAGCCGCTCCCGATTGTAGAGACTCCTTTTTCCCGGGTAGGCATGGATATCATCGGCCCTCTCAACCCATCCAGTCGAGGTTGACAGCACGTCTCGTACTAGTTGATTACGCTACCCGTTATCCCGAGGCTATTCCCCTCCCCAGCATGCACACGAAAGTAGTAGCTCAAGCAATGATAGAGTTCTTTTCAAGAGTAGGCTTTCCTAAAGAGATCTTAACCGACCAAGGCACCCCTTTTATGTCCCGCCTTATGTGGGAAGTAAGTAAGACTTTGGGGATAAAACAAATCAGAACATCAGTGTATCATCCACAAACCGATGGTCTTGTGGAACGATATAATAGGACTATTAAGTCCTTACTCCAGAAGAGAATTGCAGATGATGGCAGAGATTGGGCAAAAAAATTACCCCTGGTATTGTACGTGATATGTACCCATATTCAATCTTCTCTAGGACATAGTCCGTTCGAACTCCTATTCGGTCGACCACCCTGAACTCTGCTCGAAATGATAGCCGAGCAGTGGGAAGAGACGGATGATGAGACAAAAGATCTCCTTACTTATACCAAAGATTTAAGAGAGAACCTACATCAGGTCTGGGAAAAGGCCCACTCCTGTCTTCGAGAAGCCCAAGAAAAACAGAAGAAGGGGTACGACACTAGAAGCATCCTTCGTACTCTAAACGTTGGAGACAAAGCACTGGTTCTCCTTCCCAGCAGTGAGAATAAATTGTTAGCACGGTGGCAGGGACCGTACGAAGTGATAGAACAAATCAATCCCACGACTTATAAACTAGCTCTCACTCATGGTCACGGTAGGGAGCAGATATATCACAGAAACTTACTTAAAAAATGGCAAGAACCCGTTAACGCCAAAATAATCCAACATATCACTACTGATAACAGCGAGGAAATCCCGTACCCCTCCCTCCCAACTAACCAAGAAGAGCCCAGACCTCAGATCGATACCACACTCCCAGAGCCACAAACAATAACCCACTTACAGGTCATAAATACTTATAAAGATGTGTTTTCCAAGCAACCCGGATATACCCCATTAGCTGAACACATCATACGCACCAAGAACGAGTATATATCACGACAAAAACCCTACCGTATCCCTGAGGCTAAGAAAGCCCTAATAGAACAAGAAGTCCAAAGTATGTTGAAAGCGGGAATCATAGAACCATCCATCAGCCCATGGTGTTCTCCCGTTGTTTTAGTCCCAAAACCAGATGGGAGTACTCGGTTTTGTGTGGACTGTCGAAGAGTAAATGAACTAACCTATTTTGACGCATACCCAATGCCTCAGATTGACGAACTGTTAGAAAGGTTAGGACAAGCCAGGTACATGTCAACCTTAGACTTAACAAAGGGATATTGGCAGATCCCTGTAAAACAAGAAGACAAGGAAAAGACCGCCTTCGCGGCCCCCTCCGGGTTGTACCAATTTACTGTTCTACCCTTTGGGTTACACGGAGCCCCAGCCACCTTCCAAAGACTGATGGATACGGTCCTACGTCCACACCAGTGATACGCTGCCGCCTATCTCGATGACATAGTGATATATAGCCAGACATGGACTGATCATCTCCATCACTTAAGGGCCATTCTACAAGCGTTGAGGGAAGCCCAGTTAACAGCTAACCCGAGAAATGTGGACTAGGATTTACATCCATCCGATATTTAGGGTGTGTTTTGGGACAGAGGCTAGTCCGTCCACAAATAGAGAAGGTAGAAGCTATTCAACAAATCCCAGTTCCTAAATCAAAGAAAGAAGTACGTGTCTTTCTCGGTCTTGTGGGATACTACAGAAGGTTCATCCCACAATTCTCTACAGTAGCTGAACCTCTAACCAATCTACTCAAAAATACTACTCCTAAAACATTTTCCTCTTTTTCCGGACCGGCCCTTCATAGTTTTTGTCTTCTCAAAAAAGCCTTAACCACCGATCCGGTATTATGCTGTCCAAACTTCCATAACCCTTTCTTCTTACAGACTGATGCATCTGATGTGGGACTCGGGCAGTGCTCTCGCAAACCCAAGCAGATGGCTCTATCCACCCGGTATTGTACATCAGTAGAAAATTACTCCCACTGGAAACACACTACCCCACCATTGAGAAGGAATGCTTGGCCATTAAGTGGGCTATTGAGTCTTTGCGCTATTATCTCAGTGGGAGGACTTTCACTCTACTTATGGATCAAGCACCTCTCACGTGGCTCGCTCGAAATAAGGATACGAACGTTAGGGTTCTAAGATGGTTTCTCTTTTTGCAACCCTTTTCTTTCCAGGTCCTCCACTCCCCTGGGCGCCTTATGCTGAATGTGGATTACCTGTCCCGCTACCCGGCTCCCGAGCGTCTCCGACAGCCGCTCTCTAGGGGGAGTGCCTGTGACGGGCCGGACCGGCGCCGACCCGCACATGTCCACGACTTGTGCTGACTCTGCCCATGGCGTCCTGGACGCACCGCGCAGAGCCAGCCTCCCTATTGGTTCCCTGCAGTGTCCGCGGGAAGGAGGGGCCGTTATAAAGACTGTAGGGATGATGCCGAGTAAGAGGCCGTTCCAGAGGAGGAGAACCGAGGAGCCGACCGACGAAGGAACAGCAGGAACGGGAGGAGAACACGGAGAAGCCACAGCGGGAGGTTTCCGGCGCTACAGAGAAGAAGACGGTTCGGAGGAGCCGATACCCTCGCGATCCCGACCCCTGGATAAAGACTGCTGGCCCCGGGGAGCATTCGCCTAGGACCTGCCACGCTTCAGGAGAAGCGTGTCAAAGTCATGTACAATACTCAAACTGGGTAAAGGGGGAGGGTGGAAGGGAGAAGGAAACCGGGAGTGGGAAAAGGGGTTTGGGGCATGGAAAATACGGGCACGAGCGGGGTGGGCTAGTGATAGGAAAGGGAAAGGAGGGGAGATAAAACCAGCACAGTAGAGAACACAAGAAAGAAAGAAGGAGACAGCAAGAGATATGAGAAAAGGAACAAAAGACAGAAGGTGTTGAAATAATAGGATACAAGCATACAAGGACAGAAAGCGGAGGAGATAGCAAGTGCCTAACAGTAACCAGCTCAGAGAAGAAGAGCAGGACAGGGAAATCAAAAGACATAGGAACGCCCAGGAGAAGAGGAAGAGATAAGAGCCAAAGAACAACAGAGAGGAAAAAGAAAAGAAGTGAGACATTAAACTGAAGAAAAGAAGTGAGATATTAGACTGAAGAAAAGAAGTATAGGCAGAGAAGGGATAGAGAGAGAGAGAAAAGACGTGAATCAGTCACTTACCGTACCTCTTCTTCTGTCCCCACATGCTTCCCGAGAGGCCTATTGAAGAGGAAAAGAAAGAAGAAGACGAAATTAACCACAGACGAGAGAACAATACTGTACTACGAACAAACAACTATATTCCTACCTGTCAAGAAACAAAGCCCACAAAAACTACTCTGTAATTGAACAATAAAATATACGTACTCACAGAAAACGTGAAGCCTGGTGTACTTACTTGGCCACCCTACGACATGACCACTCCCCTGTCCATCACCGTACTAGGGGTGGTGCCCAGAGCTCCTCCAGTTGTCCCAGATTTCAGCCGTCTTGCTTTGCAAGGTGGGGGGGGGCACTTTGGAGGACTCTGAGTGGCCAATGCCAGCAGGTGACGTCAGAGACTCCTCCTGATGGGTCCATACCTGATAAGGTAGCCAATCCCCCTCTCAGGGCTATATAGGGTGTCTCCGGTGGGTTCTCTTGAGATTCTACTTGAAAGTTTACAGCAGGAATCATCTGCAACTACTACTTCATCCTGTGACATCAAATCAACCGCAGCCTGCTCCAGGAACCGCTGTAACAGCAACAAAGTATCCACAAGTGATAATTTTCCTCTGCAACTTCAGCTCCAGCCAGCAACTGCAACAAGTTCCATGGTGTGCACACTCTGAGAACTCCCTGTATTCACCCGGCACCAGAAGGACCGAAGAAATCTCCCGTGGGGTGACAAAGTCACTCCCCTGCTGAAGCAGGCACCGTCTAAGTTGATGACCGGTTCTCTTGGACTCCTCTCCTGACAACGAGCATGCTCCTTGGAACACAGAGGTTGGACCCCATCGACACAGGCTGCCCTGAAGTCCTGGTGTCACAATTTGAAGGAGGTAAGACTGTGCCTTCCCCTAGAACAATAGTACCCCTGTTCACCACATCTTCTTCACCTCCTGAGGCCTCTGTACACTATTTGCAAAATTCCTTTGTGCACAGCCTGGCCCAGGTCCCCAGCACTCTATCTTCCGATGCTCAACTCGCTGAGTTGTTCTCCTATGGCGTGGGACATTCCTTTGTAGTGCTGCACCAGCCGCATTTTTAACCTCCTTTGCCACCGTGTCCTGGGACTCCCCTGGGTGCTATCTGGTGCTCTGAGTGCTCTCTGAGGTGCTTAGTGCCCCCTCTTCCTCCTCACACAGAGTTGAGGCCCCCAGGTCCCTCCTGGGTCCAGATAGCGCCTACTTGATGCAAAAGACGACTTTGCTGGAACCAAGGCTTGTTGGAGGAATCCCATGCCAAACCTCACCTGCATCCAACTTCACAATGTGGGACATCCTTTGGATTAAGCAGAAACCCGCTGGCATCTTCCTAGGGTGCATTTCTGCAGTCCTCGTCCAACCGGGGATTCTTCTTTTGCACCCTCTTGTGGATTGGCAGGGGCTCCTGTCCTTCCTGGAACTTCTTTCGACTTCTGGACTTGGTCTCCTTCCTTTGCAGGTCTTCAGGTCCAGGAATTCACCATTTGTTGTTTGCAGACTTGGTTGGTTCTTTCAATAACTCTAATCATGACTTGTAGTGTGTCCTAAGGAAACTTGCAGTACTTTACTCCTGCTTTTCTGGGCTCTGGGATGGGGAAATTTACTTACCTTTACTGTATTCTTACTCTCCCAGTGATTCTTCACAAACTACACTTGTCTGGGGGGAATTTGTGATTCGCATTCCACTTTCTTAGTATATAGTTTGTGATGCCCCTAGACCTATTTTCTCCCATTGATTTCTATAGCATTTCCTATTGTTTGCACTATTCTATGTCTAATTACTTACCTTGTTTTGGTGTCTAGTGTATATAGTGTGTTTAATACTTACTTCCAGAAGGAGTATTGCCTCTAAGATATTTTTGTTACTGTGTCACCCAAATAAACCACCTTTATTTTTGGTAACACTGGGTAGTGTCTTAGGGCCAGATGTAGGTAGGAAAAAATTAGCGACTCGCAAATTGCGAGTCGCTAACTGCAATGCAGGTAGAAAGTGCGCGGACAAATTGCGACTCGCACCCGGAGTCGCACCGCAGATAGCGAGTCCGCTGTTTGCGAGGTCGCTTATTGCGACCGCGCAAAAAACGGACTCGCAATTTGCAAGTGGGTGTCGCAAATTGCGACTATGCTGAAAATTGAAAGCAGGTGCTGCAGAACACTCCAGAAACCACTCCAGAACACTCAGGAAAACACTTCCTGGCACATGATGATGACATCACAGCCAGGAAGTTTACAAATACACCTGGGAGGAGGGAGGACCACACCCTTTTTAACTGCAGCACAGCTAACAGAGCACCAGCAACCATGGCTGACACTCCCAGGAAGAGAAAGCTCAAGTTTGCAGAGAAGGAGCTGGAGGTGCTAACGGATGAGTGCTGTCAGCACCATGAGGAGCTGTTTGGCAAGGCAGCCCTCAATGTGCCAGACTCTGACAAAAAACGAATTTGGCAGGAAATCCAGGAGAAGGTAAACTCCTTGGGGGTCAGCCACAGGAGTGTGGACGAACTAAAGAAGAGGTGGTACGACCTCCGCTCCCCGACCAAGGAGAGGGTGGCAGAAAGGCTCCAGGAGATGAGAGGCACAGGAGGGGGACCATCTACCATACCACCACCCACACCCCTGGAGGAAAGGGTTGAGGAGACCCTGGAGCCGGAGGCTGTAACTGGATTTGGAGAACTGGACACCTCTGAGCCCGGCCATCAACTGGTGAGTACCATGTGATATGCCTGTACCCCCATCAATGCCATACCCCCACCCACCATGTACACAGGGGCATGCACAACCAAGATAGCTCCATTTCAGAGTAGCAAACACCAGAATGATGCATTATGGGCAATGTAGTCAAGTAGGCAGTTCATAGGCTATTGTTTATTAGGAAGTTGTTAACTGATAGTAGACACTGACAGTGTTTTCCCCATGTCCCACAGGTCTCCCACAAGACACCCCCACCAGCCAAAGCAGCCAGGTGCCAATGGTCAGCCAGCCCCGAAAAGAGACAACAGGACCAGCCACCACTCCCACCTGCACCACCAACACCATCCCCTCTCTGGCAACACCTGTTGCAACAGTGGTCTTGGAGCCTGCACCAGCTATAAGCCAGAGTGCCACATCAGTCATCACAGGGCCTCCACCGCTGCACAGGCGACGCAGGATGATGAGAGCAGGGCAGCAGGCAGAGTCAGGGCTTCCATCCACAACACCAATGGAGGCACAACTGCTACGGGCTCAGCGCCTGCAAAATCAACAGTTAGGGCGGATTAGTAGGGTTTTGCAACGCTTCGAGAGGAACCATGCCAACAGCATGCAGCAGGTGCATGCACAACTGGAGGTCATTGGGAACAACACTGGTGACCTAGCCCTGTCAATGCGCAAACTGGTGGCTGGACTGCTAACGCAGAGTGAGGGTGCGCAGCGCAGGGACCGCCAGCTGCTGCAAAGGCTGGACAGGATGGCCTCCTCTATCGTCAGACTGGCAGTGAACACAACTGGGCTGTCTAGGAGAACAGTCAGCCTCCAGGTTGACATGGGCCACTTTGTGGGTGATGTGGCACGGGGACTGGGTCGGATCACCCATGCAATAGACCTCATGGAGGCACGGCTGGTGTCCAGGGGTACAGGTGACACCCCACAAGACAGTGAGGAGGGCTCCACTGTCAGCAGTGTCTCTGCTGGTGACACCAGGGTGCTACGGAGTGGGAGTACAAGGCAGAGCACTGCTGAGCCACCTGGTACCAGCCAGTCTGGCCGAGCCCGCCGTAGGCTGTGAGCTAAACACTGTCCCTGATGTTGGGGCACATGATGGCAATGTGTCCCATGCCAGGTGGACTTTTGAAGTCCCTGACCAGTATTTCCTTGTATATAGTTTGGGTTTTTTGCACATATTAAATCATTTGTCCGTTACACTTAACACATGGAGTGTTTGTTCTATTGGTGAGTATGGTAGAAGTTGGCACGTACCTTCCAAAGTATTGGGTTGCAATGTGTTCCCGTCTCAGTCTGCCTTGATTTGCGATGCTCCTATCCCCATCATGGCGATGTGGTTGCTCTTGCTCATCATCCTCCGAATCTGGGTCTGCAGGGGTGAGAGGTAGGCCACGTCGGGTGGCAATGTTGTGCAGGATAGCGCATGCGACAACTATTTTGAAAGCCGTTATGGGGGTATACTGGAGGGCACCTCCACTTCGGTGGAGGCATCTGAACCGTGCTTTCAGCAGTCTGAAGGTTCTTTCTACAATGTTCCTGGTCCTCTTATGTGCACTGTTGTATCGCCTCTCACATTCATTGCTGGGTGTTAGGTACGGAGTCAGTATCCATGGCCGTAGTGCATATGCACTGTCACCTGTTGGGCACAAAACGTAAACTGTTAGCAAGTCATGGTTGGTTTGCACGTTGATCTGTGTGCATGTCTACAAGGTGTATGCAGCTCTACTTAGGAGGTATCCGTCTCCGAACTCCCCACGTTCCAGGCGTTGGTGTATCCCACTGTGCCTAAAAATGTAGGAGTCATGAGTACTGCCTGGAAATTTAGCAACCATGTCAGTGATGACATAATGGGCGTCACAAACAACCTGAATATTAAGTGAGTGGGTACACTTCCTATTGCAGAACAGATATTCCAGGTTTGCAGGAGGGCATATTTGAATATGTGTCCCATCTACACACCCTATGACATGGGGAAAGTTGGCAATCCGGTAAAAGTCTAACTTGGTGCTGTTAATTTCTGCCTCATTCCTGGGTAGGTATATGTATTGGGACATGTGTGTGAGCAAGGCATCTAGGAATGCCCTGAGGAACCTTGATAGTGCACTTTGGAATGCCCCACCTGCCACAGCAATGACCCCCTGATAGCTCCCCGAGGCCAAGAGGTGCAGTGAGCATAGCACTTGCACATGCGTAGGGATGGCGCAGCCGCGCACAGTCTGGCGTTCTAGCTGTGGTTTGAGTAAATCTATTAAATCTAGTATAGCTGCACTGCTAAGTCTGTATTTGTCATATATTTCCTCCTCAGTTTGCTGGAAGAGTGTCTGCCTTGTTCTGTAAATCTTCTCCTGTCTCTGGCTCCTCCTCCTCCTCTGCTGTGCGGCGTGGGCTCCCCTCCTCACTGCTATCAGGTATATCTCCGCCATCTTGAGTAACCCTGATGCCTTCTGGGTCTCCTTTTATACTTTGGTAATGGTTACCACCTGCTCTGAGTTAGTGGTAAATTGGTCGTGCAAAATGGGCTTTTTGCGACAAGTCGCAATTTGCGAGTTGCTATTGCATATGGTTTGCGACTCGCAAATTGCGACTTTCTATTAGCGGGTTGCAAAATGGGGTCGCAAATTTTGCAAGTCGGTACCGGCTCGCATCGCATTTTGCGAGTCGGAAATGGGTCGCAAATAGCGATTCGGGCCATTTGCGACTCGCAAAAGTTTGCTACATCTGGCCCTTAGTGTATAAGTACTGTGTGACTATAAGTGGTATTGCAGGAGCTTTGCATGTCTCCTAGTTCAGCCTAAGCTGCTCTGCTATAGCTACCTTTATCAGCCTAAGCTGCTAGAACACTACTACATTTCACTAATAAGGGATAACTGGGCCTGGTGTAAGGTGTAAGTACCCAAGGTACCCACTACAAACCAGGCCAGCCTCCTACACATACTCCTGATAGATACTGCATTAGCTGCTGAAAGAGCTATGACTGTTCAGAATTGCCTTGCTTTAGACATTCTTTTAGCGAAGGATGGTGGACTTTATAGAATGATTAATTCTAGGCATTGCTGCTCGTATATTCTTAATAATAGTAAAGAAATTGGAGACTTAGATGGTCATTATGAACATGGCAGTAAACACTGCACCTCCGGCTGTGGCAGTAGCTACCGCCAACAGGCTGGCGGTTTGGACAGACAAATAATGAAGCACATGAGAAACAGGCAGTGGGCCATCCACCCACTGCCATTTTGGTAGTCCAGACAACGACGGGGAGGCCACCCTCAGCCCGGCGGAAAGGCCCTGCCGCCCACCAAATTATGAAACACCACACTGCTATCAGTTCCGGGGTGGGAGCCACCGCCACGCAAAGCGTGGCAGAAACGACCCATATAAAGAGAAACACTCACCGGAGGCACACAGAACACGCCAATGCAGACATGGAGCGAGAGTTGGAAATAATCCCAGTGCTTCTCCTTGCAAAATGTTTCCAGGACCATGACCTACAACGAAGACGACGATGGTAAGTACCGCAGCCTAGTGCACATGGGAGGAAAGGGCACAGTTACACACCCACCCACCCCACTCACACTGCAACACACGCCCAACTCCTCCCACCATCCCAAGCCATACATACCAAAACAAAATGTACTTACCAGACACAACCCAACAAATACCTGCACCAATGCACACACCTGTGCACACCACACCCTCACAGTGAAATGCTGCACAACAGATCAATATTGTGCCAACAGGACTGCTGGGCACTAAAATGTACTACAACTTGTTTAAAAACAAATGTACAAACAAGGCCATAGATCAGTCCATATGTACAAGTCCCAGAAGGGCAAATATAGGCTACACTTGACTCTTACAATGGCAAAGGAAACACAGCTGAGAAGGGCATCTATGGGGCACCCAGGCACCTCAGGGTTCAGGGACAGGGGGTAGCAGGGGTGGTGAGTCCGTTTTTGAAGGAGGGGGTCTTGGGCTTAGGTTTAGGAGGTGGAGGTGAAGAGGGTTTTGGCTTGCCCTTGGAAGGAGGGGGAGGGGGTCTCGATGGGGGTGGCAAAGGGACCTGGGGCAACACAGTGCTTCTTTCTCTCTGGGGAAGGGGCACAGGAATGGGACGGGCAGACTGTGAGGACTTTGAAGAGGAAGGAGTGGACTGAGCTAGGGCATGGGAACGTTTAGGGACAAGACGGGTTGGGGCCGTGGGTTCAAACAGGTCAATGCGGTAGAGGAAAAGCTTTTTAGGTGCAGTTGGAGGGGATTTGGAGCCGGGTGTGTGTGTGGAGGTTGAGGGAGTGGTGGTACGAGGTGCAGGTTTGCTGGATGTGGATGCAGTTGCCTATTTAGTCTGCTTATGTATGGTAGAGGTGTGTGATGATGATGAGTGTGAGCGTTTGAGTGTTTTGGGAGGAGGGGCTGGACACAGTGGGAGAAGACAGGCTGTCAGTGTATATGGATGTTGTGTGGGTGTCTGCAGGTCTGGTGAGTGTGCTGCAAGTGTCTGTGAATGTAGTCCTGGTGAGTGCAGGTATGGTGTCTGGGGTGCATGACTGGATTTTCGCTGTTATGGTGACTGCAAGAATGGGGGCAGCAGCAGTGACTGATGGTGCAATGCATGTGGGTGTGCATGGTGTGGTGACAGACAGGGAGGCTGGGAGGTTGACACATTGGGGAAGGTGGATGTTGTTGTGTGTGCTGTGGTATGTTGGGTATGTGTCTGCCTGTGGTAGGAAGTGTGGTGCTTGTGTTTCTCTGTGTGCTTCTTGTGTGTTGGTCTGTGTGCATGGCTGTCTGTATGTGTTCTTGGGATAGGTGAAGGGAGTGGGGTACTGGAAGGGGTAGAGGTGGTGGGAGGGGGGACAGAAAGACCAGGGACACTTGCTGCCATCAAAGAGGAGGCCAGAGCCTGAAACGTTCTCTGTAGGCCAGACATGGCACCGTGAATGCCTTCCAGGTATGCATTGCATTGCTGCATCTGGGATGCTAGCCCCTGGATGGTATTCACAATGGTTGTATGCCCTACAGAGATTGTTCTCAGGAGGAGGAGGTGCCTGGGGCGAAGGAGACGCCCACCCTCCTGGGTGAGCGGGCTGGGGCAACTCGGTGGGGAGCAACTGGGAGGGCAATGATGGTATAGGGTGGCGGAAAATGGCAAAGAATGGGTGGACCCAGTAGGGTCCACCACCACCAGGGAGCTGCCATCAGAGGAGGTATTGGAGTCACTACCTCCAGTGGTAGTTGCCTCCCCCGTGGTACTCACCTCACCCTTCAACCCACTGGTCCCCTTGGCGTCGGTGGACTCTGCCACATGGGTCCCGTGGGCTGCAGCATCCCCATTCGCTGGTGCCTCAGCTCCCTCGCCAGATGATGCTAGTGTACACAGGGACACAAGAGCACGGGGGAACAAAAAAAAAAAGTATGTCAATTCCAGGAAATATGTACATGTTGCGACACATACACTGCCACCCAGCTCAGGCACAAACCCTCAGCAGACACAACACATGTTATGAATGTGCCCCTGACTGTTAGGCATGACCCACACCACACTACATTCCCATCCTGCCCCACTACTCTGATACACTTTGTGAAGTGAACCAATGAGAGACGATGCCAAGCCAACACATCTGCAAGTCCATGAGGCTACATTGAATAGAATGGCTCAAACTGCAGACCCCTCAGAGGCCTGCAGACCCAGCCAAAACTACCTAGGACACTATCCCACGGACATGGAGGGGGGCAGGACTGCAGGGACACACCTGTCTACGTGCCTGGCACTACTATGCATGCACCCCTTAGCATCTAACTGCACTCATCATTGTGGCATCACAACAGTGTTGGTACTCACCCCCTTGTGGCTGCTGTGCTGCCTTCAAGCACCCATTCAAATCCAGATAGGCCACCAGCAGAATGCAGGCCATTAGGGTTGTCAGGGTCCAATGGGAGGCCTTCCCCATCTGGGCCTCTCCGGTCATCCTGGCCCAGCGCCTCAGGTCCTCCCACTGCTTCCGGCAGTGGGTGCTCTACCGGTTGTGGACCCCCAGGGTCTGCACTTCCTTGGCGATGGCTTGCCACAGTCCCCTCTTCTGATGGGCGCTAACCTGAATGGGACACACAGAGTAAAGAAACAGACAGCAGTGTGGGTGCCCCATACACAAATGCCATGCCCGTTCAAACTGACATGGCCCATGGAGACATACAAATGGACAATTTTCAAGCCAAAAACTGCCAGACACACTAAGGGTGAGCATTCACACAGCGAACAAAAACGCATACAGGCATCCACCACATTCACACACATCCAAGGAGGACAAATAGCAACTAACCTGTTCCACTGGTCGCCCATACAGCTTGGCATACAAGGGTAGGACCCAATCCACCAGCTTCTCCAGCTCCTTCGCGGTGAAGGCCGGGCCTGTTCCCCTGTGACACGTGCCATCTCAGGGACCTGAGTCAGGACACAGCAGCACACGCAGTGGAGTTCTTCCCTTCTCATGGTGCAGGAGTCAAGTGTCAAGGGCCTGTCAAAATGGTGGTACATTCTGCGGCGGTGTGCACCGTCACCACCAGTGGGGATCATGATTGGCCCAGGTTCCCCATTGACAACCATGTTATCCAATGATTAGGTGCACGGCGGTGAGCACTGCCTACTGCCATGACGAGTTACGCCAGCAGAATGAAGTCACTTTCACACTACACTACCTGTATGGCAGGAGGCTGCCATTTTGCATCCACCACGCCACCATGGCCTGGCTGGGGGCCTCATTCATGGCTCCATTCCCTCTCCCCTTCGTCGAGTACTGACATGAGTACTGGTCCCCCACATGTAATCATGGTGGGAAGTGTGTTTACACTGTGATGCCATTACGACTGAGACACCTCACCACACATGAGCCTGACAGGATTACCTCCTTCTTTGTGTCTGTGTGCGTTACATTGTATTGCATGTAAAACATGAATCTGTTACCATGTGATGCAAGTGTATGTCCCAACTCAATGTGTCTTCCTTTTTCCCCCCATAGGTACAGAGCCATGTGGTGAAGGAGAGCCCCATCTGTTTACAGACACCTGGTAGATCTGGCCACCACGGAGGAACGTCACATCATCATAACTTACTGACTTAATCGAGCTACAATTTTTGACCTCTGTGCAGAAAAGGAGCCTGTTCTGAAGCCAGCTATTAGGAATCACCACACCATACCTTCAACTATACAGGTACTATCTGTGCCACATTGTTTGGCCACAGGGTCATTCCAAGTGACAGTGGGCACGGCTGCAGGGGTACCTCAGCCTATGTTCAGCCACACCATGTCCAATTTCCTGAATGCATTTGTTCAACACCTACAAAGTTATGTCCAGTTTCCCCAAAGAGCTAATCTCACTGCCATCAAATCAGGATTCTTTGACTTTGTAAATATCCCCCATGTGATAGGTGCCATTGATGGTGCCCACATAGCCCTCATACCCCCAGGAGTAAATGAACAGGTGTTTCGGAATCATAAAAACTATCACTCCATGAATGTAAAATGGTGTGTACTGCTGATCAGTACATTTCACATGTCAATGCAAGGTTCCCAGGATCAGTCCATGATTCATTTGTCCTGAGAAACAGCAGTGTGCCACACATGACTGGACAAATACAGGGGAACAGACCTTGGCTCAAAGGTAAGTGTGTATGACACTGGATAGGTTACGTAGCTGACAGGCATGCTGTATGCAAGTAGATTGTGTGTGTTTCAACACTCTTTTGCCCACTTTTGCATGAGATTCTGGCTACCCCAACATGAAATGGCTCCTGACACCTGTGAGGAATCCCAGGACAGATACAGAAAGGAATTATAATGAGACACATGGTAATACTAGGAGGGTGATTGAGCGGACCATAGGACTCCTGAGAGCAAGATTTAGTTGCCTCCATCTCTCTAGAGGATCCCTGTGCTATATCCCTGACAAGGTGTATAAGATAGTGGTGGCCTGCTGCATACTGCACAATTGGGCTGTGAGGAAAGCTATCCCACTTCTGGAAGAGGAGGATGCTGTCCAACCAGCCCTGCCACCTCAGAGGACAGATGAGAGTGATGGTGAAGAAGAGGGGGAAGACATCAACTCCAGGACCCAGCTAATCTGGCTATACTTCCAGTGACTCTCGGGTACATTTCCTATGATGCTGATGGCTTCACTGCATTGTTTCAGGGTGACTCATGTAGTAAGTGCTGTGGTGTCCTTTACCAGTAATATAACAAAACCATGACTCAAGTGGCAGATGCGAGTTAACGCTATGGAAGGTACAGTTTGACATACTTCTGACACTACAGTCTGTTAGACCCCCTCCTACAATAAAAGCAGCATTATGATAGTAACTGGCTAAAACATCCACATTCACAATTGATTGCTCATATTGATTAAGGACAGATATTTTGAGTGCACAAGTGTATTTATGTCAAGTCAAAACATCCATGAGTGTTGGGACAGTGGAAGGGAGTGGGCACATGATGAACAACATACTCAGGTACATATGCTCAGCTGTTGGTAGCACAGGGGTATAGTCCATGGGGCCATTGGAAGATGGTGAGATGGCAGTGGTGTGTCAACAAGGTAGCTCAGTGGCACACAAGGGAGACAGTTCAGGGAAGAGTCACTTCCTGGCACTGGGCTTGGTCTTGGCTGGTGTTTCAGTGGGATATCTGGGTCTGAGAGCACGTTTTCGAGAGTGAAGCTGGGCTTCAGGGGTAGGGGTGCTGGTGTCCTGTGAGTCCTCTGGCAGCACCACCAGTCCAGTAGCTGCTGCATGTAGGAGGCTGACCTGGCTTATAGTGAGTACCTGATACTTATACCTTGTGCCAGGTCCAGTTATCCCTTATTAGTAGATTACTAGTGTTCTAGCAGCTTAGGCTGATAGAGGTATCTATAGCAGAGCAGCTTAGGCTGAACTAGGAGGCATGCAAAGCTCCTACTATACCACTTATATCATATAGGTACTTTATCATAAGAAACACAATACTCAGGGTTACTAAATATAAAGGTATGTTATTTTAGTGACAATCTGCCAAAAATATCTCAGAAGATATAGGGGGTCATTACGACCCTGGCGGCCGGCGGTAAGGTGGCGGTAACACCGTCAACAGGCTGGCGGTGTTCCGCCAGCAATTATGACCGTAGCGGAATTGCCACGGCCATACCGCCGGCCCCTCCAATATCCCGCCAGGATTCCGCCTGGCGGTCATAATCCCCAGGGCAGCGGTGTAAGCACCGCTGCCCTGGGGATTATTAGTCCCCGACCGCCAGCCTGTCCGTGGCGGTAAACACCGCCATTGAAAGGCTAGCGGTAAGGGAACTTGGGGTGCCCCTGGAGGCCCCTGCACTGCCCATACACTTGGCATGGGCAGTGCAGGGGCCCCCAGGCATAGCCCCGTCGCGCATTTCAATGCCCGAATTTCGGGCAGTGAAATGTGCGACAGGTGCTACTGCACCCGCTGCACATCAGCATTGCCGCCTGCTCTATTACGAGCCAGCAGCAATGTTGATGTGACATTTCCGCTGGGCCAGCGGACGGTAACACTGTTACCGTCCGCTGGCCCAGCAGAAATGTCATAATAGGGAGCCAGGAATACCTCCGGCAATGGCGGTATTCTGTCTCCCGCGGCCTCGGCGGTCTTTTTGCAAGACCGCCGAGGTCGTAATGACCCCCACACTCCTTTAGGAGGTAAGTAAAATACCCAAAACATACACACAAACCAAAATCAGGTAAGTAAACAGTTAGAAAAATAGTGCAAACACTGTAGAATACAATAGGATGCAATAGGCCTAGGGGCAACACAAACCACATACTCTGAAAGTGGAATGCGAACCACAAATGGGCCCCTAGGCTAGTGTAGTGGGTAGAGGGTCACTGGGAGTGTAAGAAAACACTAAGGGTGTCCAAGATACCCCACCCCAAGACCCTGGAAAGTAGGAGTAAAGTACTACTATTTCCCCAGAAACACACTAAACTAGTGATAGATGATTTTGCAAAGACCGCAACAGACTGCAACGCACTGAAGATGGATTCCTGGACCTGAGGACTTGAAAAGGAAGGGGACCAAGTCCAAGAGTCGTGAAAGTGTCCAGGGGGGCAGGTGACCACTAAACCCCAGATGAAGGAGCAAAATGGCTGCCTCTGGATGTAAGAAGCTGAAGATTCTGCAACAACGAAAGGTGCTAGAAACTTCTCCATCATGCAGAAGATGTCCCACGGAGTGCTGGAGGATGCAGAGTTGTTTCTTTGGAAAAAGTCTGCAAACAAGCCTTGCTAGCTGCAAGAGTCACGGTTAAAGAAAAAGGGTGCTGCCCGGGCCCAGGAAGGACCAGATATCGCCACTTGGGAGAGGAGACAGAGGAGGTCCTCAGTAACGTGGAGAGCCCATGCACAAGAAGGTAGCACCAACAGAAGCACTTGAACAAGGGTTCAAGAAGTCTGAACATGGCAGTTGTCTCAACACTGCAAAAGAGGGTCCCACGAAGCCGGAGGTCAACTCAGGGAGTTGAGCAATGCAGGACAGAGTGCTGGGGACCTGGGCTTGGCTGTGCATGAAGGATTCCATGGAAATGTGCACAGGAGCCCTAGCAGCTGCAGTTCACACATGCACAGGATTACTGTCTGGAGAGGGGAAACAAGGACTTACTTCCTCCAAATTTGGACAGTTGGACCACTGGACAGTCTGGATCGCTTGGGTCCACCACCTGTGTTCCAAGGGCCATGCTCGTCAGGAAGAGAGGTCCCAGAGTACCGGTGATGCTGAAGTTTGGGCCTGCTGAAGCAGGGGGAAGATTCCGTCGACCCACAGGAGATTTCTTCGTGGCTTCCAGTGCAGGATGAAGGCAGGCAGCCCCCAAAGCATGCACCACCAGGATACAGTCGAGAAAGTCGGCAGGATTAGGTGCTACAATGTCGCTGGTATTCTTCTTGCTACTTTGTTGCAGTTTTGCAGGCGTCCTGGAACAGTCAGTGGTCGATCCTTGGCAGAAGCCGAAGAGAGAGGTGCAGAGGAACTCTGGTGAATTCTTGCAAGTCATTATCTGAGGAAAAGACCACAGGAGAGACCCTAAATAGCCCTCAGAGGAGGATTGGCCACCTAGTGAGGTAAGCACCTATCAGGAGGGGTCTCTGACGTCACCTGCTGGCACTGGCCACTCAGAGGCATCCAGAGTGCCCTCACACCTCTGGACCCAAGATGGCAGAGGTCTGGGACACACTGGAGGAGCTCTGGGCACCACCCCTGGGGTGGTGATGGACAGGGGAGTGGTCACTCCCTTTTCCTTTGTCCAGTTTCGTGCCAGAGCAGGGACTGGGGGTTACCTGAACTGGTGTAGACTGGCTTATGCAAGGAGGGCACCATCTGCCCAGACCCCAGCAGGACAGAACCCTGTCTGTGGGGTGGCAGCAGCGGTAGCTGCAGAGAAAACCCCAGAGAGCTGGTTTGTCAGTACCTGGGGTCCATAGTGGAGCCACGGGGATGCATGGGATTGGCACCCCAATACCAGATTTGGCATGGGGGGACAATTCCATGATCTTAGACATGTTTCATGGCCATATTCGAAGTTACCATTGTTAAGCTACATATAGGTATTGACCTATATGTAATGCATGTGTGTAAAGGTGTCCCCGCACTCACAAAGTCCAAGGAAATTGCCCTGAACTATGTAGGGGTACCTCTGCTAGTGCAAGGGTGCCCTCACACTTAGTAACTTTGCACCTAACCTTCTGCATGTGAAGGTTAGACATATCGGTGACTTATAAGTTACTTAAGTGCATTGAAAAATGGCTGTGAAATAACATGTGCATTATTTCACTCAGGCTGCAGTGGCAGTCCTGTGTAAGATTTGTCTGAGCTCCCTATGGGTGGCAAAATAAATGCTTCAGCCCATAGGGGTCTCCTGGAACCCCAATACCCTGGATACCTAGGTACCATATACTAGGGAATTATAAGGGTGTTCCAGTGTGCCAATTAGAATTGGTAAAAATTGTCACTAGCCTATAGTGACAATTTTAAAGGCAGAGAGAGCATAAGCACTGAGGTTCTGGTTAGCAGAGCCTCAGTGACACAGATAGTCACTACACAGCTATACACATTCAGGCCACAACTATGAGAACTGGGGACCTGGCTAGCCGGATCCCAGTGAGACAGGAAAAAACAAACGTACATACATGTAAAAATGGGGGTAACATGCCAGGCAAGATGGTACTTACCTACACTGCAGATGTAGATGGAAGGGCAGTGTCCTGGTTAGTGTAAGGGGCCTGCAGGTGGGTAGAGGACTCAGGCTGGATGTTTGTCTGGCATTGCAGCACCCCTGCAATGGTGGCCATGGTAGCATTGAGCTGTTTCCATTGCTCCATGGCCTCCTAGTGGTGTGCTACCTGCAGCCTCTGATTCTGCTCCAACATGGCAAGGATCTGGCCCATCCTGTCCTGGGAATGGTGGTATGCTCCCAGGAGTCAGCAATGACCTCCTGGGCAGCAGCATTCCTCCCTTGGCCACCACCCTGGGCCACTTATACCCTCCACTGGCCCTAGTCCCCTGTGCCTCTGTCCCCTGCACAGGTCTGGCAGTCCCACTTGCAGTTGGCTCTTCATCATCCTGCCAGTGGTGGGTAGAGACTCGGGCCTCTGTACATGTTTGGCCAGAACAGATGGTGATGGCTGAGTGGTAGGGGTGTCAGTGGTGTCCTGAGTGGGCTTCTGGAGGGTGACTGTCCAGGGGTGTGGGATGGGCCAGGGATTTCCTCTCTGTCCAGACATTCCTCTGCACTCTCCTGAGTGGGGCCTTCGTCTTCAGGTGGAGGACTAGCATTCCTTGACATCTCCATCCAGGTGGCAACGGTGGTGGTGCCTGTGTGTGAGAGAATAGAGATGTGGGTGTCCTGCACTTTCTTGTCAATTGCATCACTGCTCAGCAGTAATTGGTGGTTGAATTCCCATGTAGTAGCATGCAGGGTCCTTCGAGTTCATTTTCAATAATTTATGAGGGGGTGGTGGTGCATTGTGGGTGTTGTAGTGTTCATGAGATTACATGCATAGGTTGGTGGCTATCCACAGGAGACTGGATGGTGATTTGTATGGGGGATTTTGGGTATGTAGGTGACTTGGATATGAGTGTGTGGGTGTTGTGGGCTGGGTAGAAAATGGGGGCATGGTGGTAGTGAGAGGGATGGGGTGATACATGCATTACAGGTGTGGTGACTGTTAAGGTATTGTAGTTGACTTACCCAAGTCCAGTCCTCCAGTGAGTCCAGTGAGGCCCTCCGAGTGCAGGATAGCCAGGACCTTCTCCCCCAGTCGGTGTATTTGGAGGGAGGAGGGAGGACCACCACAAGTCTTCTGTACGGCGATTTTGTGCCTGGATGCCATGGAACGCACCTTCCTGTGCAGGTCGTTCCATCTCTTCATGATGTCATCCCTTGTGCGTGGATGGTTTTCTACAGCGTTGACCTTGTTGACTATCCTCTGCCATAGCTCCATCTTCCTGGCCAAGGGTGTCTGCTGCACCTGTGCCCCAAATAGGTGTGGGTCGACCCTGAGTATTTCATCCACCATGGTCCTTAGCTCCCTGTCTGTGACACAGGGTGCTAAGGGGGTGCCATGGTGTGTGTTGTGGGTGGTGTGTTGTGGGTGTATTGGTGAGGGTGCTGTTATGTGGTTGGGTGTGTGGCTTGTGATGGTGGGTGTGCAATGTATGAGTTTTGGTGGTGTATTTGTGTGTGTGACTTGTGTGATGGTTAGTTCAGTGCATGCGTGTTGTGGTGTCAATATCTGTCATGCTATTGGTGTTGCAAAGGATTGTAGGGTGTGTATTTTAAAGTGTTGTGGATGTGTGTCAAGTGTGTGCTTTTCGAACTTGCCAATGTGTGCATTTGTTGTTGGCGGGTCCCATTGCTGGCCGTGGCGGTCCGTACCGCTAATGGTTGTTCAACATTCACTGTCCGCCGAGCTGATTTGTGCATCATTATTTGGTGGGTGGGGGATTTGTCTGCATGGCGGTGGCAGGGTGAGGTGAACTGCCTTTCTGCCGTCATTGGCCTTTGCGGTGGGTAGAGATTGCAAGATTTTTGGAGGTTTGTCTTTTTGGCATAATTATACTGAGGTATGCAGTTCACCTCCACTGGCGGTCTTTTGCTCACCGTCAGCACGGCGGTCGGTGGTGATTGCCACCATGTTCACAATGAGGGCCTAAATCACTAATCTGACTAATGAAAGTGCTGATTTGAAGGAATTGAAAGAACTGGGTGTTTGGGAAAGGGGTGGCAAAGGGTTGGCTTCAGTGGGAAATTGGCTCAGCAACATTTGGAATGGGATTCTATTGAAAATTATGCAGGGGATATTAATTGGTATGGTTTGCCTAATTGTAATATGGCTAATGTGTAAACTGTGCAAAATGATTAAATTGAAGAAGTCAAAGAATGATCAGAGGAGGGAAGAAAAGAAAAGGGAAAAATTGTTCAGGGAAAATTCAAAAAGGGAACCAAGGTATGAAGGAATTGAATTGACAGAATTTTAGCTGATGCAAAAATTTGTTAGTGATAATTTAGCATGATGACACATTTAGTCATCAAAGGAGGGATTGCTAGCGCCGGTATGTTAATAAAAATTTTTTTAATGAGTGTTCATGTATTCTGAGTAATGGATTTGCATAGAAAATGTAATAACATATAAAATTAATGCATTTGAAAATGTGATCACGATGAGTGGCCACCAATATTTGCAAAGTGTACTTATTAATAGTTTATTGATATGAAATGTTGAATATATGTTTAGTTATGTAGTAATGTGTCATATAAAGGGTTATGCATTATGCATTAGCTTTATTAAGTGTAGGCCTTAACTTAGCGGAGGTCTTGGCTTAGTTGCCTGGCCTCATGTCAAGCTGTATTTCTTAACGTTTAGTAAAATGGCTGTCTTAGAGAGTTAAACTGTGATTTTCCATTGTATTGTGTAAATGTGCTCGTAGGTAAAAGTCTTTCTCATGAGAACTGATTGCTAGAAGATGCTGTTCTTGCTAGAATGTAACATTATGAGTGTAATGTGTGTAAGACTGACTTTCTCAGGAGGAGAACCATGGAGACACTGTTTAAGCTGCAACAATATTGTTACCTGATGAGTTGGATGATGAGGACATTGCATGAGAAACCAATCAGGGACATGTAAATGGAGTAGTGGTAGAATTCATAGATTTGAAGTTTTTGTTTTATTGGACAAAGTGTGAACATGTGATCCCTTGACCAATAGGGACTTCGGAAATAGTTTTAGGGAATTTAACTTAACGGGACTGCACCAAGAGAAAACAAGCATTTCTCTTTATTCTTCTTGAGGGTTTACCTCTATTCTTTTGAGTTGCTTAGAGACTTTGGGGGTCATTTCAACCTTGGCGGTCTTTTCACAAGACCGCGAGGGACCGCCGTGCTGAAGACCGCCAGTGGTGGCGGTTTTCCGCTCGGCGTATTATGACTGCTGACAGCCCTCCGTCCTTTTCCGGACGGAGAGCTGCCAGCAGCCATACTGGCGGACGGCAGGGAAGTGGAGGTTGCTCCACCTCCACCGCCCCGTCAACAGAACACCGCTAATTGAATCACATTACGTGATTCGGCGTGGCGGTGTTCTGTTGATGGGGTGCTGGCGGCGGAGCAGCCCCCATGGATCCCGTCCCCTCCCGGAGGATCAACGCACCAGGTAAGTTGATCGTCCGTTAGGGGAGGGGGGGTGTTGTGTGTTGTGTGCATGCATGGGGGTGTGCGTGTGAGTATGATGAGGGGGTGTGTGAGTGCATGTATGCATGCGGGGGTGTGTTGTGTTTGGAAATGTGTGCGTGTCTGCCTGTATGTATGTCTGTATGGATGTGTGCGTGTATGTCTGAATGTGGGTGTGCGTGTATGACTGTGTGTGTGTCTGTTGGCTGTTGGCATGTTTGTTCATGTGTGTGCCTGTTTGTGTGTTGGTGGTGTCTGAATGCGTGTCGGGTGTGTGTCTGTGTAGTAATGTCAGGGGTAGGGGTGGGGAGGGGGTTCCTGCCACCTTTGGGGGGGTGGCAGGGGGTGGGGGGTGTCGGGGAAGGACTAGGGGGTGGGGGTTGGGGAGACCCCTATCAGTGCCAGGGAAGGGATTCCCTGGCACTGATAGTGCTTACCGCCATGGATTTCATGGCGGTGCCCAACCCCACGAAATCCATGGCGGTCAGCCGGGTCATGATACCGCCGACGGTCTTGTGACGGCCGCAGGGCTGGAGACCCAAGTCTCCAGCCCAACAGTCGTCTCCGCCCTGGTGGTCGGTTCGGACAAGTGGCGGATGACCATGGCGGTAACCGCCATGGTCATGATTCCATTTTTAAACCCGCCAGCCTGTTGGCGGTAACACCGCCACTTCTCCGCCAACCACCAGAGTCGTAATGAGGGCCTTTGCGTTTTCTGAACTTTGATACTGAATCCTGAAGCCTTGCTGACCGAACTGATGTCCTGATGATGAAGGCTGTCTTAGCTTGCCGATTGATTTTGCAATTTTACTAAACGGTGTGGTTATTCATGACTGAAAGGTCATGGTGTGTAACAATTACTGACTTCAATGATTATTAATGTCATTGATTATCATTGATTATTGATGTTATTGATTGATCATTGACTATTGATCTGCCTCTACTGGATCTATGGTGGAAACATCTTAATTGCAAGTCAAAAGATTCATCGACCTATTCGCGTCCCCTTGTAAGTTTACTTATTAAGGTCAGATGGGCTAACACTCCTTGCTGATCTATCCTGACCATTCTCCAGTCTCAATAATGGTCCTCGGGTGAATATGGTGCATATGGATAGTTGGGGTTTGGTGTTAGCTATCCACCTTCAGTCCTCTCACTATTTGGAGCTCTCTTCACCAATCCACATATCTCTTTAGCTGTGATGTACCACCCCTCAAAAAAGACCATTCAGCTACTCCCATGTGATAGCAGTCGAACAGCTGGGTCTTGAGTGCTCTCCAGAATTTGAGTAGAGAAGTGGATGTCAGTAGCTTCAGAGAGAGTTCGTCCCAGAGTTTTGCTATGAGGCAGGAGAAGGAGGGTCCTCAGCTGTTGCTTCAATGGATGCAGGGGTGTGGGCGAGTGAGAACGAGGCAGAGCGTAGTTATCTGGTAGGATGGTGGAATTTCAGGCAATGGATGATGCAGGCTGGTCCTTGGTTGTGCACTTCTTTGTAGGCGTGAATCATCAGCTTGAATTGACATCTCTTCATTACTGGGAGCCAGTGAAGTTTACTGTGGTGGGATGTGATGTAGGTCTTTCTGAGGAGGTCGAGGATGAGTCTGGCAGAAGCGTTCTGTGTGTTCTGGGGTCTCTGCCGAACGTGTTTGGTGATCCCAGCACAGAGTGTGTTGCTGTTGTCTAATTGGCTTGTGACTTTGGCCTGAGTGATTTTACATCTGGTGTTCAGGGGGAGGCATTTTAAGACTTTTCGTAACATGCAAAATGTGCAAAAGCAAACAGAGGTGATTGTGTTGATCTGGGACTTTACAGTCAGTTTGCTGTCCAGAATTATGACAAGTTTTCTGTTGTGGTCAGTCGGTTTGGTTGATGGTCCTAATTCCGAGGGCCACCAGGAGTCATTCCAACGGGTGTTGTTGTTGCCAAAGATTAGCGCTTCTGTTTTGTCTGTGTTGAGCTTCAGGCAGTTCTCCTTCATACAGTTGGGGACTCTCATCATGCACTCGTGGAAGTCACTTCTTGTGTTGGCGGGATCTTCTTAAAGCGAGAGGATGAGTTAGGTTTCGTCTGCATAGGATATGATGTTTAGTCCGGTGGATCTGATGATGTTGGCCAAGGTGGCCATGTGGGTGTTTAACAGAATAGGGCTGAGGGAGGATCCTTGACGGACACCACAGATGATGTCCTTAGGTTTGGCGTTGAATGGCGGGAGGCAGACATTCTGCATTCGTTCGTGAGGATGATGGCGATCCACTTGAGGGCATTTCCTTGAGTACCGATATGATGCAGTCTTCTGACCAGGGTGTGATGAGTGTTAGAAATGGGGTCTTTGGTTGGCAGTCAGGTTACCCCCTGTCCAAGCAAGGACCCTCACTCTAGTCAGGGTAAAGGAGAATCACCCTCAGTTAAGCCCCGCTCGCCTCCTGGGTAGCTTGGCACAAGCAGGTAGGCTTGACTTCAGAAGCAATGTGTAAAGTATTTGTACCAAAACACACAGTAACTCAGTACAAACACAACAAAATGACACAACACAGGTTTAGGAAAATAGGTAATATTTATCTAAACAAAACAAGACCAAAACGATAAAAATCCAACATACACAAATCAAGCTATGAATTTAAAAAGAAAAAGAGTCTTAAATCCTTTAGAAAACAGTGAGAACAAAGTTATTGTACAAAGTACCTGAGTACCATCAAAATAAAGCTGCACAGGCGAGTGTGCGTCGAACGACACCAGTGAAGCATCGATTTCTCACTCGCAAGCGAGACAGTGCGTCGTTCCTCCTCCGGTTGGGTCGGCATGCGTTATTTCTTCTGTCCCGGAAGAGAGCGATGAGTCGATCCCGGACGGGCACCTCGGGTCCGGACAGGCTTTGCGTTGATTTTCCACACCCAGCGATGTTGCATTGAAATCGGGTCACACAGTGTCAAGAAACTGTGCAGTGAGAGGGCTTGCGTCGATAACAGCAGCCACTGCAGGTGTTGCACCTCGTTTCTCCAGTCGCGTTGCGTCAATCTCCCAGCTGTGATGCAGCTGGAACGTTGATTTTAGCCGCGAGGCCGGCAGCGCTTTGTTTATCAGCCGCAAAGTGGGTGGTGCATCAATAGATTCCCCACATGGCGGTCTTTGCGTGGATTTCTATCCGTTTCTACCAGTTGCACCTTTCAAGAGCCCAGAGACAGGTTAGGGCACCACTTGGCAGGCAGGACTCTCAGCAGAAAGCCCAAGTGCTAGCAGAGAGAAGTCTTTGTTGTCCCTGAGACTTCAACAACAGGATGCAAGCTCAGTTCATGCCCTTGGAGATTCTTCACCATTGGGAAGTCACACAAAAGTCAGTCTTTGTCCTCTGTCAGGCAGAAGCAGCTACTGCAGTCAACCCAGAAAAGCACAGTCACAGGCAAAGGGGCAGTACTCATCATCCAGCTTCTCCAGCTCTCCTCCTGGGCAGAGGTTCCTCTTGGTTCCAGAAGTAATCTGATTTTCAGGGGCTTTGGGTGCTCTTCTTATATCAATTTCTGCCTTTGAAGTAGGCCTACTTCAAAGAGGAGTCTGTGTTGTTTTCAAGATCCTGCCTTGTCCAGGCCACGCCCCAGACACACACCAGGGAGTTGGAGACTAAATTGTGTAAGGGCAGACACAGCCCTTTCAGTTATAAGTGACCCCTCCTCCCCTCCCCTCAGCCTAGATGGCCCATCAGGATATGCAGGCTCCACCCCAGCTCCCTTTGTGTCACTGTCTAGAGGAGAGGTGCAAACAGCCCAACTATCAAACTGACCTAGACAGGCAATCCATGAACAGGCAGAGTCACATAATTGTTTAAGCAAGAAAATGCCTACTTTCTGAAAGTGGTATTTTCAAACACACAATATGAAAACAACTTCATTAAAAGATGTATTTTTAAATTGTGAGTTCAGAGACCCTAAACTCCAAATTTCTATCTGCTCCCAAAGGGAGTCTGCGCATTAAGGATATTTAAAGGCAGCACCGATGTTAACCTAGGAGAGAAATAGGCCTTGCAAAAATGAAAAAACTAATTTGGCAGAATTTCACTGTCAGGACATGTAAAACACATAAGTACATGTCCCACCTTTAACATACACTGCACCCTGCCCATGGGGCTGCCTCGGGCCTACCTTAGGGGTGCTTTACATATATAAAAAGGGAAGGGTTTAGGCCTAGCGAGTGGGTACACTTGCCAAGTCAAATTGGCAGTTTAAAACTGCACACACAGACACTGCAGGGCAGGTCTGAGCCATGTATGTTTACAGGGCTACTAATGTGGGTGGCACAACCAGTGCTGCAGGACCACTAGTAGCATTTGATTAACAGGCCCTGGGCAACTCTAGTGCACTATACTAGGGACTTACTAGTAAATCAAACATGCCAATTATGGATAGTCAATGTACACATATCATTTAAACAGGGAACACTTACACTTTAGCACTGGTCAGCAGTGGTAAAATGTCCAGAGCAAACAAAACAGCAAAATCAGAGTCTAGCTCACAGAAGTAACCTGGGAAGTGGGGGCACAAAGTTAGGGGAGACCATGTCAATGATGCCAAGTCTAACAATGAGGTGTGGTGTCAAGGGCTGCTGAGAGGTCGAGGTGGATCAGGGCTGCTGTTTCTTCCCAGTTGAGGAGTCTCTGATGTCATCAGGGCTGTGATAAAGACAGCCTCCACGCTGTGGTTGGCATGGAATCTAGATTGAGAGGTGTCTAGGAAAAGGTTCTACTCCAGATATTTTGGGAATTGTCGGTTAATGGCTTTTTCCAGGACTTTAACAGGAAAAGGGAGAAGTGAGATGGGGCAGTAATTTCTGAGTTTGCTCGAGTCAGCAGATGGTTTCTTGAGGAGAGGATAGACTTCTGCATGCTTTCAGTCTTTGGGAAAGGTTGCCTTGACAAGTGAGTAGTTGAAGAAGGTGGGAGGTCGCTGTTGATGCTGTGACTTCTGAAGTTGAAAATATGTTGCAGGTAGTGGGTCTTGGGGGCTCCTGAGCGAATGGTGTTCTTGATAGTGGTGGTGTCCTGGGGGGTGAGCTAGTCACATGAGGTAAGTCGGTAGTCTGTGTTGATTTGGTGGGTGCATGAAGGAGCAGGAAGTCTGAGGGCTTGGGCCGGAGTTTGAAGTTCTTATAGATGGTGGTGACCTTGTCATGGAAAAGGTTGGTGAGTCTGTCACATAGTTCTTGGGAGGGGTGATGCTTTTTTCTGTAGCTGCCTGGATGGCAAACTCTCTGACAATGTTGAAGAGCACTTTGGTGTGGTTGGAACTGGACTTGATGCAGTCAGCTATGGCTTTCCTCTTTGTCTCTCTCAGTAGCCAGTCGTAGAGGATGAGGGAGGTCTTGAAAGTGGGCCCGTCTGAGATGTCATTGCTTGTGTGTCATCTTCTTTCCAGTTGCTTGACGTGGCGTTTTGCTGTTCTTAGTTCCTTAGTGTACTATCTTGCCTCCTTAGTGGATCTCCTGTATCTGCTGGTCTTGATTAGGGCAATGACATTGGCACAGTTGGTGATCCAGGAGTTTAAGTTTTTGACAGCTTGGTCTAGGTTTGATGCAGTGTTAGGGTATTATGGGGGTCATTCTGACCTCGGCGGTAAAAGGCCTATACCGCCGGTCAGAACTCCGCCATACTACCGCCGCGGCCGCGGTAAACCGCCACGGTCATTCTGACCACCAACTGTGAATCCGCCAAAAACCCGACATCCAAGGAAGGCCGCCTCATCAGCGGGCCGTGGAAAACTGGAGATGACCAAACCTCCACAGCCACGCCAACACAAACACGCCCATGCCATTCTGACCCACGAATCCACGCGGCGGTCTTTCAACCGCGGTATTCCATTGGCGGTACACACCGCCGCGGTCAAAATACACACACAGCTCCAAAACACAGCCACATTGGACAATTTGAAATACACACACCTGACACACATACAAACAACACTCCCACACATCCAATCAACTATAAAACACACACCCACATCACCCACAAACCCCTACGACCGAAGATCAGAGACGAAGGAGAGAGAGGCACATCACAGAATAGAGAGCTACATCACACAGAGGCACACTACACCATCACACACACCACATAGAAGCACAAAGCACCACACACCAACACACTCATCACCATATACACCACCCCACACCTCATCCACACCACCCCATGGCACCCCAAAGGCACCCACGCTTTTCGGACCAAGAACTCCGGGTCATGGTGGAGGAAATTATAAGAGTTGAACCCCAGCTCTTGGGCTCACAGGTGCAGCACACCACTATAGCCAGGAAGGCGGAGCTATGGCAGCGGATCGTGGACAGGGTCAACGCGGTGGGACAGCATCCCAGAAATCGAGACGACATCCGCAAATGCTGGAACGACTTACGGGGAAAGGTGCGCTCGATGGTCTCGCGACACAACATCGCAGTGCAGAAGACTGGCGGGGGACCCCCACCCACTCCACCCAAATTCACAGCATGGGAGCAAGAGGTACTAAACAGCCTGCATCCTGATGGCCTCGCTGGAGTACACGGAGGAATGGACTCTGGTAAGTACAAGATCAACTACTTCACCCCCCCCCAGCATGCTAACCCCCACCACCACCCTCACCCCCAACCCCCCATCACACATCCTCCCTGAGAATGTCTCTCCAGCACAACCCACCCAACACCAACCCCTGCATGCCACCACAAACTATGGACACCCATCACCTAAGCATGACCACTGCACATACCCCCCCCCAAACACCCCCACAACACCTCCCCCAAGGGAATGACAGCACTGGGGGACAAGGGCACCCATAAATCGCACGCAATAGCACACACAGAAACAATAACCATACTCTCTTACCCCATGCAGGACCCGAACGCCAACACACCGGCCAGGAGGGTCCAGAAATGTCCATCCCCCCCCCGGAAGAGGCCCCCAGTGATGACAGCAGCTCTGTCGACCTGGAACCTGATGACCAGCCTGGACCATCGGGGACCTCTGGACAGTCGGTTCCCCACACACAGGCCACAGCAGACCCAACCCCCTCTGGGAACAACAGCACAGCTCCCACCCAGCGGGCCCATGCCTCTGTCTCTAGGACAGGTCAATCAGCGGTGTGTCTGCCACTACAGGGCACCCAGGCTAACCCACGGCCTACCCTGATTTGGATGGGCGCTTGAGAGCATCACAGCAGACACAAGGGGGTGAGTATCAGCACATTCTGCTATCTTTCTGCGCAGTGGAGGCGTCTGGGTGGGGGAGGAGGGTTGTGGGTGACATTAGGCCAGGGCGCTTTCTGTAGTGTAGTCCTCTCCCTTAGGCATGGCCCTGTGCTCCCGGCCCCCACCTCTGTAGGGTGACAAGTACAGCTATTGATGGTCCAGCCTCACACATGTGCGCGTTTGTCGTCTCTTGACCTGTTGTCCTAGTCAGAAGTACTGAGTAGTGTACCCCGAATGCGCGGCTTAGTGCATGATGCTCCTGTGTCTGTCCTCTCCGCCAACGGTGTTGACATTGCATGCACTCAACCTGGTCTTCTTTTTTCTCCCCCCACCCTTCTTCTTCATCTTCTTGTGCATGTGTGCATTAGCATCATCAGGCGGAGGAGATTTGGCATCGGAGCACGAGGGAGCTGCAAGTCACAAGGCCCCGGTGGCCCAGGAACAGACACCGAGGGCACTAGTGATCCGGAGGGCGAGGGGAGCACCACAACGGGGACCGGTGGTGAGACCAGCGACACAGACACGTCCTTGGATGGGTGCTCCCTAGCGGTGGCGGCAACATCCGGGCCCCCCGCCTCTACAGGTACAGCCGCCACCCAGCGCACCAGCCCCGCCCTCCCTGCAGCCGCTCAGCCTACGCTCCGTGCCCGCTCGCCCAGGAAGGCGGCCGTCTCCTTCGCCCCAGGCACCTCAGCCCCTGCCCCTGTCACCCCTGCTGCCCTCAGTGCGGAGCTCATTGACCTTGTGAGGACGCTCATTGTTGGGCAGACTACCCTTTTGAATGCCATCCAGGGGGTAGAAAGGGAGGTGCATCAGAGCAATGCCTACCTGGAGGGCATTCATTCGGGTCAGGCTGCCCATCAACGATCGTTCACTGCTCTGGCCTCAGCACTGACGGCAGCCATTGTCCCTGTTTCCAGCCTCCCTCTTCTGACTGCCTCCACCCTGTCTCTGTCTCCTGTTCCTCAGCCTATCCCATCCACACCATCTGACCAGCCTGCACACACCTCAACACCCAAGGGCAGCTCATCCAGACACAAGCACCACAGATCCCACAAACACTCACCCAAGCAACACCCAGATGCAGACATTCCAACAGTCACTACCACCCCTGTGTCCCCCTCCTCCTCGTCTCCCTCCTCCCTCCCTGTGACGTCTACACTCACACCTGCATGCACACCAACATCAGCCAGTGCTTCCATCACCACCACACCCTCCTGTACAGTCCGCACGCATGCAGTCACCACCCCATCTGCCATTTACACGTCCCCTGTGTCCTCTCCCACTGTGTCTGTCACCCCCTCTTCCAAGACACACAAACGCAGGCAGCCACCCACCCAACAGACATCCACCTCCCGACAGCCTACAGCACCAGCACCTTCACCCAATGGCAGCACACCTGACTCTCCTACAACCACATCCTCTTCCTCCACTCCCATCACCACTTCTCCTACCCTTTACCTTGGCCCTAAAAAACTTTTCCTAGCTAATCTTAACCTCTTTCCCTCCAATGACCTACCCCCTCCATCTGCAAAGAGTCCCAAGAGCACCACCCCAACAACAACAGGGACCTGGGGGCAGTGGTAGTGGGCACACCGTCCAGGGGACAGCGGCCGGGGGAAACAGGGCAACTCGTAGGGCTGCTGTGCGACGGGGGGGGAGGAGAGGCCCAGGGAACCCACTCTCCAAGAGGCCCTCACCACCATCATGGCAGCCTACCACCACTCCCAAGAGACGATGGCGACGGTACTGGCCAGGTTCCAGGAGATCCAGGCACAGCAGGAGGAACGCTACATGGGGTTCACCAATCAACTCACCAACATCTCTACCGCTATGGGGAGCATAGTCCAGGCCCTCAACCAGATAGAAGACACGTTGCGGGACCATGTGGCACCACACAGGGCCCCTGTCACTAGCCCGGACCAGGAACAGCCTACCACCTCCGCCGACGCTAGTGGACAGGAGGCCCCACCACAACGACAGGCCACCAGAGCCCCACCTCCTGCTGAAGAACAACCACCCCGCAAGAGGAGCCTGAGATCAAAAAAATAGACAGAGTAGGATGTCAAGACCCCCGCCAGCATGAGATACCCCCTGAAGTCATCCCACTGTCCCACATTGCCACCCTGTCCAACCTTGAACTGCCCCTGCTCCATCCTTCCACAGGCATATGGACAATGCACCTGTGAGACTGAGAACTGGACTCTGCCATGGACATTACTCCACCCCCACCCATCACCGTGTTAATATCATGTACCATTATCTAGCACAAAAAATAAATCACTCAATGCACTGAAATCAATCAGGA
The DNA here is from genome assembly GCF_031143425.1 of Pleurodeles waltl. Taxonomy (NCBI): domain Eukaryota; kingdom Metazoa; phylum Chordata; class Amphibia; order Caudata; family Salamandridae; genus Pleurodeles; species Pleurodeles waltl. Next base: position 647,964,037 of record NC_090444.1, on the reverse strand, counting down.
GTCAGGCTGTATTATTTACAAATGTATAACACATTACCGATCAATTATGTTCTGTTAACTTTGTGCTGAACACATACCGAGATCAATAAGCATTAGTCCATGGGCTAACCAAGCAGAAGTCACGCAGTGGGTCATACAGCACTGAAAAGGGAAGGGAAAATCAAACATCAGTTTAAAAGAACTGGGGGGTCATAGACAAAGTTGAGAAGCAGGAGGCTTTCAGGAAAAGTAAAATGGCGTGGGTGATTCTTACCTGTGTGCTACTGAAAATACTGTTGGATAACTCTGTCCCTGTTGTCTGTGTCGTCCTCTGAGTCTTCCTCCTCTTCACTCTCCGCAGGCTCCACAGCTGCTTCAACACCACCATCTGGACCATCCTCCTGCAGGAAAGGCACCTGACGTCGCAATGCCAGATTGTGAAGCATACAGCAGGCCACGATGATCTGGCACACCTTCTTTGGTGAGTACATCAGGGATCCCCCTGTCATATGCAGGCACCTAAACCTGGCCTTCAGGAGGCCAAAGGTCCTTTCTATGATCCTCCTAGTTCGCCCATGGGCCTCATTGTACCGTTCCTCTGCCCTGGTCCGGGGATTCCTCACTGGGGTCAATAGCCAAGGCAGGTTGGGGTAACCAGAGTCACCTATTAGCCACACACGTTGTCTCTGTAGCTGTTCCATCACATAAGGGATGCTGCTATTACGCATCACATACGCGTCATGCACTGAACCAGGGAACATGGCATTCACATGGGAGATGTACTGGTCAGCCAAACAGACCACCTGGACGTTCATAGAATGGTAACTTTTCCTGTTTCAGTACACCTGCTCATCGTCTTTTGGGGGGACTAAGGCCACATGGGTCCCATCAATGGCACCAATTATGTTGGGAATATGTCCAAGGGCATAAAAATCACCCTTCACAGTGGCCAAATCAACCTCCTCAGGGAATATAATGTAACTCCGCATGTGTTTCGTCAGGGCAGACAACACTCTAGACAAAACTTTTGAAAACATTGGCTGATACATTCCAGATGACATGGCCACTGTTGTCTGGAATGAGCCACTTGCAAGAAAATGGAGGACTGACAGCACCTGCACCAGAGGGGGAATTCCTGTGGGTTGACGGATGGGGGACATCAGGGCTGGCTCCAGCTGGGCACACAGTTCATGGATAGTGGCACGGTCAAGTCGGTATTGTAGTATGATGTGGCGTTCTTCCATTGTCGACAGGTCCACCAGCGGTCGGTACACGCGAGGATTCATCCTTCTCCTCGCAAGTCCCAGCGGACGGTGCCTAGGAATGACAACATGGAGCACAGAGTCAAGCTAATCACTGGTACGTTCACCACAGCTTGCATAGCACACGGTTATCCATGTATTGAAAGGCGTGTATGTGTGGCAATGCAAGGCCTAGGCCTGTGTGTCGCAGTAGAAATTATGCCATGTGGGCCCTTGAAATGGCGGCTGCCTGACCTGTGAAGTGGGACAATGGGATGTGAGGTCAATGCGCTGGCGGAGCACACCGTGGCGGTAGGCGGTCGAAGACCGCTATACGAAGCCGCATTGGTTAACATTGAAGCCTATGGGTTTCAGGAGCCAATGACGATGTGCGCCGGCGGTAGCGGTACGCACCGCCACGGTACGCACCGCCGCGGGCGTGACCGCCATTTTCTATCTGCTTAATCACTCGAGACCTGATCATCCACAGGAGAGGACCTATACTGCAAGTGCTGCTGTGACCTCGGTCTGGAAGAGACAATGGCTGCTGCGACTGGGGAAAGGGCCCCTGCCTTCACGTCTGAAGAGTTGGAGAAGCTCGTGGATGGGGTCCTCCCCCAGTATGCGTTACTCTACGGTCCTCCAGACCAACAGGTAAGTACACCGGGTGCACATGGAATGGGCGATGCCTGTGTGGAGTGGGGTGGATGTAAGTTGGTGGGGTGGGGGGCGAATGAGGAGTGCAACGCACGACAGATGAGAGCATGTGCCATATGGGAAGGTTGGGGAGGGGGGGCCAATCACATCTAACATGCAGTAAGTTGATGAATGTTTCCTTCCCACCCTGTACATGTCACATAGGTCAGCGCCCATCAGAAAGTCGAGATTTGGCGTGCCATCGCCAAGGAAGTCCGGGCCCTGGGGGTCCATGTCAGACGGGGCACCCACTGCCGCAAGAGGTGGGAGGACATCCGCCGCGGGACCAGGAAGACCGCTGAGTCACTGCTGGGGATGGCCTCCCAACCTAGGAGGGGTGCCAGTCGTACCCTGACCCCCCTGATGTCCCGGATCCTGGCGGTGGCCTACCCTGATTTGGATGGGCGCTTGAGAGCATCACAGCAGACACAAGGGGGTGAGTATCAGCACATTCTGCTATCTTTCTGCGCAGTGGAGGCGTCTGGGTGGGGGAGGAGGGTTATGGGTGACATTAGGCCAGGGCGCTTTCTGTAGTGTAGTCCTCTCCCTTAGGCATGGCCCTGTGCTCCCGGCCCCCACCTCTGTAGGGTGACAAGTACAGCTATTGATGGTCCAGCCTCACACATGTGCGCGTTTGTCGTCTCTTGACCTGTTGTCCTAGTCAGAAGTACTGAGTAGTGTACACCGAATGCGCGGCTTAGTGCATGATGCTCCTGTGTCTGTCCTCTCCGCCAACGGTGTTGACATTGCATGCACTCAACCTGGTCTTCTTTTTTCTCCCCCCACCCTTCTTCTTCATCTTCTTGTGCATGTGTGCATTAGCATCATCAGGCGGAGGAGATTTGGCATCGGAGCACGAGGGAGCTGCAAGTCACAAGGCCCCGGTGGCCCAGGAACAGACACCGAGGGCACTAGTGATCCGGAGGGCGAGGGGAGCACCACAACGGGGACCGGTGGTGAGACCAGCGACACAGACACGTCCTTGGATGGGTGCTCCCTAGCGGTGGCGGCAACATCCGGGCCCCCCGCCTCTACAGATACAGCCGCCACCCAGCGCACCAGCCCCGCCCTCCCTGCAGCCGCTCAGCCTACGCTCCGTGCCCGCTCGCCCAGGAAGGCGGCCGTCTCCTTCGCCCCAGGCACCTCAGCCCCTGCCCCTGTCACCCCTGCTGCCCTCAGTGCGGAGCTCATTGACCTTGTGAGGACGCTCATTGTTGGGCAGACTACCCTTTTGAATGCCATCCAGGGGGTAGAAAGGGAGGTGCATCAGAGCAATGCCTACCTGGAGGGCATTCATTCGGGTCAGGCTGCCCATCAACGATCGTTCACTGCTCTGGCCTCAGCACTGACGGCAGCCATTGTCCCTGTTTCCAGCCTCCCTCTTCTGACTGCCTCCACCCTGTCTCTGTCTCCTGTTCCTCAGCCTATCCCATCCACACCATCTGACCAGCCTGCACACACCTCAACACCCAAGGGCAGCTCATCCAGACACAAGCACCACAGATCCCACAAACACTCACCCAAGCAACACCCAGATGCAGACATTCCAACAGTCACTACCACCCCTGTGTCCCCCTCCTCCTCGTCTCCCTCCTCCCTCCCTGTGACGTCTACACTCACACCTGCATGCACACCAACATCAGCCAGTGCTTCCATCACCACCACACCCTCCTGTACAGTCCGCACGCATGCAGTCACCACCCCATCTGCCATTTACACGTCCCCTGTGTCCTCTCCCACTGTGTCTGTCACCCCCTCTTCCAAGACACACAAACGCAGGCAGCCACCCACCCAACAGACATCCACCTCCCGACAGCCTACAGCACCAGCACCTTCACCCAATGACAGCACACCTGACTCTCCTACAACCACATCCTCTTCCTCCACTCCCATCACCACTTCTCCTACCCTTTACCTTGGCCCTAAAAAACTTTTCCTGGCTAATCTTAACCTCTTTCCCTCCGATGACCTACCCCCTCCATCTGCAAAGAGTCCCAAGAGCACCACAGCCACCACCAGCCCAGCTTCGGGTGTCACTGTTGTGCATGGGTTCTGGAGTCCACCCTTTGCCAGCAGTGACACCTCAATCAGCAGCAAGGACACATCCAGCCCCCCCCCGGCAAGAGGACCAGGAAACAAAAGGGCCGCCGTGCGAGGACTGACACGGCTGCCCCCAAGGAGCAAAGTTCGCCCACTTCCCCAGCCACAACATCTAGGGGAGGCAAGGGCCCGAGAGCCCCATCTAAGGAGCGTAAGGGCAGCAGGGCGGAGAAGTCAGCCAGCAGGAGCGCGGAGCAGGTGGGCCCCACATGCCACATCCCAGCTGTCAAGGAGGACACCAAAGGGCCCAGGACTCCGTCACCGAAGGGTCCAGAAACATCACGGTCGGAGGGCGACTGAGCAGGGAGTCCAGCCCAGGTCTGGCTCCCTTGACCTACTGGATGTGCACCGCTGAAGAGGGGCCGCCGTGCAGTAGAGCACCGCTGAACAGGGCCCGCCGTGAAGAAGAGCACCGCTGAACAGGGCCCCGCCGTGCAGAAGAGCACCGCTGAACAGGGCCCGCCGTGCAGAAGAGCACTGCTGAACAGGGCCCCGCCGTGAAGATAGGCACCGCTGAAGAGGGCCCCGCCGTGCAGAAGAGCACCGCTGAACAGGGCACCGCCATGCAGAAGAGCACCGCTGAACAGGGCCCCGCTGTGCAGAAGAGCACCGCTGAAGAGGGCCCGCCGTGCAGAAGAGCACCGCTGAACAGGGCCCCGCCGTGAAGATAGGCACCGCTGAACAGGGCCCGCCGTGAAGATAGGCACCGCTGAAGAGGGCCCCGCCGTGCAGAAGAGCACCGCTGAACAGGGCACCGCCGTGCAGAAGAGCACCGCTGAACAGGGCCCGTCGTGCAGAAGAGCACCGCTGAACAGGGCCCCGCCGTGAAGATAGGCACCGCTGAACAGGGCCCGCCGTGAAGATAGGCACCGCTGAAGAGGGCCCCGCCGTGCAGAAGAGCACCGCTGAACAGGGCCCGCCGTGAAGATAGGCACCGCTGAACAGGGCCCGCCGTGAAGATAGGCACCGCTGAAGAGGGCCCCGCCGTGCAGAAGAGCACCGCTGAACAGGGCCCGCCGTGCAGAAGAGCACCGCTGAACAGGGCCCCGCCGTGCAGAAGAGCACCGCTGAACAGGGCCCGCCGTGCAGAAGAGCACCGCTGAACAGGGCCCCGCCGTGAAGATAGGCACCGCTGAACAGGGCCCGCCGTGAAGATAGGCACCGCTGAAGAGGGCCCCGCCGTGCAGAAGAGCACCGCTGAACAGGGCCCGCCGTGCAGAAGAGCACCGCTGAAGAGGGGCCCGCCGTGCAGAAGAGCACCGCTGAACAGGGCCCCGCCGTCTCAAGCACCGCTCCGCTGGGCTCCGCCGTCTCAAGCACCGCTCCGCTGGGCACCGCCGTCTCAAGCACCGCACCGCTGAACAGGGCCCCGCAGTCTCAAGCACCGCTCCGCTGGGCCCTTCCTGTCAAGCACCGCTCCGCTGGGCCCCGCCGTCTCAAGCACCGCTCCGCTGGGCCCTTCCTGTCAAGCACCGCTCCACTGGGCACCGCCGTCTCAAGCACCGCTCCGCTGGGCCCCGCCGTCTCAAGCACCGCTCCGCTGGGCCCTTCCTGTCAAGCACCGCTCCGCTGGGCACCACCGTCTCAAGCACCGCTCCGCTGGGCACCGCCGTCTCAAGCACCGCTCCGCTGGGCCCTTCTTGTCATGCACCGCTCCGCTGGGCACCGCCGTCTCAAGCACCGCTCCGCTGGGCACCGCCGTCTCAAGCACCGCTCCGCTGGGCCCTTCCTGTCATGCACCGCTCCGCTGGGCCCTTCCTGTCAAGCACCGCTCCGCTGGGCCCTTCCTGTCAAGCACTGTTTATGGTTCACTGTGCCCACCATGCCTCCTCCTTTACCAGTGGAGACTGTCATCCACCTGATGGACTGTGGCTTTGCACTGCCCAGGATGGCACAGTGGGCAACCCACCAACTGTAGAGACTTGAGAGACTTTGGCTTTGCACTCCCCAGGATGGCACAGTGGGCAACCCACCCACTGTAGAGACTTGAGAGACTGTGGCTTTGCACTCCCCGGGATGGTAAAGTGGGCAAGCCACCCACTGTAGAGACTTGAGAGACTGTGGCTTTGCACTCCCCAGGATGGCACAGTGGGCAACCCACCCACTGTAGAGACTTGAGAGACTGTGGCTTTGCACTCCCCAGGATGGTAAAGTGGGCAACCCACCCACTGTAGAGACTTGAGAGACTGTGGCTTTGCACTCCCCAGGATGGTAAAGTGGGCAACCCACCCACTGTAGAGACTTGAGAGACTGTGGCTTTGCACTCCCCAGGATGGTACAGTGGGCAACCCACCCACTGTAGAGACTTGAGAGACTGTGGCTTTGCACTCCCCAGGATACATCAATGGGCATGGTGGCCCCTTCGTGGATCTGGCGTCGTGGACTCATGTGGCTGTGGTGCCCCCCCTTCCCTTCCCCCTGAGGTGCCTGTAGTTTTTTTATCAGATGCCCCTGCAGTGTTCTCTCCAAAGGACTCAGGTCTCGTGTGTGGGCTTTGCCCTTGTGTCGCTAAACTGTAGCCCACGGACTGTTCTATTTAACTTTGATGTAGAGGACTAATTGCCTCAGTTCTCCATGGCAGTGTATATAGTATTATTTTGTTATGGATATTTTGCATAGTTGACCGATACATATCAGAGTCTATTTTTTATTTAAATTTTTCTTCACAATTTAATTATGTCTTTGCATTTTTCAGGGGGGTTTGGGTGGTGTCACTGTGCATTGTTGCTCTGCATTGGTGTGTACATAGTTTGGGGGGGGTGGGGGTCGCATATGTGTGTGCCGTAAGCTTCCCTCCTCCCCCCTCCCGTGTGTCGTAGGTGCAGTACTCACCGTTGTCGTCTGCGCCGGCGTTCGTACTCGTGGTAGATGAGAAGGTAGACGAGAGCAGGTAGGATGTTTAATTCGGGTTCCATGCTGTCCTCCGTACTCGTGGAGTGTGTTTTGGTGAGCGTTTTCCCGTTCGTAGTCTGTTTCCGCCGTGTTTTTATCGGCGGGGCTCCCGCCCCGGAAAAGGTGGCGGATTGGTGAGTTGTAATACTGTGGGCGGTACATTGTCTGCCGCCTGCCTGTTGGCGGTGACCGCCGCGCTGTTTGTCTGTCCCGCCGTGGCGGTCGGAGTGTTAATGTGGCGGGCTGTGTTGGCGGTTGCCGCCAGGGTCAGAATTCCATTTTTTCGACCGCCGGCCTGTTGGCGGTTTGGCCGCCGCTTTATCACCGACCGCCAGGGTTAGAATCACCCCCTATGTGTTGAGGGTGTCGGCCCATTGACCGGCAATACTTTGCTCCAGCTGCGGTGGGGGCCGCTGGATAGCTCGGGGTAGAGATGAAGGGGCTGGAGATGTTGAAGTGTATGATGGAGTGGTTGGTCTAGGAGAGTTTGGTGATGTGGCTGTTCTTGACCCTATTGCTGGAGATGAATATGGTGTTCAGTATATCTTGCATTGTGTGTGGGGTCGGTGGCAAATTGAGTGAGTTTGATGTCACTCATCCTGTCAAGGAGGCTGACGGTGTTTGTGTCATTGAGGCTGTCAAAGTGGAAATTCAGATCTTCAAGGAAAATTTAGTCTTTGGACTCAAGGGCAAGAGGGGTGATGACGTCTGGCAGAAGCTGGGTATGGTTGAGGTGGTCTTATCAAGGGTGCCCCTGATGATTCCCCCATCTGCCTGGAGTTTGAAGTTGAGGTATTCCATGGCATGGATGGTGTCTTCTGTCTCGTTGGTGCAGTAAATGTGTTCTTTGTGGATAATGGCGATCTCTCCTTCAGGTATATTGGTGACTTTATATCTGTTGGGTGTTGCTGTGGCGATGTCTGGAGTGGAAGCCAGTGTGAGCCAGGTCTCAGTGAGGAAGACAACATCTGGGATGAGGATATTGATGATGTGGTGAGTTTAGTGGCCATGTGGCAGCATCAAGTCTGAGGATCCAGGAAGGAGCTCCATTGTGAAATTGCTAATCACTGTTTCTCTTGCTAGACATATTAAAAGCATTGCTGCTTTCTGTCTTTTGTTGTGTGTTCCTCCATAACCTGCTTTGGTGGCCACAATTGCTTTGGGGTACACATGGAGTTGGGTATGTCCTAGACCAACACTGTGTACTTGTTCTATCTGTGTCTATGTTTCTTGAATCTGTCCTGGAAACTCTTCTCCTCACTGTAAGTGGCCAGACCAGCTGCTGTCAATTTCTCTGGTGGCACAGATGCACAGATTCTCAATGAGTACTGGGATAACTTTGTACTAGTGGCGTAATTGTAGAATCAATAAATAATCAGTGCATATAAACAGCTTGAGCACTTGATAGAACCACAGACTCACCAGTATGCCCATTTGGGTAATCTGTATATTTTTATCTGGCCACGGACAAACGCAGAGAATAAAGACCTCTTAACTGGATTGCTCATAGCCAATTTTAATAGATTTGTCTCCCAATCTACCACTTGTTCACAAATTAGAGTAAAGGGCACCACCCCTTGCTGTGACAAAAAATAACAGGCAAGGACAATAAAAGATCTCAGTGAAATAATCCCCCTGGGGTGCCCTCTGGTTATTGCAACACCCGCCCAATGAGTATTCATTTCTGTTCTCACTGCCTTGAGAAGAGACTTGGTGGTCCTGCAGAAAAGCATATCTACCTAATCTTCTATAAACACCTCAGGATTTTACAGGTAATCTATTGCCTACATAACTTGTATAGGGCCAGGAGAGAACTTCCAAAAGTCAAATATTGATTTATGATCCTTGTGTTCTAAACCTGCAGTGAGGAAGGAAATATCCAAAAAGCATGAGGCATCATGATGATCCTTGCTGGTTAGAGGAACTTGGTCACCTGCTGATGGCCAAACAGACAGAGAATTTGTCTGGACTGTGAACTGAATCAGGAGCATTAGATAGAAAAGTGACTTCTTGCTGCTTTGATCTCATAAGATAAATTAGGAAGATCCTCTGGCTCTTGACCAACTCCACTGAAAAGACTATAGTGGAGGCTTTGATTACTTAACACCAAGACTATGGCAAAGTGTTTTGCATCTGGTAATAACGGAGGCTTCTTTCAGAAGACTCCAAATAATTCATAATGCGGCTGCGCCTTCTAGGCCAAATCCCCAATCACTCTTGTGTCTTCTCTCAGATAAGGGACATTCATTGGAAGCACTTTCAATGAATGCGCTCTGCTTTGCTCATTGAGCCTTGTGGCAAACAGGTTACCTTGTGTTTCACATAAGCTTTATTCGGCCAACAGACCATCAAAGCAATACAATACAATACAATATAATATAATAATATAAACCATAATGTCATAGAAAATTTTTTAAAAAAAAGAATGATCCATGTTTGCCCGTCTTAAAACAATTTCAACTCATTGTAAATAAAAAGTGCGTATGCGCCATGCTGTTGCTAAAAACTTACTTACTGCGTAAATTGTCACATTTGAATTGTGGCTTTTTAAGATCCGCAAAGCTAGAAAACATTTCCTTAAATTCAATTCCCTACAGATTTTATGTATCCATTTAAACCTTGGGATTGAATAGGCGGGACAAAAAAACATAAAATGTTCTACTGTTTCGGAAGGAATGCCACATACAGGACAGGTATCAGAGCTTGACTTAGGTCCCCATCTGCTCGTTAAGGCCTTCAGGGGTAATGTTCCAAATCGAAATCTGGCATACAAACTTTTGCCTAACAAATCAGGTATTGTATCTAAGTATGGTTCAAACTCAGGGTACCATTTAAAATTAATAAACGAGTTAGTTAAATGACCATTCGATTTCTGAGAAATGTAATTATTACATATGTGGGACCAGTAAGCTCTCTTCAATACTTTTACATGGGGCTTCACAAGTTGCTGGGGATTCTCCCAGAAGTTCCTCAGTCCTAGCATGCAAAACCAACTAGATACGTGTTTGATCCATGGTATGGACATGGAGTTAGAGGTTTTTAACAATTCTAATAGGGAAGACTTATATATAGCCAGTTCAGGAACTACCCAAAGCCTCACCCAATATAGTAGGGGCCGTAAGATAATCAAATCGGCTATACGTTTAAGCCCTAGATCTAAAAAAAGGGGGGTTAATGGGGTGCTAGTGGGACAAGCACATAGAGCCCGTGCAAAGCTATTCTCAATTTTAGTTATCCTACTGCTATCTGTCATGCCCCAAATCTCTGCACCATAAACAGCAGCACCCTGTGCCTTGGCCACATAGATCTTTACTGCTGGAGACACAACTTTAGCGATCGTATTCCTGTAAAGGCGTAATATGGATGCTGCCCGATGTTGCAAAAGCCCGCCACTCTTACCGACTTGTTCGTCCCAGAGGAGTGAGTCTGTAAGCCTCACACCCAAGTAGTCGATAGAGCTAACCTGGTCCAAAATAGCTCCATCTAACCTGATCGTACACTTCTTACGAGAGCCAGAGCGAAGCACCATCAATTTTGTTTTCTTCGAGTTCAGCTCTAAACCAAAATTCCAGTAGAATGATTTAAATCTATCCACAAGAATTTGCAGCCCCATAGGGGTCTTTGAGATCAATAGAGAGTCATCCGCAAAAAGAAGAATTGGGATTTTCTGATTGCCTAAGCTGGGAGCATCATTCTGGCATGTCATGAGTTCTTGGACC